>NC_065588.1:13689571-14005642 GCF_024542745.1 Macaca thibetana thibetana
GGAACTGAGAAGATTTGATGATGTTTTATACATTGTGGTGAATAATAGGGAGAAATCAAGGCTACTTTATAGATTTTTGGCGTGAGACACTAGATGCTACTTATTGAAGAGGGAAAGTTTCAAAAGCAGCAGGGTAACGGGGATAGGTTATCTGTAGTTATCTTCCTATCATGTTATGTTTTAGATAATTATTAAACTTCCCAGTTAAAGGGTGAAGTCAATGAATGTAAGTATTTGAATGTAAGCATCTAGGCTAGGGAAAAGTTCATGATAGCAAAAACAAGTTAGAATAAAGTGGATATGGAATGTAGTTAATGCCACGAGACTGGATGTAATCACCTGGAAGGAATTGAGATGGGCACTTGGGACTAAGGTCTTTGGCTTAGCAATATTTTGAATTGCAGAAGAGGGAGTGTTGACACAGTTGTCTGTGAAGAAATGACCAGTGAGGAAAGAGAAGGATCAGGGGAATAAGGTATCATGAAAGACAAGAAAAGAAAGTATTTTGGGATGAAGAAAGTGATCAACTGTGTGGGATGCTGAGAGGGGGAGTCATATGATAACAGACTATTGGATCTAGCAACATGAAAATCATCAGGCCAATGTAGTCTCAATGCAGCAGTAGGACTGGAAGCCTAACGGGTGGGTTTGAAGAAAGAATACAGGACAGGAAAGGACAGGAAATAGATAAAGTGACATTAGGAAGCTGAAGAAATTTTGCTATAAAAGTGAGAAAAAAATGAGACTTTGGTGGGCAAGAGAAAGTTTTATTTCAAAATTAAATAATACCAGAGCTTGTTTGTGTAGTAGAGAGGAGAGAGGCAATTAATGCAGAAGAGAGGGGGACGAGTTGCAGGACTGAAGTCCGTGAAGGTGAGAGCAGATGGGTTCAGAGCATGAGGGAAGAGTTGGCTTTGGATAAAAGCAGGAGACAGTATGGAGGCATGAGCACCAATACCAAAAGCATGGTAGACTTGGTGGAAGAAAGATGGAGTTGCTAATTGCTCCTTTTAAAAAAATTATAAATTATCTTAAAATACATATGACATAAAATTTACAGTCTTACCAGTTTTTAAGTGTGCATTTTAGTGGTATTAAATACATTCATAACGTTGTGCAACTATCACTTTTTTTGTGTGTAAAACTGAAACTTTGTTCCCATTAACAATGGAATGATTTTGACTCTTCTAAGTAACTTATATACTATATAATTGTACAGTATTTGTGTTTTTGCAACTGGCTTATTTTACTTAGCATTAATATCTTCAAGGTCCATCCATGTTAAAGCATATTGCAGAATCTCCTTCCTCTTAAGGCTGAATAATATTCCATTGTATACATATACCACATTTTTCTTATTCATTCGCTAATGAACACTTGGGTGGCTTCCACATTTTAGCTATTGTGAACAATGCTACCATGAACATGGGTGTACAAATATCTCTTTAAGATCCTGCATTCAGTTATTCTGGGTATATACCTAGAAGTATAATTGACAGATTATATGGTAATTCTATTTTTTTTTTGAGAAATTGCCTTATTGCTTTCCACAGCAGCTGTACCATTTTATATACCTACTAACAGTGCACCATGGTTTCAACTTCTCTGACCTCATCATCATCGAGTTATTTTCTGTTTTTTGATAGTAGCCATCCTAACTGATGTGAAGTGATATCTCATTTCAGCTTTGATTTGTATTTCCCTAGTGATTAATGACAGTGAGCATCTTTTTATGTGCTTATTGATCATTTATATATCTTCTTTAAAGAAATGTCTATTCAAGTCCTTTGACTATTTGTGAATTTAGTTTGTTTGCTGTTGTTGAGTTTTAGAAGTTCTCTGTATATTCTGGATATTAATCTCTTGCCAGATAAATGATTTGCAGATATTTTCTCCCATTCTGTGGGTTGCCTTTTTGCTCTGTTCATCGTGTCTTTGTTGTTGTTGTTGTTGTTACTTTGGTGGTTTTAAAAAATATTTATTTAAAAGAAAAGTTTTAGGTTCACAGCAAAATCAGGAGCGTACAGAGATTTCCCAAATGTCCCCTGCTCCTACACATGCCTAACCTCCCCCATTTTGATAGTGTTGATGAAACAATTTTTAAATTTTCATGAAGCTCAATTTGTCTATTTTTTTCTTTTGTTGTCTATGCCTTTGTCTTCATATCCAAGAAATCATTGCCAAATCCAATGTTGTTAAGATTTTGTCTTACGTTTTCTTCTAAAAATTGTATTTTAGTTCTTACATATGGTTTTTTTGATCCATTTTCAGTTAATTTGAAAATGGTGTTAGCTAAGGGTCCAACTTCATTCCTTTACACCTGGATATCCAGTTTTCTCAGTGCCATTTGTTGAAAATACTATTTTTTTCCCCATTGAATGGTTTTGACATACTTGTCAAAAATCATTTGACCGTAATGCAAGAGTTAATTTCTGGGCTTTCTTGTCTATTCCATTAGTTTATTTTTATGCCAATATCACAGTGTTTTGATTACTATAGCTTTATGGTAAGTCTTAAAGTCAGGAAGTGTGAGTCTTCCAGCTTTGTTCTCTTTTTTCAAGACTGCTTTGGCTCTTTGAGTTTCCTGAGATTTTATATAAATTTTAGCATGAGTTTTTCTATTTGTGCAATAATAAAAAGTCATTGAAATTTGGATAGGTAGGAATTGCATTGGATCTGTAGATCTCCTTGTGTTAGTATTGACATTTTTTATAATAAGTATTTCAATTCATGAACTTGGGATGTGTTTTCATTTATTTATGTCTTCTCTAATTTCTTTCAGCAATGTGTTATAGTTTTCATTGTACAATTCTTTAAGTTTCTTAGTTAATTGCTAAGTATTTTATTCTTCTTGGTGAGATTGTAAATGAAATTGTTTTCATAGTTCTCTTTTCAGATTGTTCGTTGTCAGTGCATAGAAATGCAACTGATTTTTATGTGTCAACTTTGTATCCTGCTACTTTGCTGAATTCATATATTAGTTATAATTATTTCATGGTGGAATCTTCAGAATTTTCTGTATACTATATAAGAGCATATCATCTACAAACAGATAATTTTACTTCTTTATAATTTGGATGTCTTTTATTCCTTTTTATTGCCTAATTTCTCTGGCTGGAACTTCCAATACTGTGTTAAATAGAAGTGGTGAAAGGGAGCATCTTCTCCTTGTTCCTGATCTTAGAAGGAAATATTTCAGTCTTTTACCATTGAGGATGATGTTTATATAAAAACCATATAGTGTTTTTATTATGTTGAGGTAGTTTTCTTCTATTCCTAGTTTGTTGAGTGTTTTAACCATGAAAAAGTGTTGAATTTTGTCAAATGCTTTTTCCTGTACCAATTGAGATTATCATGTGTTTTACTCCCTTCATTGTGTTAATGTCATCTATTACATTAATTGATTTTCATATATCGAACCACCCTTGCATTCCAGAAATAAATCCCACTTGATCATTGATATAATCCTTTTAATAGGCTGCTGAATTTTGTTGAGGATTTCTGTGTCAATGCTTATAGGGTTTATCCATCTGAAGTTTTCCCCTTATAGTGTCTTTATCTGGCTTTGGTGTCAGAGTCATGCTGGCCTCATAGAATAAGTTAGGAAATCCTCCTCCTTCTTCAATTTTCTGAAAAATTTGAGAAGGATTAGTGTTAGCTTTTTTAAATGTTTGGTAGAATTCACCAGTGAAGCCATCAGGTACAGGACTTTTCTTCACTGGGAGATTTTAAATTATTGATTCAATTGCCTTACTAGTTACAGGTCTATTCAGGTGTTTTATATCTTTATAATTTAGTCTTCATAGGTTTTGTGTTTCTATGAATTTGTCCATTTTATCTAACTTATCCAATTTGTTGGTATACAGTAATTCATAATGCTCCCTTATAATCTTATTTCCATATACTTTGTAATCTCTCTACTTTCAATTCTCATTTTAATAATTTAAGTCTTCTTTTTTTAGTCCATCTAACTAAAGGTTTGTCAATTTTGTTGATCTTTTCAAAAATCCAACGTTTGATTTCATTTACTTTCTCAATTATTTTTCTATTTTCTATTTTATTTATCTCTAATTATTATTTCCTTCCTTCTACTAGCTTTGGGTTTAGTTTGTTTGTCTCTAGTTCCTTAAGTTTTAAAGTTAGATTGTTGATTTAAGATCTTTCCAGGTTTTTAATATATTTATAGCTATGCGTTTTCTCCTTAGCACTGCTTTTGCTATGTCCCATAAGTTTTGATATGTTGTGTTTTCATTTAAATTTGTCAATATTTTTCAATTTCCTTTGTGATTTTTTTTCTTTGATCCATTGTTTAAGAGTACACTGTATAATTTCCACAAATTTTTGAATTTTTCTGGCTTTACTTATAGATTTCTAACTTCATCCCATTATGGTCAGAGAGGGTACCCTGTATGAAATCTATCTTTTAAAATGTACTGATACTTAATTTGTGGCCTAAATATGGTCTATACTGGAAAATATCACAAATGTCTCAAGATAAATATGTATGCTATTGCTGTTGGGTAGAGTGTTCAGTATATGTCTGTTAGATCTAGTTAGTTTTATGTGTCCTTTAAGTCTTCTGTTTCTTTACTTGTCTTCTGTGCAGTTGTTCTACCCATTATTCAGAGGGGGTATTAAAGTCTCCAACTATTATAGTAAAACTATGTTTTCCTTCAATTCCGTCAGTTTTTGCTTCATATTTTTTATGGTTTGTTGTTAGGTACATATATGTTTATAATTTTTATATATTCTTGCTATATTGAAATTTATATAATGTCTCTTATAACTCTTTTTTAATTTAAAGTCCACTTATTCTCATATTAGGATAACCACCCCTGCCATCTTTTGGTTACTATTTGCATGGAATATCTTTATATATTTTTTCACTTTAAATCTATTTGTGTCTTTGAATCTAAAGTGATTCTCTTACAGACAGCATATAGTTGGATCATATGCTGTTATTCCATTTCTGCATTTTGATAGAGAATTTAATTCTCTGTCAAAGTTTACAAGAGTTTACATTTAAAATAGCCAGTTACCAATAAGGGAGCATCTGTTTCTGTATTTTGTTATTTGTTTTCTATGGCTTTATAGCTCTGTTCATCCCTTACTTTGTGCATTACTGTCTTCTTTTGTGTTTGATTTTTTTTAATAGTGAAGTGTTCAAATTCCTTTCTCATTTCCTTTTGTGTATATCCCATAGCTATATTCTTTGTGGCCACCATGGCGATTACATTTAATGACCTAAAGTTATAACACTGTAATTTGAATTTTACTAGTATAATTTCAGTAACATGCAAACCCTCTGGTTTTTATAGAGCTAGACCCACCTCTTTCAGCTGTTGATGTCACAAAAGTACATCTTAATACATTGTGTGCCTTGAAACAGAATTGTATTATGTCAAATAATGATTTTAAATTCATTAGTCAAGTGAAAACAGAATGTAGAGTTATAAACCAAGGTTTAATAATATTAGCTTTTAGACTAGTAATTGTTTTTAAAAAAGTATTAGTTTCTAATACTCTAGAAAACAAAGTCACATTATGAACATTTTTTGTAATAATATTTGCTTTTATAATTGGCCATGTACTTACCTATATTCAGATCTGTAGTTCTTCATATGGCTTTAAGTTACTGTCTAGTGTTTTTTCATTTCACCCTGCAGGACTTCTTTAAGAGTGAAACGAAAATGAGCATTTCTCACAGGGCAGGTCTAATGATAATAGACTCTCTCAGCTGTTTTTTATTTGGGAATATCTTAATTTCTCCCTCACTTTTAAAATACAGTTTTGCTAGATATAGAATTCTTAGTAACAGATTATTTCATTTTAGCCCACTGCCTCCTGGTTTCCAAAGTTTCTGCTGAGAAACCTGCTGATAATCATATTAAGAATCCTTTATATATTTCTCTCTTCTCTTTTTCTGCTTTCAATATTTTCTCTTTGTTTTTGGATTTTCAGAGTTTGATTGTAATGTGTCTCAGTGTGAATCTTTTAAAATTCATCTTTCTTGATGTTCATTGACATTCCTGAATGTTTATATTCATGCCTTTCACCAAATGTGGGAAGTTTGAAGCCATTATTTCTTCACATGTTTGCTCTTTTCTGCTTCTGGGTCTTCCACAATGTGTATGTTGGTTCACTTGATGGTGTTTCACAGGTCCCATAGGCTCTATTCACTTTTCTTTAATGTTTTTTCTTTCTATTCCAGACTTGATAATTTCTGTTATCCTATCTTCAAGTTTGCTGATTTTTCTGTCTGTTTAAATCTGCCTTTGAATCCCTCTAATAGATTTTTCATTTCAGTTTTGTTCTTGTGTTTTACATATTTTTTTTAGGTTGTCTATCTCTAATATGGTTTGGACCCGAATCTCATCTTAAACTGTAATCCCCATATGTTGAAGGAAAGACATGTAATCCCTATATGTCGAGGGAGGGAGATGATTGAATCAGGGGGTGGTTTCCCCCATGCTATTCTCATTATAGTAAGTTAGTTCTCACGAGATCTGATGGTTTTATAAGGTGCCCTTCTCCCTTTGTTCTTATGTCTCTCTTCTCTCTCCTGCTGCCATGGGAAGAAGGTCCTTGCTTCCGCTTCACCTTCCACCATGATTGTAAGTTTCCTGAGGCCTCCCCAGCTATGTGGAACTGTGAGTCAATTAAACCTCTTTTCTTTAAAAATTACCCAGTCTCAGGTAGTATCTTCATATAAGTGTCAGAATAGACTAATACGGTCTCTTTATTGATATTTTCATTTTGTTTCTACATCATTTTCTTGACTTTCTCCATGTCTTTGTTTAGTTTTTTGAGCATCTTTAAGACAATTGTTTAAAATTATTTGTCTAGCACATTTGCCATCAGATTTTTTTCAGGGACAATTTCTGTTGATTCATTTTTTTTCTTTGGGTCATACTTCTCTGTTTCTTCATATGTCTTGGGATGTTCTTTGTTGAAAACTGAACATTAGGACCTAAAAATGTGATACTTCTGGAATTCAGATTTTCCTTCTTCCCCAAAGTTTGCTGTTTTTTGTTATTGGTTTTATTTTTTTTTGTTGTAGATGATGTCTCTCAGTGCCAAAGATCAGCCTGTGGTATAAACTTAAGGTCTTCTGAGCCTGCCCCTTTCCTGAGTGTGCATGGTTACCAATTTTCTCCATAGTTGCAGTTATTTTTGCATGTCCTAAAGGTTACTGTTTAGCTTGCTGGCTCTTTTTGCTTTCACAGAATAAGGCTTTATTTTTCCCTGATTTCAGAATATTCATATGAGTATTCCCTATGACCACTGTAATTAAGACATATTGAAGGTTTTTTTTGTTTGTTTTATGTTTTTGATACTGAGTCTCATTCAGTTACCCATGCTGGAGTATAGGTGCAAGATCTTGGCTCACTGCAACCTCTGCCTCCCTGATTCAAGCGATTCTTGTGCCTCAGCCTCCTGAGTAGCTGGGACTACAGGTGTGCACCACCATGCCTGGCTAGTTTTTGTATTTTTAGTAGAACAGGGTTTTGCCATGTTGGCCAGGCTGGTCTCCAACTCCTGACTTCAAGTGATCTGCCCACCTTGGCCTCCCAAAGTGCTAAGATTACAGGCATGAGCTGCCTATGCCTGACCTGAAGGGGTTTTGTTTTTCATAACTCTCCTGAACTTTTTTCCCCCCAACTTTTATTTTACATTTCAGGGTACATGTGTATGATGTGCAGGTTTGTTACATAGGTAAATGTGTGCCATGATGGTTTGTTGCACAGATCACCTCATCACCTAGGTATTAAACCTAGCATCCATTAGCTATTCTTCCTGATGCTCTCCCCCGACCCCTGGCAGGTCCCAGTGTGTGTTGTTTCCCCCCTGTGTTCATGTGTTCTCATAATTCAGCTCCCATTTATAAGTGACAACATATGATATTTGGTTTTCTCTTCCTGCATTAGGTTGCTGAGGATGACAGCTTTCAGCTCCATCCATGAGCCTGCAAAGACATGATCTCATTACTTTTTATGGCTACATAATATTCTATGGTTATATGTACCACATCGTCTTTATCCAGTCTATTATTGATGGGCATTTGGGTTGATTCCATGTCTTTGCTATTGTAAATAGTGCTGCAGTGAATATGCACATGCATGTATCTTTATAATAGAATGATTTATACTCCTTTGGGTATATACCCAGTAGTGGGGTTGCTGTGTCAAATGGTGTTTCTGTCTCTAGATCTTTGAGGAATTGCCATACGTTCTTCCACAATGGTTGGACTAATTTATATTCTCACCAACGGTGTGAAAGTGGTCCTTTTTCTTCACAACCTCACCACTAGTTGTTTTTAGACATTTTAATAATCACCATTCTGATCTCACTGTGGTTTTAATTTGCATTTCTCTAATAATCAGTGATGTTGAGCTTCTTTTCATATGTTTGTTGGCCACACGGATGTCTTCTTTTGAGACGACATGTCCTTTGACGACTTTTTAATGGGGTTTTTTCCTCATCAATTTGCTTTAGTTCCATGTAGCGTCTGGATCTATCTGACTTTGTCAGATAGATAGATTTCAAAAATTTTCTTTCATTCCGTAGATTGTCTGTTCACTCTGTTAGTGGTTTCTTTTGCTGTGCAGAAGCTCTTTAGTTTAATTAGATCCCATTTGCCAAATTTTGCTTTTGTTGCTACTGCTGTTGGCATTTTTGTCATGAAATCTTTGCCTGTGCCTGTGTCTTGAATGGCATTGCTTAGATTTTTTTTCTGTTTTCTATAGTTTTGGGTTTTATATTTAAGTCTTTAATTCGTCTTGAGTTAATGTTTGTACAAGGCATAAGGAAGGGGTCTAGTTTCAGTCCCAGCACCATTTATTAACTGGGAATCCTTTCCACATTGCTCGTTTTTTTTTCAGGTTTGTTGAAGATCAGATGGTCGTAGATGTGCAACCTTATCTCTGAGTTCTCTATTCTGTTCCATTGGTCTATATATCTACTTTTGTACCAGTATCATGCTGTTTTGGTTACTGTAGCCTTGTAGTATAGTTTGAAGTCCACTAGCATGATGCCTCCAGCTTAGTTCTTTTTGCTTAGGATTGTCTTGGCTATTCAGGCTCTTTTTGGGTTCCATATGGATTTTTAAATAGTTTCTTCTAATTCTATAAAGAATGTCAATGGTAGTTTAATGATAATTGCACTGAATCTATAAATTACTTGGGGCAGTATGACCATTTTCACAATATTGATTCTTCCTATTGATGAACATGGAATGTTTTTCCATTTGTTTGTGTCCTCTCTGAGTTCCTTGAGCAGTGGTTTGCAGCTCTCCTTAAAGAAGTCCTTCACTTCCCTCGTTAGCTGTAGTCCTAGGTATTTATTCTTTCTGTAGTAATTGTGAACAGGATTGCATTCATAATTTGGCTGTCTGCTTGGCTGTTGTTGGTGTATAGGCATGCTAGAGATCTTTGCACATTGATTTTGTATCCTGAGACTTTGCTGAATTTGTTTATCAGCTTAAGAACCTTTTGGCTGAGATGATAGGGTTTTCTAGATATAGAATCATGTCATCTGCAAATAAAGATAATTTGACTTCCTCTCTTCCTATTTGAATACCCTTTATTTCTTTCTCTTGCCTGATTTCCCTGGCTAGAAGTTCCAATACTATGCTGATTAGGAGTGGTGAGAGAGGGCATCCTTGTCTTTTGCTGGTTTTCAAGGGGAATGCTTCCAGCTTTTTCCCAGTCAGTATGATATTGGCTGTGGGTTTGTCATATATGGTTCTTATTATTTTGAGGTATGTTCCTTTAATACCTAGTTTATGGAGAGTTTTTAACATGAAAGGATGTTGAATATTATCAAAGGCCTTTTCTGTGTCTATTGAGATAATCATGTGGTTTTTGTCTTTATATCTGTTTATGTGATGAATTACATTTATTGATTTGCGTATGTTGAAGAAACCTTGCATCCTGGGGATGAAGCCAACTTTATTGTGGTAAATGTTTTTTGATGTGCTGCTGGATTCAGTCTGCCAGTATTTTATTAAGGATTTCAGCATCAATGTTCGTCAAGGATATTGGCCTGAAGTTTTCTTTTTTTGTTGTATTTCTGCCAGGTTTTGGTATCAGAATGACGCTGGCCCCATAAAATGAGTCAGGGAGGAGTCCCTCCTTTTAAGTTTTTTGGAATTGTTTCAGTAGAAATGGTACCAGCTCTTCTTTGTATCTCTGATAGAATTCAGCTATAAATTTGTATGGTCCTGGGCTTTTTTTTTTGGTTGGTAGGCTATTATTATTGCCTCAATTTCAGAACTTATTGGTCTATTCATGGATTCAGTTTCTTCTTGGTTCAGTCTTGGGAGGGTGTATGTGTCCAGGAGTTTATCCATTTCTTCTAGATTTTCTAGTTTATGTGCATAGAGATGTTTGTAGTATTCTCTGATGGTTGTATTTCTGTAGGTTCACTGGTGATATCCCCCAGAACCATAATTTCTGGTTATGTTTGATTCTTCTCTCTTTTCTACTCTATTAGTCTAGCTAGTGGTCTATTTTATCAATTTTTAAAAAAAACCAGCTCCCGAATTTGTTGATTTTTTGAAGGGTTTGTTGTGTCTCTATTTCCTTCAGTTTCACTCTGATCTTGGTTATTTCTTGTCTTCTGCTAGCTTTGGGGTTTATTTGCTCTTGGTTCTCTAGTTCTTTTAATTGTGATGTTAGGTTGTTGGTTTTGATGTGGGCATTTAGTGCTATAAATTTCCCTCTTAACATTGCTTTAGCTGTGTCCCAGAGATTCTGGTACATTGTCTCTTTGTTCTCATTAAATCCCCTGGAAGTTACCTGAGTCAGTGGGGGAAGGACTTGTAACAATAGGGGAAGGTGTAACAAAAATAGCCAACTGTTTCTGTATCTGTACTTTGTTATCAGAAGCAGCAATCAGTGGTCAAGGCATACATCCCTGATATTTAAAGGACAGGGTCCTTTTTGCCCACTCTGGCTCCTGCAAGCTATGTGCAGGCTGCTCCACGAACATGTGCACAATTGCCTGCCACAGGGCTGGAATAGGAGATGGACAGCTACTGTTACGCTAACAGCTGAAATTGACCACAGTTGATTGCAATTTACTATGTAAGTCTTCCCCTGGAAGCTGAAAGCCTTCAAAAGACTCCAGAATTCTTTTGTGCTATTGTTTTCTAGGTGGGAGACAGATTTTTGGTGCTCCCCACTCCTTCATCTTCCCAGAGTCTTCTCCCAAGTGTTTTTATTTTAAAATTTTGTGGGGTTTTAAAAAATTATTTATGAGAAACAGTTCTCACTGTCTTGCTGAGGCTGGCCTTGAACTCCTGGGCTCAAACGATCCTCCCACTTCAGCCTCCCAAGTAGCTGGGACTACAGGCATGCACACTATACCTAACTTCAATTATTTTTATTTCCAACTAAAGTATGAGATAAGGTCAATAATTAAGTGAAAAGGGAAAAAGAAATGGGGGACTTTAAAGAGAGAGAAGAACAATAATTACAGTAAATATTTTTATAGCACTTACCATGTTCTGGGTAGTATACAAATGTTTTACATCTATTAATCCATTTAATTTTCATAACAATCCTATATAGTGGTTCCCCATATGAGGAAACCACATAGGTACATATTTACATATGAAGAAACTAAGTCACACTGAGATTAAACTCACATAGCTAGTGTCAGAACAATTATTTGAACTGTCTCCAGGGACTAAGTGTGAAATAGTAGTTTCGAAGATTGCGAGAGTTGAGATACTGTGGAAGTGTTATAGGATTGCCATTCATCAATGTTGAATGCCATTTAAAATGTGTGTTCATGAATTTAAGGCAAAACAGCACAGTATATACTTTTCTTCAGAGTTCACCAGTCATGGAGGAGGCTCAGAATAGCCAGTTTTGTTTAACCAGTCTTTGGCATTGTCTGGCAATTTCTCTGGACAGAGAAGAGGGCAAAGGAGTTCATGATGCTTGTGAGGGAAGGAGTATGATGATGTGGCTTGGCTAGAGATAGGACAGTGAAGATGTGTGGGAGCAGTGGGGGAAGTGGCAGGCTCAGTGGACTGGAAGGCTATTCTAGGTCAAAGCACTCAAGAAGAAGTTGAGCTGAAAGGATGGGAGATGGTGCTCAGATGCTGGGAAAAAACTTTTGGAAAAGATGCAGTTATCAGTGTTAACGAAGGCAAAAGCATAAAACCCAGTTTGCTCTCTGTTTCCATTCTTACCTCTTATAATTCTTGTGATAGGTTTCGTGCTCCTTCTTTAAATAAACATTGCAGTCTCCCATCACCATACTTTATGTGGTGTCCTTGCCTTGCCCAGGATACATTTTCTCCTGTCTTCTCTCATTTGAATAGTATCCATTCTTCATGTCCTTCCTCAAAGAGAACCACCTTTGTTACCCCATCTTCCCATACTGTGATGTCTTTAGCCAGAAGTTATTTCCTTTGTTCTCTTGTGGCACTGTTTTTACTCTTCATATATTATATATTGCCTTTTAATGAGACATTTGTTTTTGTATCTTAGATACTCTACTAGGTCTTAAGTGCTCAAGGGCAAGAAGTATTACCCTGTAACTTGTATTCTGGTCCAGGCTTGGCCTAGTGCCTTCCTGCCAGTAGAAACAGGAAAAATATTCTAATTTCTAATTTAGAAATTCTTTTTTCTAATTAGGAAAAAGATTCTAATTTCCTAAGTACAGAAACTGTGTAGTAGATTCTCAGTAAATATCTATTGAATTGGTGAACTCAACACATTAGGAAATACTTTATATTTTCCATATTAGACTCATATATCTATGAACCAGCACTATAGCAAATCTATTCTCACTTCTTTATGAGGTTAATAGTTTGAGACCAGTCCAGTTATTAATTATAGACTATAATAGTAATATATATAACATATCACTGTTAATTAATATATAAATATAATATATAATTATAATATATTAAATCTCATATAGTACTTTGTGATAAGCACTAAGCACTATAATAGCATTAAGAAGTGAGTGTTATTCCTGTTTTATAGAAGAGAAAACTAGGGTTAAACAATTGTTCAAAGTCACATAGGGAGTTGGCAGCAGACCTAATAATCAATAAAATTCAATAAATGCTTTTAACCACTGCTTTCTAACTTTTTGATTATGACGTATGGTAAGAATATTACACTACAGTCCATGACAAAGACGTATACACACACGTGCATCTGAAATTAAAGTTTTAGAAATTAATACTTTACTATATGCAATATACTTTGGTACTTCCTGTTTGATTTTATTCTGTTTCATTTTAAATGCTAAATGGAACTCCCTCAATTGATTTTACAACTTACATATAGGTTAAGACTCACAGGCTGGAAAAAGATGCCCTCACCAGTGCTTTTACTGTTTCCCTTTGCTCGAATCGATGGGTGATTCACAGTCCTACAATTCTTCTAAACCACTGGCTCAAATTTCATTTCTTTAAGAAAAAAGTATCCTAACTGGTGCACACGGGAAATAACATGCACTGAAGTTGCTGTAATTACACAGTGTTGAGCATAAGTTAAATGACATATTCCCTTCTGAGTTACAAGTAACTCAGCTACAGAATTGCTGGAGGATTAGTTAAGACAATTCTAATTGAAAAAGAAATATAATTAAGTTCAGAGAAGTCAACTGTCTCTGAAGCAAATCACTCTCCTACCAGAAGATCTGTTCTCATTTACATCACACTGATTGAGCAACTCTTTGGTAGGTAGAACCCTGATTTCAGTTTTTCTCATTCATGCTTTCATTTGGTTACTTACCAACTCATTTATTTATAAAAGATCCATTAGAAGTGAGAGCTAAGGACCATGCTTAGTTTTCATCATGGGCGCTGCCTTCAGTTTAAAATTCAGTGTCATTGCACTGTAAGGGGAAAATGACTCAGGCACCGTGGGAGGACTAAGGGAGGAGGCTCTTCATTGTGCCTGAAGGGAAAGGGGTCAGGAAAGACATCAAAGAGGGGATGATGCTGACAGTGCACCGAGGAGTGATCAGGATTTCACATGGAAGGAGAAGCTGGAGAAGTCAGGGTAGGGCTGGGAGGCAGGGAGAGAACATGTCAAGTAGCTGATCCTGGCATGTCCTGGCAGCTATACTGGAACATGTGGTACTCATGGGACATGAGACAGGAAAAGTGAATGGGGATTGATTATGAAGATCTTCATGATATACAAGTAGTTTTGACTTTATTCCATAGGTAACAAGGAGCTATGAACAAATGTTTGGCAGCTGAATGATGGACAGTGCAGCATTTTGGAAAGAGAGCACTAGTGTTGTGTAGGACGGGAGATGACACAGGATGAGCCATCTTGGAAGTGGATTGAAGACAAGGGCCAGGTTTGAGAGAGATAGGCAGTAGAAGGGACTGGAGTTAGTGTCTATTCAGTGTGGACTATCACACTTGGAGTTTGCTTTGGGGGTCCAGGCAAATGGTGGTGTGATTTGTCAAGACAAGGGCTGCAGGAGAATGAGCAGGTGTGGGGACAAACTAATACATTCTATTGCATGGAGGTTGTGTCTGAGGCCACCAAGAGATTTCAGGTGTGAATTACAACAGGAAGGTAGAAATATTACTCTGGAGTTCAGACATGGATCTGGTTACAGGTATAGATTTGGAGCTTATAGGTTCTAGTTGTTAATTGAAGCATTAGATCTAAATGAGTGTGTGTGTGCAATAAAAAATAAGAGCGCTAAATTAGGAAGAGTCTGCCTATTTGTAGGAGGTGGGCTGAAGAGGAGTAACGTATTAAGATGAGGGGGAAAATCCCTGTATGTATCAGCTCAAGAGGCAGGAAGATAATTGGGAATCATTGCCATTGTGGATACCACAAAGGAAAGAAAATTTCAACCAGGATTTTTTAACAGTATCAAATAACAGAGAAAGCCTGCAGTGTTCACTGGCTTGACCAGAGCCAAGTTTAGGCATGGGGCAAAGCATAGGGAGGTGGGGAAAAAGCTGGATTGCAAGAATGAACAGCCTATCATTGCAGCAGTGAAACATGCAGTAAAGGGGAATGCAGCAGAGGGAAATGCATCAGTGGAAAATGGAAATGCGGCAGTGGGAAATGAGAATACAGCAGAGGGAAATGTATCAGTGGAAAATGGGAATGGAGCAGTGGGAAATGGGAATGAGGCAGAGAACAGAAATGGAGAAAGGGGAATGCAGCACTGGGAAAGGCAGGCGAGGGAATGTAGTAGTGAGAAATGGGAATGCATCAGGGGGAAATGGAGGAGTGGAAAATGGAAATGCAGCAGAAGATAATAGGAATGCATGAGTGGAAAATGGAAATGCTGCAGAGGGGAGTGTAGCAAAGGGAAATGCAGCAAAGGAAATTGAGAATGTAGTAGAGGGACATAGGAATACAGCAGAGGAAAATGGGTTGCAGAAGTAGAAAATATGGGAATGCAGCAGAGGGGGTTGTAGCATAAGAAAATGGAACGCAGCAGTGGGAAATGGGAGTGCAGCAGTGGTAGATAGGATTGCAGCAGAGGGAGATGAAATGTAGGAGTGGGAAATGGAAATGCAGGAGTAAGAGACGGAATACAGGAGTGGAAAATGGGAATCCAGCAGAGAGGAATGGGAATGCAGCAGAGAGAGACGGAATGCAGGAATGGGAAATGGCAATGCAGCTGAGGGAGATGGAATGCAGGAGTTGGAAATGGAAATGCAGAAGTGGGAGATGGAATACAGGAGTAGAAAATGGGAATCCAGCAGAGGGAGATGGAATGTAGGAGTGGGAAATGGGAATGCAGCAGAGGGAAATGGGATTGCAGCAGGGGGAGATGGAATGCAGGAGTGGGAAATGGGAATTCAGGAGTGGGAAATGGGAATGCAGCAGAGGGAAATGGGATTGCAGCAGAGGGAGATAGAATGCAGGAGTGGGAAATGGAAACGTAGGAGTGGGAGATGGAATACAGGAGTAGAAAATGGGAATCCAGCAGAGGGAGATGGAATGCAGCAAAGGGAGATGGAATGCAGGAGTGGGGAATGGGAATGCAGCAGAGGGAAATGGGATTGCAGCAGGGGGAGATGGAATGCAGCAGAGGGAGATGGAATACAGGAGTGGGAAATGGGAATGCAGCAGAGGGAGATGGAAATCAGTAGGAAATGGGAATGCAGGAATGGGGAATGGAAATGAAGCAGAGGGAGATGGAATTCAGGAGTAGGAAATGGGAATGCAGGAGTGGGGAATGGAAATGCAGCAGAGGGAGATGGGATTGCAGCAGAGGGAGATGGAATGCAGCAGTGGGATAGGGATTTGCAGCAGAGGGAGATGGAATGCAGGAGTGGGAAATGGGAATGCAGCAGAAGGAAATGGGATTGCAGCAGAGGGAGATGGAATTCAAGAGTGGGAAATGGGAATGCATCAGAGGGAAATGGGAATGCATCAGAGGGAAATGGGATTGCAGCAGAGGGAAATGGGATTGCAGCAGGGGGAGATGGAATGCAGGAGTGGGAAATGGGATTTGCAGCAGAGGGAGATGGAATGCAGCAGTGGGAAATGGGAATGCTGGAATGGTAAATGGAAATGCAGCAGAGGGAAATGGGATTGCAGCAGAGGGAAATGGGATTGCAGCAAGGGGAGATGGAATGCAGGAGTGGGAAATGGGAATGCAGGAGAGGGAAATGGGATTGCAGCAGAGGGAAATGGGATTGCAGCAGAGGGAGGCGGAATTCAGGAGTGGGAAATAGGAATGCAGCAAAGGGAGATGGAATGCAGGAGTGGGAAATGGGAATGCAGGGGTGGGAAATGGGAATGCAGCTGAGGGAGATGGAATGCAGGAGTGGGAAATGGAAACGTGGAGTGGGAGATGGAATACAGGAGTAGACAATGGGAATCCAGCAGAGGGAGATGGAATGCAGGAGTGGGGAATGGGAATGCAGCAGAGGGAAATGGGAATGCAGCAGAGGGAAATGAGAATGCAGCAGACCGAGACGGAATGCAGCAGTGGGATATGGATTGCAGCAGAGGGAGATGGAATTCAGGAGTAGGAAATGGGAATGCAGGAGTGGGGAATGGAAATGCAGCAGAGGGAGATGGAATGCAGCAGAGGGAAATGGGAATGCTGGAATGGTAAATGGGATTGCAGCAGAGGGAAATGGGATTGCAGCAGGGGGAGATGGAATGCAGGAGTGGGAAATGGGAATGCAGGAGTGGGAAATGGGAATGCAGCAGAGGGAAATGGGATTGCAGCAGGGGGAGATGGAATGCAGGAGTGGGAAATGGGAATGCAGGAGTGGGAAATGGGAATGCAGCAGAGGGAGATGGAATGCAGGAGTGGGAAATGGAATACAGGAGTAGAAAGTGGGAATCCAGCAGAGGGAGATGGAATTCAGGAGTAGGAAATGGGAATGCAGGAGTGGGGAATGGAAATGCAGCAGAGAGAGATGGAATGCAGGAGTGGAAAACAGGATTGCAGCAGAGGGAGATGGAATACAGCAGTGGGAAATGGGAATGCTGGAATGGTAAATGGGATTGCAGCAGAGGGAAATGGGAATGCAGCAGAGGGAGATGGAATGCAGGAGTGGGAAATGGGAATGCAGCAGAGGGAGACCGAATGCAGCAGAGGGAGATATAATGTAGCAAAGGGAGATGGAATGCAGGAGTGGGGAATGGGAATGCAGCAGAGGGAAATGGAATGCAGCAAAGGGGAAGGAGAATGCATTAGAGGGACCTGGGAATCCCAGAGAGGAAAATGGGACTGCAGAAGAGGAAAACAGTCATGCAGCAGTGGAGAATGCAGCAGAAGGGAAGGCTGCAGGATCAGCGGGCAGCCTGGCATCATGAGTAAGTGAAGATACCATCACAGGTTCATTTGTTCAACTAATAGTGATTGAATACCCACTCTATTTGGGGCATTTGTCTCAGTCCTAGGGATACATCAGTGAACAAGAGAAGATGAAAATCCCTTGCCTTATAAAGCTTACTTATATTCTCAAATGACTTGGAAATGAATACTGATTGTGCCACTTCCTTCTGTGTAGCCTTGGGAAATTGTTTAATCTTAGTTAGTCTTTGTTTACTAGTCCATAAAATGGTATGGCAATAGTGCCTACGTCACCGGGTAGTTTTGAGAAACAGAAAAGTAACATAAGCCACTCGGCCCAGTGCCTGCTCCTAATGATCTCTCAATAAATGTTAACTATGTTAAGTAGACTGTGGGCTACTTTTCAGAGACTTGCCTATAATGGTAATTAAAAGAGATCTGATAATGGCTAAAAGTGCAACCAGGATTCAGGGAGAACATTTTTCATGATGGTAGAGGTCTGGCTTAATTGTGTACATGGGAAGTGTGAGTCAAGTCAAGGAGAAATCTAATCCATGGCATGAGAGCCTGGAGGAGATGAGAGGGCTTGTGGGTTCCCATTCGGTGGGCAGCCGCACCTCACACTTACCACATCATCCAGAGCCTCAATTGGGTGAAATAAAATGGCTGTGCTCACAACCCCACATGTTCCTGTATTTTCACCATCATCTTATTGCCTGTTTCTGGATCCAGGCTGCTTTGACCACCCAGGGGATTAGCCCCTCAGTGTGCTGTTGGCCCACACCAGAGGCAGCAGCCCCATTACTAGGGTGACCATTTACCCACATGTCCCAGCACTCTTTTTCACATCGAACTATGATTTCAATGCTTCCCACATTTTAAAGTCTCTTCCTTCCCCAGACTCCAGAGCTGTGGGTATTGCAAGACCACACTAACTATGGAGCTAATATACATCTAAATCCCCTGTTCACCAACTAGCTGCGTAGCTTTGGTAAAGTTCTTCAACTTCTCTGAGCCTTTGTTTCCTCCACTGTGAACATGAGAATGCTATTCGCTTCGTGGCGTTATGGTAACATTCAACCTGAAAATGGAGAGCATCGATTCCAGTGCCTGGCACACACTAAGTGCTCCATAAATATTTGTTTTTCCTTTGTTTTGTTTTGTTTTTGAGAGGAGTCTCGCTCCATTGTGCAGGCTGGAGTGCAGTGGCATGATCCCGGCTCACTGCAACCTTTGCCTTCTGGGTTCAAGCGAGTCTCCTGCCTCAGCCTCCCGAGTAGCTGGGATTACAGGCACCCACCACCATGCCCAGCTAATTTTGTATTTTTAGTAGAGATGGGGTTTCACCACATTGGCCAGGCTGGTCTCAAACTCCTGACCTCAAGCAATCCACCCATCTCGGCCTCCCAAAGTGCTGGGATTACAGGCCTGAGCCACTGCACTGGCAATATTTGTTTTTCTTATCTCAGTAGTCCCTAAGCATACAATCATTTAATACTTACCTTGAAATGACAAACACAAAGACTCAGAATATCACATGGTAATTTACTTAACAATTTCTAACCTATACAGTGGGAGTAACAATAGCATAAAAATGCAGTGCCACATCTTTGTGGTTATTTTGACTTTTGCGCTTATGAAGGCAGACATGAAAATGCTCCAGGTCTACTTTTCCATCAGGACTGAAATCTTGGTGGGGTGAGAAGTTCTGGTACTGGATGCTGCAGTGAGATGGAAAACTGAAGTGTGTTCTATGTTGAATATGAGAATCCTTAAACCAAAAGACAGTGTGTGCCTTAAACTTCCAGTAGGGTTGTTTGCATTCTAGCTGTCACTTCCAGGGCTGACTTAGAGACCTGAGATTGACTGACCCAGTAGCATGGCGTTCTGAAGACAATTCTCAGTTGTATGCAGACTGGATCTGCCTAAGCAGTGATGTAGGGTTTTGTGCCAAAACTGTCAGCATGGAGGAAGTTGAGAATAAAGATACATCCAGACAAGCCAAAGGCCAGGAAGGAACACAGGCAGGACAGGCCATCAGTAAGATATTTCCTCATAATGTCAAAAGGGAACCCAAATGTAGCCCCTGACAGATGTTAACATAGGAATCCAGCAGTAGCGTTTCCAAACAGCCTGGTGGTTGCTGGCATGGTCATCCCTCTTCTGTAGACACAGCGACATCATCCTCTTACATGTAGGGGTGTGCTCACTGCCCTTCACTAGGCTACAGGGGTTTCTGCCACTCCCTTTGGTTTCTCCATTCTAAATTTGGGTTTTTCACTCCAACTTTGGGTTTAACCACTCTAAGCCATTAGCCCGGGCAGTATCAATTCTGTCTGCCTTGATGGCACACCAGTCTTAGAAGTCAGCAAAGATAAAAGAGAAAAAGAGAATGTTATATGTATGATTACTCCTCTCACCTGTTTCCTCAACACACCCCCACATTATCCCTTTCACAGAGCCTTTGCACTGGCCGTTTCTTCTGCATAGAATGCTCTTCCCCTAGCATCCTTCATGGCTCCCTCCCACTCTGCTCATGTGGAACCTTCTCGGAGACCTCCTTGACCACTCACCCTGGACTCGCCCCACTTCTTTCTGTTTACTCTCCTCCATAGCATTGATTACTCTTTGGCACACTAAACATCTTACATGTTTGTTTTTTATTTGCCTCCGCTCACCAGATCTCACATTTGACTAAGAAGGGATTTTTGTCAGATCTGATCACTGCTCTACCATTAGTCACAAGAATTTACCTGGCATATAATAAATGCTCAGATACTTGTTGGGAGGAAGGAAAGGAGGGGATGGAAAGGGAAAACACATAAAAAAGCCAAAGTTGCATTTTTTGCCTAAGAGCTTCCAATTTTACATTGTTTAACCTTGTACTCTGTGCAGAGCTCCTGCTCACACCCTTGAGTGCAGAGAGGCATTCGTGCAGGTATCTCTCACTTGGGACCCTCCAATCAGGCTGTGTTCTTGAGATCAGGTAGAAAACAAGTGGCATAAAAGAGATGTGAGCATCAAAGGAAGAGGAGCTTGCATTGCTGGGGTGACTGGAAAAGGCTTCAAGGAGGAGGTGACATTTGAAATGGTGTTTTATGGGGTAATGGGAGTGCAAATGGGAGTATCTGCATAAAAGTAGGGCAGGATGGGATGCGATTGGAGAATAGTAAATAGACTAAGTGAGCTTCAGCTCCTGGAGTGTGAGGGAACCCCAGACAAGAAGGCCGGAAAGGGAAACATGCCCACGATGTCGGGAAGTGTTCACGCTCGTTCATAGGCAGTGGGAAGCCATGGATGGCCTGGGGAGCCAAATAGCCAGGACTGCTTTGTGTCATAAGAAGGTCATCTGAGCAGATTTGAAGGATGGATGGGTGTGAGGGACTCTGAGGGGAGCGGATCCTTCAGGACCTCATTGCCATTGTCCCTTAGGGAGATACAGAGGGCCTAATTCAGATGGAGGGAGAGCATTTAGATGTATTTCAGAAGCAGGTTTGACAGGACTTGCAAACTGATGCATATTGGAGTGGGGACAAGGAGAGAGTCAAAGTTGACCCAGACTTTGAGCCTCGGCATGGGAGAAGGGAAAAGGCATATAAGGAGGGAGAATTTGCAGAGGCCATGTGGATGCACCCACTGGTTCACCCTCATTTTCAGTAGGAAAGCCCTAGGACTAAGATGTTAAAGTTAGCAACTGTTCCCACTGTCCATCCTTTCTGTGATCTTTTAGAACACCTGAGACTTAGAGCTGCACAAAACGGGCTGCGTGGTGATGTGCTGGGCAACAGAACATCGATTTCAACATCAAAAGACCTTCTTAGTGCTTCCAAATTCTGACTTACCTTAGGCAAGTACCTGAACCAGTGGGTCCCTCAGTTTCTCCTTTCTGTTGAAATTGGGTAATGCTGATATTCACCAACCTGCTCTGCAGCATAAAAGTCTAATGGCAAAGTTTGTTATGTACATTGAACTCCTGGCCTAAAAGGGACTGTGATGGAAACACAGTTGGTCCGTCCACATAAAGTGCTTATTACGTTAGGAGTGTAATTAAGGTCCTGCAGAGCTATTCATAAGGTAAGGTGGGGTGGAAGTGGGGTTATGTTGGATTAGGCCAGATTCCAGCTAATGGAATTACCCTCTCCCTTTGAGCCTTCCTCCACTGCCCTTCTGTTTTCTTGTGCACCCCTCCCTTCTTGCTGTTGGCTCTCAGCAGCTCTGCTCTGTTCTATGCAGATGGTTTTACTCTTGCCAGCCTCTACCGGGGAAGAAGTTGCACTTGTGAGAGGAGACAAAGGCCAGTAAGTGGGTCCAAGAGACACAGCTGTGCCGCTCCAGGACACTGGGACACGGCAGGGGCCTGAGTAAGGCAAGGTTATTATTTTTCCTTTCTCTACCATCCAAACATGAAGCTACCTGTGGCATCTAAATTGCAAAGGCTATGCTTTGAGTCTGCGTTGGACCTATTGGGGTAATTGGGAAAAGAACAGGAAATTATAATGGCTTGAAGGTGGCCTGCAGGGCCCAGGCCCCATATGAATGCAGTCGCTGCTGTGAAATGGAAACTAAGAGTACAGTGCCTATTACTTTCCACACAAGATGCAAGGAAGTAAAGCTTTTGCTCTTCACTATGGAGATGGTGAAAGACTGGAGGCATTTTGTGCCCCTTTCCCTGCAAAGCAGGGCTCTAATCTAACCGGCAGAGTGGCTAAAGGAGTTCATGTAGATTAAAGGAGAACCTGGGTCCAGGCTTTGCAGGCGGAGAAGCTGGTACCAAGAGATGCCTGTGATCTAACCAGAAGCATCAGCACATTGACACAGCCTCCAGGCCCATGGTGCAGCCCCCTCTGCTTTTTGAGCTGACATTCTTAGGATGAGAAGTTGGAGAGGAGAGCTGGGAGGGCCTCCTTGAAGGCAGGTCTAGGGGACAGCTTGCCCTAACCTGGAAAGCATTCCCTTGAGGTCATGATGTCTGTCTGATCCTGCCAATTTGGAGAATCCTATCATCTTCCTTCCTAGGGATTCTCATGCCAGGGTGATGAAGTTAAGCCTGAAGTAGGTTAAGTAAGAAAACTAAGTAGGAAGACAAAGGTTTGAATTAAAAATAGAGACCTGACCCATGTCTGACATTCACCTCCATGTGGAAAAGGAGAGGAAGATTTGGCATTCTATGTTTTTGTTTTGTTTTGTGTTGCTACTGGGATGGGTGACTTAATCATAGGGAAGGAGCGATGTCTGCATCTATATTTGGTTTCATTGTACCCTCCTTTCTGCCAGTCCTCACAAAATCATATAGCGAAGCATTCAATCCTTTTTCCAAACTCTCTTGAGAAGGCCTCTCTCCCCAAGTGAGTTGTTGCCTTGCCTTTCTCCTCAATTGCTTTGCAATCTCTCCTTTGAATCCCACTTCCCTGATGTTCCCCCTTGAAGGCAAAAGCCACTATGGCTCAGGTCCCACTGCAGGACACAAGATCAGTGATGCTGGGTGAATCTGGGGGCTTCATCTTCTGATAATAAGGGTCCAAGTGCTTGGGATTCAATATGGCATGAGAGCTTCCCATGACCAAGTCTGGTTTGTAGGAGGGTGACATGAATTCCTCTAGTGGCTATGTGGCAGCCTTAGAGACTCCCTCCCTCATTTTTAATTTTCTGATTAAATAGAAATGGCAGTGACTTGTGGAGTGATGTGGGAGAGACAGGATGGCCACCTTACAGACATTACAGGATGATGTAGAGATAATCTAGAGCCTGAAATACCAGGAGACAATGACTTCGCCAAGAATCTGGTACATTTTCCGGTTCCTAGGAAAAAATCTGTACTTGTTGATTTCACAGGGAAACTGGGGAGGGACACAGTGCAAGCAGAGGGGGGATATCAAGTTGTAGAGCAGCAGAAACGTGACTACATTCAGCTGTCACTTTGGTATTTCTTCAGGTATGTCTGTGCAATAAGATGTCAGCACCATGACACTGTTGTGGTGAGGTAAGGAGAGCCAGGGCAAGTTTTGTGGGTTCATGCAATCCATTTCTTGCTGGCAAATGTTTGGAAAGGATCTGCCAAGTTGTTTTCTCCATGTGAAGGTTTTATAATAGTGACTAGATCAAAGTTATGAGGAAGGGTATGCATCTGTCTGTATATTTGCTTCCATTTTATCTTAGCTTCTGCCGCGTCATTCTCATCACTGTTACATTTTTCCTCTCATATATTCGTGCAATTATCCATGCCAATCATCATGAGAGGAGCATGGTACAATGGAGAGTGCACTGGACTTGGGAAACCTGGGGTCCACTTCTCATTGTGTGGCCTTGGAAAAGTCACCTCCCCTAGTTTCCTCATCTGTAACATGATGATAATGCTGCAAGTCTACCTACCTGTTAAGGCTGTGGTGAGACTCAAAAAGACACATGTATGGAAGCAATTTCTCTTCCTGAGTCACCTGCCCTTTTCTATCTCTCCCCTCCCACGCTCCCAATTCCAGAGTTTTCTATACTCTTATATATGCCTGTGTCTATTTTTGACTTCAATTCAGGTGTGGCTTTCCTAATCTATTGTGAAGATGCTCTTTCAAAATGAGTCTCCTACAAGAGTACCCCCTTCTCTAAAGAGGATTTCATGCTTCCGCCCCAGATTCAAAGGCTCCTCCACTGAAGCTGGCACCACACGCACAGGTAGCACTTCCCAGGATGAGTAATCGGACCTATATCCTTAAGGCTCTGCAGGACCAAATGCAGTGGGCACAAGCAGCCTCCCACTTGGGAGTCAATCCCCAGGTTTGTTGGGGCCATATATGGCTTTCCAAGACTTTGCCCAAGGAAGCACTGGCATGTATATTCCTGAAGGCAAGACTGCTGGTCTCTTTTGCAAGCTGCTAGATCTTTAACTCCTAGAACAATGCCTGACACATAGCAGACATTGCATGCTCACTGAATAAATATTCGGATGAATGAATGAATGCAAATGAGTAGAAGCAGTGGCAGACCTGCTCTTCCCCTAGAATTTTCTCATAGGTCCTGCACCGTAATCATCTCCACAGTCTCCACATAACCTTTGTGATCATTGTTAACTTAGATCAGAACAGCTTTATCAAAATCTGCCAATAGGTTGATCCTAAGAAAAAAGCTACACAGACAAAATAATGAAGACGTCCTTCTCTCTCCTCCACTGCCACAACCACCACCAGAATAAATATAAAGCAGATAGATACACAAGCATCTACTTGTATAAATGATATTATTATTAAATGAGTTCTATAGAAAATAAATTATAAATTATAAATTATGTAACTAATGTTATGTAAATATAATCCTTTCTATAAAGTTGTCAGGAAATATTCTTCTCATTATGTACAGGCTGCAAATTAATTAAGTGAATTCTTTTACCACCGTGATATAGCAGTGAAAGCAAAGAAAAAGTCTGGCATTAGCGGTTGGTTGCAGAATAAATACGCCAGTAGCTCATGCAGCCTTTTCTTAACCAGAATCATTGAAACGGATCCCTTTCCTTAAAGGGGCATGCTCTCCCAGGCTTCATGAGGGGAGCCTGTGCAAACTTTTCCTTCATCTCACTTTCTGATCTGACAGTAGAGTTATGAAGAGAGTGTTCCAGTGTACCTGCCATGGCCGGTTGAGGCAACTGACCAAAGCAAGAATTTGAGCAGGGAAAAGTTAAAGAATTGTTAACTGCATAACTGTTTTGTGGAAGGGTGAAAGAGAACTCTGAGTCATAATGTGAGTAGCAACTGCAGAGAATGACTTCCACCCTGGGATGGAGGGAATGTGAACAAGGAAGGGGAGTTTCTGCTTGAGAGGGGAGCTCTGCAAGGCTGAAATTCAAGACCAAGACCATGGCAAGGGCATGGCTGCTGCACAAGAAAGAAATGGGCAGAAAGCCGTCCTGGGATGGGAGAACTGCCCACGAGAGTAGGGGAGACATCAGGAGCCAGATGCCCACAGAGAGACTGGCTCGCAAACTGAACAAAACACCTTTCCTCCACCAGCCTCCCAGTCTCCCTCTGGCGCCCTCTATTGGCAGAGCCTAGCATGGAGAGGCTGGTAAAGGAGAGCTGTAGCTTAGAGACCACCAGGATCACAAAGTAGGGCAAGAAGGACACGGGTGAATGTGGAAGCCCCAGATTAGTAACTGACACACCCCAAAGTACATATTGGGTAAATAATATTTCTGGGTTTCCTGTATTCTGACTGTGAACCCTCTGTGCATTCCCTCTGGCTATGGGTATTTGTACCAGCCTCTTTCCCTTCTCCTGGCCCTGATTCATTTTTTCTGGCATTAACTGAGATCACTCGTTTCTAGCCCTGGCTCCAGCTGAGCACCACCCAAAGAGTTTTTACAAATGACTGAGTATTTAGCATCTGCAACTTCAAAATCTCCTTGGGTAACGCTATATGCAGCCAAAGTTGAAAACCTCTGGACTAGACATTGACAAGAAATAAAGCTGCCTCAGAAATGACATTTTTAGGAGCACTGTGGCTTCCAAAGGCTCCATAACAGAAAAATTCTGGGTTAAGATAGATCTGTTCTGCTGTGCAACTCCAGGCTGGCTAAGTAACATCACTGCACCTTGATTTCCTTCTTTGTAAAATGAGGAGTTGGGAGGGAAATACATTTTCCCCAGCGTTATTATAAAGAGAACATGTGACAATATATGTAAAATGTTTAGTCCAGTGCTGGCCATAATTAAGTATCCAATAGTTAATGTTTGTGTTGACAGTGATGGTGGTGATTCTCTCTTGCAAAGACCGTTTCTTCATGGCTTTCTCAGAATGGCTACCCAATGTGATACTCTGAACAAAGCAAAAACCCTCGAATACACAGAGTTACAAAGGGTCAAGATCTGCCAAGATTGGCACCTAAGTAAGTATAAGGAACTAATTGTTGAGCATCAGAAAGGGGCAAGTCAATGATCAAGGTGTTGCTAGACAGAATGATATCACCTTACATTTATCCTCAGTACTTTACAGTTTGCAGAATAGCTTCATGTTCATTGTCTAGTTTACTCTTTGCAGTAGATCTGTGAGGTGGTTTGAGTGATAAGAGCTTGGTGTCAGAAATGTGCCATACTGGTTTTGAACTGCTGATCTTTCACTTAATAGCTGTATGATTTTGAGCAAGTTGACAAACCTCTCCAAACCTCAATACTGTAATCACATTTGTAAAATGAGGTATTAAGAGGATCACATGAGATAATGAAGGAAAGGGACTGGAATACGGTAGGTGCACATTAAATGATTGTTATTTTGGATGTAACTTGAAAAAAAAATCCTCTGATAACTGAGAGGTTTCTTGGATAGGATAAATAATCACACTGCTGTGTGCAGTGGGATTAGAGAAAAATCTATACAAACATTTACCTAATTTCAAAAAAAGGCAAAAGAGAAAGAGAACAATCTTGACATTCAAAGCTTTCGAGAATGTGTATAGCTAAGCAGTGTAGACACCATGTAAGTAGCCCCATGGTACTGAGGTCCCATCAATGACTAATAAAATAGCCCCCGCATGGTGGCTGCTTTATTACTCATTTGAGGGACCTCAGTACCTACACTGGCAGCAGAAGGAAAAACAAACAAATTGGCACTGCTTTGCTCTGAAAGAAGAAATACTATTTCTCTGGTATAAATACAGCTTTAAGAGTCTGTTGCGGCAGCTAGGAGAATGGACCTGTGTACGTGGGTGTGTTGAGAGCCAGTCGTGGGAAAGGGGGAAGTTACTGCAGACTCACTTGCTTCCTGAGGTGAGACAGGTCATAAGAAATGGTAGGGGCTGCCCTAAACTAGAGAGCAGATACTCTCTGGAGGCACTCAAATATGAATATTCAAAAAGCAGTGCCTGTCCCACAAAGCCAGTTTCCTGACTGATTTTGGGGTAACAATCAGTTGTCAGGACACCAGTTTTTGACCCTTGATTTAGAATCCATTATTTGTGGAATAATACCAGAGGTGTCCACTGGTCAACCAGGAAAAAAATATACCCCCTGCTCTTGTGGGCGCATCTAAAACAAGATTGGATGTGGAGGAGCAAAGCCCACCTTTTGTTGTCCTGATGAAGCACCCTGTGATGTCAATTATTCCGACTATGGGGCATGTGCTTGAGGGAACTACAGTGTCCTAGAGTTTGTCTGGAAGAGGGGAAGGGACTAATTTCCAGGCAAAGAACATCAATCTGGATAGGTTTCCCTAACTGAGGGGGTTAGAGAATCAAGACCCAGGTTATGGAGAGCTGAAAAAAGAGGTGCCTTTTTAGAAGATCACAGATTTTAAATTGCGGAGTAAGTCCAGGAATTATAGCCAATGAACCAACCTTGTAAAGTAAGTTTATAGTTTCGATTTTCTTCCCATACTCATAAGAATAGTCATATTTAAGGTCGATTTCAAGTTTAAATTTTATGTGTAAGATTTCCTTTACATAGAGGAGCTTTGCAGTATGTCTACATCTAGCCATGTATGGTGAGAATAGGCAGAATTAAAGAACAAGGCTGTAATCATGAAATGGGGCCTCTGTTATGTCCATTCTGCAGCTCCAAATGGAAGAGGAAAGAGGTCCCGGAATTCCAAAGGGTGACTGTCCGTGCAGTGAGTAGTTGTCCACGGTGAGGGGAGAGTGACAACAAACAGCTGCCACATATAATGGAATTAGAAGTAAATAGGAGGCCCGCTTTCCCCAGATGCACATACATAGTGGTTCTCATTCTGGCTGCATATTAAAATAACCTGGGCAGGTTTTCAACCCCCAACCCCTCCAGCCAAACCAGGCAATTGAATGAGACTCTTTGCAGGATAAGACTCAGGCATCAGCATTTCAGAAACATTCAGATGACTCCACTATGCAAAATTGAGAACTACTGCTCCAGGTAACCTTTGACGGGGGAGGGCAGGTAGACCATCTGGGTTTCAAGGTAAGAAAACTGAAGTCTAGATGATTTGATGCAGACCACAAATGATAGCTTTGGCATAATTTTTTTGACGGGTTCTGCAGACTCTGTCTCAGAACCACTTTTCTGGTGTTCTCTTTCCATCCTCTTGGTCATTCCAGAATTCCACAAGAAATTTCTTCCAGAGGATCATTTATATTTTTTAATGGATTAGTTTGCATTTGTAAAATAGTAGGGGAATAGAAATATTCAAATCAAATGTTCAGGGTAGGTTCTACCTTTCTAGTGATGTATGCAGGGAAAGAGCATCAATCCTGGGACAGCCAAGGAGGCTCATCTTTCCAGGACAGTTGGCTGATGGGGACATGACCGGGAGCTCCCGCAGCCTTTCATTAGACTGGTCTTCCTCAGGGTGGCACAGGGGCATGTAGGACACAGGCTTTCTGAGCTAATCCATTTAAGAGATTCCAGGTGTGGGTGAGGCAGGCTGTATAAAGAACAGACACTTGGCATAGTCTCACGAAGTGCTGGCACTCACCCTTGTCATTGGAGTCTTTTTTTTGTTGAATGTGTTGTGATCATGATCAAAGCTTTCATGATAATCTACTGGTGGTTCCCACCAGAATCCAGATAACTACTCTCAAGCTTCCTTATTTAAAAATAGAGCCAAGATGGGCACAGTGGCTCACACCTGTAATCTTAGCATCATGGGAAGCTGAGGCAGGCAGATCACTTGAGCCCAGGAGTTCAAGATTAGCCTGGGTAACATGGTGAAACCCCATCTCTACAAAAAATACAAAATCAGCCCAATGTGGTACCCAGCTACACAGGAGGTGGAGGTGAGAGAATCACTTGAGCCTGGGAGGTCAAGGCTGCAGTGAGCTGTAATCATGCCACTCCACTCCAGCCTGGATGACAGAGCAACACCCTCTAAAACAAAACAAAACAAACAAAAAACAAAACAAAACAACAAAAAAACAGAGCCAAGATTTGAAGTCTTGTCTTCCCCCAACTTTTTTTTTTTTAAACAAATCTCAGATTTTCAAATCAAACTTACTGTGTAATTTCAGATTCTTGTTAAAGCAATTCTGTTGTCCAAAAACAATTTGGGGTTTAAGGAAGTATCTCCAGAAGTAAAAAGAATCACTATATCTGGGAAGAATCTGGCTTTGTATTGGAGCATGCTACTTTCTGGAATGTTCAGGGAGAAACAAGAATTTTTGTTTAGTACAAAGGAAAGCACAAGAGAGACCCTCACAGATAATCTCTCTGAGACAATAACTTCAAAGAGATAACAATACATTATCCTGGGAGATTCCCGGAACTAGGGATTAGCCCTGCTGGCTTTCAGCCAGGACTGCCATACATGAGCTCACCCAGGCTCCTTGGCCATGAGACAGGGTCCTTTTAAATGGTCTCTAGAAGGTCCTTTCCAGTACTAGGACTATAGGAGGAGCACGTGGCTCTTAATCAAGTGATGTTGAAATGTGCCTCATGATTGGTATGTGAAAAGCTAAATATGTCTACGATATTTTCTTACCAGAAATAGCTAAGGGGGAGATACTATTATTTAACTTGGATAATTTAGCAATCAAGGTATAGAAAGAGAGATCATTTAGAATTCATATATAAAGCCAGTAACAGGACTGGGACTGGGGGCAGGGTGGGAAACAATCGGCAAAACAAGGGTTGGTTTGCTTTTCTGACACCTCCAAGCAATGGAAGTAAGCATTAAAGAGTAAAACAATTACCAATTTACATTGTCTTCATTAACACTGGGATGCAACCAGCAAAATCCAACTGTGGGAACCTCTAAAGGATAAAGGGCTCTATTTCTTTAGCAAGTGTATGTCAAGAAAAAGTTAGAAAGCAAATCTTTAGATTTAAAATACATTTGAGAAATAGCAACTAATTGTATGGACCTTATTTGATTTATGATGGGGAAAAAAAAACCCACCACCACCCCATAAAAAATAAAAACATTTGAGACAATTAGTGAACACTAGGTATTTCTTATCAAGGAATTATGGCTACATTATGATGTCAGAATGGTATTGTGGTTACACTAAAAAAGAATCCTTAGTAAAAGATATATACTGTAATGTTTACAGATGAAATGATATAATTATGGGATTTGCTTCAGAATAATATAGGAGGGGGAGCTGAGTGTAACCAAAGGGCTCCAGAACCAGCTATAGTAGAAACAGATCCTAACCCAACTAGATTCGCCAGTCCAGACTCTTACCAACAATCGGAAACCAATTGGGCGAGGGATTTTTCCCAAACAGCCCTTTAACAATGTTTTTGGAATCACAGTAAAGAAAGCACAAAGACCAAGAAAAAAACTCTGATTCTGGATTTTTTTTTTTTAACCCTGATAATTTGTGGTAGGTTTCTTTATTTTTTGAATATAAAGTGACAGAAATAATTTGCCATTAGAAAAGAGAAAGAATCTTTGACTATTTACAGCTTTTATACATCACAAAGTTTTTCTTGTTTTTTTATGTTGTCTTTTTTTTTTTAATTCGTTTTAATTTTTGTTCCTGCATCATTTGAACAAGTCCAAACTGGAAATCTATACAGCTCACAAAAAAGCCCTCCACCCAAAAGACCCCCCACCCCCACCCGACCCCAATGAGAAACAAGATAAATCAAAAGAATGAAATCAACTTATTTCTTTTGTTTAAAGGTAAGTCATTTGCTTATATATATACTTGTAATTATCTTTTTTCAAGTTCAAACACCAAAATCCAAGAGAGAAAGGAAAAAATAAAAAGACCCAGTCATCCGCCCCTCCCCCCACTCCAGAATCTCAGTTGATCCCTGCATGTCCAAAATAAGAAATAGATATTTACAGAAAACAGAAGCAAAACAAATAAACAAAAAAGAACTTGGAGGTGGATGGGCTGGGGATCTGAGAGTCAAGAGGAAGGAGAGCTGGCCCCAGGGAGGAGTGTGGAGTCTGGGCCTCACAGAGTCGAGGCAAGCCTGAGTCGTCTGTGCTCCCTGGGGAGGACATCACACAGGAAAGCTATGACCATTTCCCCTCTGCCATGTGACTTTAGGGGAGGGGTGCAGCTGGGAATCTGCAACCCAGCCCCACAGTGGACGTGTATTTTGTTTCCATCATCACCCCCTTACACACGCGTGCGCACACACACCACGTTCATACACATGTGCACAGGCACACACACATGCATCAGTCATTGTGGCTAAGTGTAATTATGATGCTGTTGGGCACTGGCTCCTGTCACATGGAGGAAAAGAGATTTCCCCTAGGGACAAGAGCTCACTGCCCCATCGCTTCTCTGATCTCCACTGTAACATTGCCTCTTGCTCCCTTGAAATGTTTCCACAAGCGTCAGGGCTACTCTGCAGTGTTAATGCTGGGATGGTCACTGGGTAACAAAGCTCTCTTGAATCTATTCCCACTGCTCCATCAATTTTGCCCCTCACTTCCCACAATTCCTTTAACAAACAGGTATACCCAATTTACCCCATTAACCAGGGGTGGGAGCCAGCCTGAAGTAGGGGAGATCTGAGGCAGGGTAAATGGAAGCCACATTGCTTTCTGCTCATCTTCCAAAGAGTGGATTCTGGGAGGTCAGAAAGCAAAGAGAGGTCATGATAAAACCATCTCTGGCTTCCTTTGCTTCCCTCTTCCTTCCTAAATAGAGTTCAATGCATACTCAGTGCATAAAGTAAGGTATGACTCTGAGTTGGCTGTGATACCTTAAGAACTCAAGATGTGGCATCAGATGAGCCAAGATGAACACAATTTAATCTTCTGAGGGAAACAGCTGGCAGGATGTGACCATGCTGAAGGGTTTGCCTTTACTAGTGGACAGAGAGGCTGAACCAGCAGCAGCAGTGGTTGTGATCTCATTCACACCCTGTTCAGGGTTCCGTGAGGGTTTGGAAAAATAGTTCACTAGAAATGGCCTAACAGTTTCTCTTCTCAAATTATGATTTTTTCAAATGGCACAGGAATAGAATTAGAGCATCCTCTCTGTCAGAAATAGTGTGCAGTGTTTCTGGGGGCAGACTCTAGGTTACTCTTGCTAAATCTCCAAATACCTACATGGTAGATTTTTATTTTTCTGCTCTCCTTGCCAGACTACTTGTATTTTTCAGACCCTCCCCAAGAGTCCTTACTTACCCTCTTTTCATGCAGCCCCACTCAGAGTCCTTTTCTTTCTAATCCCTCTCCTGATCCTCAAAAACTTTCTCTCTAGGCTTTTAAAGACTTTCAATCATTTCCATATGCTCCTGTCCCACTGTTTCTCTCTGTCAGAAAAGAAAATACAAAATCGAAATGATCTGTCAGAGGAAACTTTCATTTAGCAGAATTGGGCACAAGCAAAGTTGCTTTCCAATCCTTTTTATTTGATTTTTTTTAAAAAAAGATGAACAAGGGGTAAGGTAAGTAAGAACAAAGAATTATGATTCCCCCAAAGAGACTAGCTTAGCTGGGAACCTTTAAAACAGAAAGGACAAGATTTCCTGTGAAAATGTGTACTTTCCAGGGTAAATAGTCAAAATGTGGTCTCAATCCAGGATCACATTTGTTGACATCTATAAAAACATGTTGTGGTCTATCACAAGTAGCAGTGGGGTTTTTTAGTGGCAGTTAAAAAAAACAAATATCGGGACTGAGGAAGAGGTACCAGAGTTCTGTGTGCTGCCATCCAGTACCTGCCCCAGGCGCTTGCAGCATCGCCACCTCAATCTGACATAAAGACCATTAGGGCCTTACCCCAAATGCCCACAGCCTTGCTTAGGGCAGTCACCATGAGAAACCCAAGACCCCCAGTCCCTCTTATCATTTGGACTTTCATCCCCAGATACCCAGGCACATCTCCCATCTCAGCCCATTTCCCTTCCTTTACCAACTCCCAAATCCTGCCTAGGAATCAGTGGTTTGTCACCAACCACAACCCTGGCAATTCCTTTCCTCTTGCTCTCACAGAAACCTGGCTCCTCTTTGAGGACCCTGAATCACTCCCAGTTGGTGAGCATTTCCACTCGCACTTCATGCCCTGGGGCCTGGAGGTGGAGATGCCCTCCTTATCCCTCATTGCCATTCCAGACCATCCTCTCTCTTCCTTTTAAAAAATACCATGCAACAACAATAAAATCCAGCTTTGATGCACATCAGACTAGGCTAGCTGCACCCCTTACTTGATGTAATGATTAAAATGTTATTGAATCACTCTCCCTCATTCCTGTCATAATTTACATTCCTGTCATATGGAAGTCAACATTTTGTTGACTTCAATATCTATATGATTCCCATATCCTGGCCTCTCAGTTCCTTGACTCCTGCTCCTTCTATAATCTTTTCCTTTATCTTATCTCAGCCCACCACCCCAACAACAGACCCCAAACCACCAATAACTGCAAACCCTCCATAACCTCAAACATCCAGCTCTCTGACCCAGCTCCTAATTTCTAGGTTATTGCTTCTGAGACCCCTGACTCACTAATTCAGTGATCCCAGCTTGAATCTCAATCCTCTGCCTCTAATATGCTTCATTGTCCTCCTTCCCTAAAAATCTTCACTTTCCTCTACACCCAGCTTAGATTCCATGACCAAACATTATAGTTAATGCACTGTAGTTGCCCTTAACTCCATCACATCGCTTGTTGCTTTCATGATATTCACCTGGTTATACCCCAACCATGTTCCAACTTGCCACCCTGTTTAAGCATCTGAAGGTGACTGAAGAAAACACTTCAATTTCTTTAAACTCATGATCCTCAGATAAGAACCTCAGATAAGTCTTTTGTGCCACCTAGCATGTCTCCTATATTTTTGGTGTCTCCTACATTTTTGTTCTCACTCTTCCTGCCGGATGGCTATATGACTCATTCATGCTTGCTTCCTTCCAAAACCTCCAATAATCTTCCCCTATACTCACTCTTAACTGATGAACTCCTTTCATATTTCACTGAAAATCAATCAGAAAAAGCATACTCCCATTATCCCATTTACCAACCCACTTGCATCTGTGCCCAAATGCACTAGTTCCCTGCTATTAATACAAACAAACCTGGTTAGTCCCCTGAAGCCAGTCCCTGTATGTATGTATTGAATCCCATGCCCTTTCACTTCATCAAAGACATTACTCCAGCAATTGTCCTCTCTCCCTAGGCATCATCAATTTTTCCTTTCTCCTGGATTAGTCTGGTCAACATAAAATGGGCTGTTATTTTTCCCATCTTAAAAAAAAGAAGTCCCTCCCTGGGCCTCACATTCTCTATGATCTGCTATTTCCATGTCCTCTTTACAGCCAACCTCCTAAAGGGTTGCCTATTCCTGTTGTCTCTACCTCCTCTTTCTTGAATCCAGCCCATCATGCTTTTGCCCCCACCAGTCCACTGAAACAGCTCTTTTCCAGGTCATCAGTGGGATGACCTCCATGTTTCCAGATAGTCTTATCCCACTCAATGGTAGTACTTGCTTTACACACTAACCACTCCTCCCAGTGCTGGTCCATCCTCATCTCCTGGAGCTTTGAACAATCCTCCACCCTGGGCCTCAGTCCAGAGAATTCTCTTCTGTCGCTACTCATTCTCTAGTTCTAGTATCATGGCTTCAAATACCATCCAAATGCATACAAATTCCAAATATGTATCTTCAGGCTATACCTTTTCCATGAACTCCAGGTCCATATATCTAATTGCCTAATCATCATTTCTACTTGGAACATCTGTAGACACCTTAAACTGTAAGGCTTTCCTTCCCAGTCGGCCTCACCTGCAGGATTCCTGTCTTACACTGATGGCAACTCCAAACTTTCAATAGCTCAGGCCAAACATTCTAAGGTTATTCTTAAGATTTTTCTTTCTTTTATTCAATGTCTAATTCATCAGCAAACTGTGTGATATCGATTCTTTAAAACATTTCCAAAATCCAACTGCTGCTTATCACTTCCCCTGCTAATACCATGTCCCAAGAAACTATGATGTCTTACCAGGATTATTGCAAGAGCTTCCTAACTGGTCTTTCAGCCGCTCCCATTGTCTGCCCTCTCATGGTATATGCTCAACACAGCAGTCCCAAAGCTTCCTCTTCAACTGAAGTCAGATCATATCACTCTATGCTAGAACCTTCCAGCAACTTCTCATCTTGCTCTTGGTAAAAGCCAGATCCTGACAGTGTCCTACAAGGCCCTACCTGACTTGCGTTACTACCCCTGTCTGACCTCACCTCTCATATTCTCCTCCTTCCTCATTGGCCTCCCGGCACTTCCTTAAGTTTGCCAAGCATTTGGTTTGACAGCAGGGCCTTTGCAATTGCTTTCTCTTTGCCTTTGCATAGAAAGCCCCAAGTCTCACTCCCTCATTTCCTCCAAACCTTTACTTAAATGTCATCTTTGCTTACTCAAAAGTAGCAACCCCACACCCATCCTATCATCTATCCCCTTAATCTGCCTCATTTTTCCGCATGACACTTTGCACTGTCTGACATGAGATCTATTGATTTGCTTTTTTGTCCATTTCCTCTCATCAACATATAAACTTCAAGAGGGTATGGACTTTGTGTGGTTCATTCTTATATTGCAGCACCAAGAACAGCCTGGCATGAGTTTCCACTCAATAAATATCAATGCATGGATAAGTCATTTATCCAAAACATGGTCTGAAGCCGCAGACCAAATATCCCCAAAATAAGAGCTCCAGTAAACAAAACAACGCAAGCCAAGAAACAACTCCCCCCAAACCTGGATATTTATTCTAAGTGTTTCTAAATTGTAACCAATGGCAAGTGCAGAGCTCACTTTTCATGCTTTTTCCTGGTTTGAGAATTGTCCTTGGGTTAATTATTATTTTTTAATAGTTAAGAAAAAAGTTACTCTGAGTTTCATTAATCTATGGCACTCTTTCCCTCCTTTCCCCTGTGACCTAACTCCCAAATCCCCTACAGCTATAGTGAAATACACAGGTGCTAAATATTTGGGAGGATTACTTAACGTTTTAGCCTTCCTGGTTTGCTTAGAACATATGATCTACTACCCGCCAGTAATATTTTATAGCTTAGAAGATCATGTCTGAGTCAGTAAATTCCATGTTAATATGTGTAAGACTCAGGATTAAATCAGTCTGTAAAATGCCTATTTGTAATCGAATCTAGCAATTTTCTTCCTGAAGTAAACTGTAATCATATTAGCAACCTAGTGATTTCACTGGAGATGGGAAGATATAATTTTATTTAAAAGATTTTCTCTCTCAGAGGTGACCTAACTCTGTGATCCAGAATCATTCCAATATTGAAAAAAAATGGTTCGACTAACTCCATTCCCCTGATATATTCAGTTCTCCTCAGTGCCCCTTGGCTTCCCAACTTAAGTCAATGTAATCACAATGCACACAAGGCTCTTCTACTCAGAATCTTCTTGACTGGAGAATGGAAATCATTGGAGAGGAGCGGCCCTAAAGGTTTGTAGACAAGGTTTTGAAGAATCAAGCTACAATGCTTATCAGTGTGTGCCTGGAAGAAAGCCTACGTCTCTTTCTAAAGTCAGCCTGTCACCATTTCTGAGCCATCAATGGCAGCACAGCCTCTCCTTCTGCCAGAGCTCACAGGGAATGACAAACAAATCTGTGAGGGAATACACCACAGCATCTGGATGTGGGTGTCATCGTCTCTTCACCACCAAACCATTCTACCCCAATTTCCCTCTTCTTTGTTTCTAGATTATTTTTCTTTCAACTCAGTGAAGAACATTTTTCAGAACCGAGCTTTTTGTCTGCTTGTCACTGAATCTGTTTCCCATTCAGCCTTCTCTTTCTCATTCCAATAGACACACAATATTAATGGTTAAAAATAACAAGCAACAACTCATTGGGTGAGAAATTTAGAAACACTTGCCTCCTATGAACCCAGGGCCAAGGGGGAGCTGAGGATAGTGTCACATTACCAGCATGTTCAAGCTAGACATCCTCCATCACAAAGGGCTTGTGCCTTGAAATAATATTTAAAAAGAGAGAACAAGAAAAGCCACAAAATACCTCCACATACACAACAGGCATTTCGACCAAAGCACCAGTGCACACGTTCAGAGGTGGCTTAATATTCCAGAGCACATCCCTCTCCACTAAGAGGCACTCACTATCCCAGCACTTGACCTTGAATTGAAGCACTCGGGAACAAGATCTCATTTGCCTGCTTGTCATTCTTTCTCCAACTTCCTAAGTTAAAAAATGATGAGAAAACCATGAAAAATTACTATCAAGGGTTTCTTTTAACAGTCTGATAGTTTAGATAAGAATGCAGTTTCAGGGATATATCCCATTTTCATAGGAAAAGAAAGGGAGGGGAGCCAAAAACATGAAGGGGGACCAGGAGAGCTGCCAGAAGGCTGGGAGGTGAGGAACGGTTTCCAGGTAAGGAGCTTGGAAGGTTGTTCTCAACGATAAAGCCCACTTTGCAGTGACTAAAAATATAAGCATTTTGGTCTATTTTATATTATAGCTGTCTTTCTTTTTGTGAAGCACCAACCACTGAAATTCATTTTGGAATTATGGCCACCCAGAAGAGGAAAGAGGTGATCAAGTGTCTCAAAGAAGAGATAACTTTGAGGGAGAGGATGAAAACTGCAAAGACCCTTGGGATTAAATGAAATCTGCTGATTCTACTCTTTTTTTCACGAATTTCTATATGATATTTAGCAAGTAGAATGTTTGATTGGTAATGGCCAGGTAGATTTCCCCATTATGTAACAGAATAATGAAAGGAGAAAACACTTATAACTGGCCTAGGAGACGGGAGTTTTGTTCTTGTTCTTATTTGTCTCCCTAGGAGAAGCAGCTCTTGTCCATCCAAGGGTGAGCAGAAGACTCTGCAGAGCATAATATTGCTATGGTTTGTTTTACTGAAGGAAAGACACTGTAAATCTCAAAAATGCTCCAACTTCCCTGATTCATTTGGAAGTTACTGGGCATATGCATTTTCCCAGGAGACTTCTCTCCACATTGTCACAGTATTGAAACTCTGAGATAAGAATTCCTTCCCATCTTCTAACTTCCACCCAGCTATCTGGCTTCTGTCAACAGGCCTTACCCAAACAGGGTTATGTGTGTGTGTGTGTGTATATATGTATATATATGCATGTATATATGTGTATATACATATATATATTTTTTTTTTTCCTGAAAACTACAGAAGAGACCATGGAGTTGTGTGAGCTGCCAAGGCGCCAATGATCAAATGGAGAATCCTAGCTTGGAAAGAAATCAAAACCATCAGAGGAATTACATTCCACCCCTAGGCTCAGTGGGAAAGAGTTTAAGCTCATGTGGATCTTGCTGCTCAGGAGTGAGCTCTGAGCTCTGAAATTGAGTTTATCTTCTCTGTCTTATAGGACACAGAAGTATATCTTAGGGGGCATGGGTGCTTATAGGATAGCTAAGCACCCATGCCCCCTAAGATATACCTGAAATAGGAAGATGTCCTTATTTTATGTATACTCGGTTTAGTGGCTTCAGTCTTGTGCAGATACATATATTTTCTTTGTAAGACTTCCTCCATTGGCCGCTATCGTACAGCTCAGAAAAGCTGAACTTTTCATTTCTATTTTAATATTTAATACTAAGCACAAGAGCTCTGTGGTTTCAATCAAACAATTCTCCATTCATGCCCTCAGGGTCCCCAAGAATCCTGCTATTTTCCCACCTCCCCCGGATGAATATGGGTGTAGCAGGAGGCAGGGAATGGTCATTTTGGGGGAATAAGATGCTCCAAATACTCATCAGCTGTTGGCCCCGTGACCTGTTGTTAAGGATCATCATGATCCAGGTATCTGTAATGACACTCGTGAAAAAGATGAAGTCACCACGAAGTCAAGGTAGAATAGCTACTGCCCCTCTGTCTTAGCTTACTATGATAACATGATTTTATGTGAATTATTGGGAGGCAAAAGGACAAAGGAAAAATGAGATTTTGTAATAGGCTTTTTTTTTTTTTAGCTTAAAAAATTAGTCTAGTGCCCACCTCCTCCCTCCATCTTCATGCATGAGAATGAAAGCTCCTCCATTTCCTCCAATCATCTGAAACCAGCCTCCTGAACCAGGCTCCGGGGATCAGTACATTGTGAAGTTGATGGCATAGTAGACTCCTCACTCATTCGTCTAAGGACTTTTACATCTTCCTACCTCCTCTCCTATCTTCCCTCTAGGGCTAAGAAGGAATGATAAAATTTAAAAAAAAATAGTTGCTCTGTGTTAAGCGGGACACTAGAGCTCTTTCACTGTTTTTGGTATAAGCATAATGCTGTGTACGTGAGCCAAAATTTCTTCTGCAGCACAAACTAAAATCTTTGGAAAGATGGATTATTTCCTGAGCTTGATATCATTCATAAGTGAACAGGTGGGTTGCAAGAGAAGGTTGTTGCAAGATTCTCTGATCTGCGGGTGCTTAATAAATCACCATTGCAACCGTGTGACAAAATCAAGGTCTCATAAGTATTCTCAGGGGACTAGTCTTTGGAGCACCCATGCTTCCCTTTCCTCAGGATTTAGGCAGGCAGTAATGATTTATTATGGGTCTGGGGGCTATTGGTTCTTTCTTCAAGAATTCATTGCGTATGTGAACTGCCTTATATTTTTCTGTTCAGAACTAACTCATGCCTTAATCCTAGAATCAGGCTTGTATGTTTGAACTTTAAGAATTAGACAGAGGTGCCCAGAAGAGGATGTAAGGGGCTCTCCCTCGAGGCTGCCCTGCTCACTGTGGGCTGACAAAAACTACTGACACCTTTGGAGTATCATGACTCGCCTGCACGCGTTCCTGAAGGCCCTTTTCCCATGTAGCACTCTGGAAGAAATCCTCTGTCCCAGTTTTTTCTTGAGCTTTTTATTTGTGTGGATTACATGCTACATAAAAAATTTTTAATAATAAAAAAATTATTCACAATATCTTACCCCATAGAATTCGAAAACATTTTTATTTGACCAAGTTTTCTTCACTGTGGAAACCTCTCTATCCTTTCTGATTTTCAAATTTTTGCTTTCTTGCTCTTTTTGACTTGTCTCTGTAGATGTATGTGCAGTGTGTGTGTGTGTGTCTGCAAAGGGAAATTTCATAGAAAAGATCTGGCTAAATCAGCTGCCTAGATTTTTGTGACTGTAGGTTTTCAGCGCTGAAAACCTACAGTGGGGACAGACAATTCAGGCAGCATTACTCGCTGAGTTAGAAATTTGGACAAGTTTTGGTTCGGCCAAGTTTTGATTCTGTCAAGAATTTTCTGTATAATCTTACTTTTGTCTAATTATCTAATTTTGTCATGCTTTGACTTCTCATCTGTAAAACTGAAAGATGATCCTATTTCCAAGTCAAAGGAGGTTATTTGGAGAAATGGTTATGGTAAATTCTCCTGTATTCACATACCAACTACTGTGATTTACTCAGAATCTACCATAGGCTAAGCGTGGTGGAGTCTAATGGGTTGCTGGTGACTCTAGAAACTCCACCATTCCCCAAGGAGGGGAGAAGAGGCAGGCTAGAACTGCAGGAGCTCAGTGCGTCTTTACATGGGATTAAGCTAAAAATGCTCAAGAAATGACTCTTCAGATTTCTATGTGACCCATTTCTTGTGCCTGTTACCAAGAAATAACCAAAGTGAATGCCCTGATCACTGAAGGTGTGCAAGAGTCTCAGGAGGAATCCTGACGTAAAGAATATGTATGTATCTAAGCAACAAGACTGTCTGTTCTCGGTAGAATGACTTATGCTTCTCCATTCTCTTAGAACCAACGCATCAACAGGACCTTATGGATTCCACCAGGTAAAATAGGACAGTTAGCAGGATAACTAGGTTTCTCCATCACAAAAAAAATGCTGACTTCACACAAAGCCTCTTTTCTGTAATCCAAGATGTCCAGCTATGTACAGCAGGCCCCATCCTAGTCATTAAAATGCAGTGGGATTGACTGTGCTAGACTGATTGGGCTCGGGTTTGGAAACATTCAGTACCACGCACATGTTCGAGCTCTGTGCTCACTCAACTTCTCATCCTAACATTGTTTGTGTTTTGAGGGTGGGCTGCTCAGAGCCACCTTAGGATAAGAATACCTCAAGATGAATAAATTGAGAAAGAGAAGTAAAGAATGCAAGAGATGAAAAGCTTATGAAGGGAAACAGAGCTGTAAGTGCTCTCATTGACTTCCAAATGCATTTGTGTCAAAAAAGGGTGATTTTACTACTTCATGTTTTTCTCAGCAAGAGTTCTGCCTGGATGCTTTGCTATTCTCCTTGCTTCCTGCCTAGGTGAAATCTTGATATTTTTCTTGATCCTGACCCCAGAAGAGAGAGAGAGAACAGATAAATTATTGAATCCCCGAAGGCATTTATCCCTATTCCTTGAGAATCCCTATTCTCAAGGAACTTATCCCTATTCCTCCCATTGAGAACAGACCTCTCCACCTCTGCTCATGATGTTTCCAAGAAGAGATGTGGGCACATGTGTGGATATGCATGTATCTAAGCAACAGGACTGTCTGTTCTCGGGGGACTGGCTTCTGCTTCTCCATCCTCTTACTACCAATCCATCAACAGGACCTTAGATGGCCACATGGATTCCATAGGGTAAAACGGGACAGTGAAGAGGATAACTAGGTTCTTCCATTACAAAGAAAATGCTGCCTTCACATGAAGCTTGAATATTTCTGTCAAACCTCGAGGGATCAATGATCCACCAGCCAGATAGAGCAAAAGAGAAAACACTGACTGCATAAATTATGTCTGTTTATCCCATTCTAAATGAACACTTTCATCTACCATAACATGATTGGCATTGGAAATTTGGATCTATTAAGATTGTGTGCATTAGGGAGGTGCATAGGCATCAGAATGCTCATGGCAAAGAGGTCAAATTCTGTGTAGTTGTGCTGTTCAGGTGAATATCTGAGAGCAATGTATGAACTACTGAGAAAATAACACAGCCAGAGGCAACCTAGTGGCCAGGTCTCTGGTTTGCAGAGGGTTCTTATGTCATGGCTAAAGGGAGCATTAAAATAGCCATTGATTTCAAAAGAAAATCAATTATAATTAAAATGTGACAATGACAGTTAACTGCAAGACTGTTCTGAATAGGGCTGAAGTTTTAGGCAGGCATGTTTTGTTTCATTTTGAAAAAAAAAATCCCCTCTGGAAATGGGTAATGTACTTATCGTAGAGGAGCAGACAGCTCAGCAAATTCACATTCTCAGGCCTTTTCCCCTGACGCTGTTCTCCTGTCAGATTTCAGAGACTGTGAGTCTCTTACTGTAAGGGGGACAGATGGAGTCACAGCCTGGTGGCCTAAATTCTTTGGGTAAGGGTGGTGTGATGAGTCACTCCCTCTGCCCAGGGTGATGATCAAGGGCTCCTTGGGTGCTATAGTCTGAAGGGCCTGGGCAGGAATGACATGGGGCCAGGCTCCCTGTGGATATCAGGACCTCACAGATAGGGTTACATTCAGGTTCCTCACTCATCTCATCTTTGGTCCTTGCTCTTTCAAGGTTCCCTACTTTCTGAAGCTATCACTGAAGCCAGTAACCAAGGGGGAACCATGAGCCTCACATGTCAGCTTCTGGCTTTATTGGTGACACAAAGGGAAGCTCCAATGTAGACTTCCTGTTCTTTTCCTTCCTCAGATCCTCCCTTTCCTTTTATGGGTATTTGGAGGCAAAATAATTGACATGAACACTTCATTGCTAAAATGCCTAGAATTTTGGTCCATTCACTGGCCCAAATGAGATTCATGACCATCCTTCATGAGGATGGCTGTCTTCCTACCCTCCCACCAGCTGTTTACCAGATTGTTTCATCAGCTAAAAAAAGTCTCATAGTATAATGAAATGGGGTTTGCTCTAAAATATTAACTATTCTCATTTTCAGGAGCAAGAATATCTAGACCCAATAGGAGTTTTGAAAAGCAAAATTATCTCTCTAGACTTATATTTTAATTTTCACTAGGTATCTCCCAAGTTGTCGCAAGTTTTGCCCTACCTTGCCGATAATAATTGTCCTACCCACTCCTGTCTCAATGAAGAATGGACTTTATTCACTTTTTAAAAAAAGGGACTTGTCACTGCCTATAACTTATTTGAGTTCAGTTCTCTATAGTATGCTTTAAATTAGCACACAGTGGCAGAAGATGCCTCCCAAAGGGGAATAATTCATGGCCAATGGCATAATGAGATTTATAAAGAAGGTTGGCCAGGAGAAGGAAAGGAAACATTATCGGTTACCAGAGCAGCTGAAGTGAAAGGACAGTACCAGCTCCAAGAGTTTCTTCAGAGGGACACAGACTGACACTGGCTACTGCTAAGTAGAGCCAAGAGAGGAGGAGGAAGGATAAACAGGGCTTCAAGAATACAGGGACCAGAGGATAAGGGAGGGCCATAAGGTCAGAAGTGATGTTGTCTCCCCCTGAGGTAATGAATCCCTTTATATTTACAGAGAAAGTAGTAGTTTAGAGACTAGAATTCTCTCTAAGCCAGCTCATTCAAATCCTAACTTACTTTCATTGGAAATATATAGATAAGAGGTAAAGTGTTCAATTACCTCAACTCTTATCCTCCCTTTGGGAGAAGTGACCCTGTAGACAAAGCCTCAGAAAGGGTGAGAAGCCACAGAGCTCAGGAAAGAAATATAAAGACAAGGTGGTGACCAGCATGGACAGTTCACCCAAGGCCACAAATGTGGAAGTAGCGTGTAGTGAAATACACTGGTCCTATTGGACCACCACCTGGGGTCTACAAGGCTGTGTGATTAGTGAGCCAGAACTGTGACAAGGTTCTTTGTTGCAAGTGTTAAAAAAACAAGCTAAATATTGGATCACAGATCAGTCCCAGCATGGATCAGGTTGTTAGAGACTCAGTCTTGGTAGTAAAGTGTCTGGATACAAGCTCTACCCAAAGCATCTGAAAAGCTGATACCTAAAATTTGATCAATATCCTTCATAGTTTCTCCCTCTGTCACTTACTTGTTTGAGTATCATGTAGTGTTCCAAGTACACTTTCCTAACCATAAAACAGTCCAAAACAACTTCAAAGGACAAAGCACTTAGAAAAATCCAGATTTCATTTGAAATCTGTATACATGTAGCATATACATGTGATTGTGTGTGCAGATATATATAGAGAAACTGGGGGGATTTATCCTTAGGTGCTACTGCAGATACAAATGGACAAAATAGTGACTCCTCCTCAATTATAATTCATAATAATATCAAATATTTACTAATGCCTTTCATATACAAGGCACTCTGTTTAGTGCTACAGAAGATGAAAAGATTTAAAAATACATGGCCCTGAACACAGGGAGCTTATGCTGTAGCAGGAGAGATAAGATGTATAACCAAATACCTATGAAATAAGATGTCCCATGATAGCTGCCACTAGGGAGATACAATGAAAGTGTTATGGGCATTCATAAAATGTCTAAAATTATTTTCTGGATGGAACGTGAAGTTCTGCTCTTTGAAGACTTATATAGAGGGAATGGATATTATTCAGGAAGTGAGTGAAAGGGGAGATAGAGTATTTTGGGCAAAGGGAGCAGTTTAAGGGAAGACACAAATGGGTAAAACAAGCTGGTAGGGGAAGTGGAAACAAATGTGATTCAGCTTGTCTGGATTATGGGGCACACACCGTCAAGTAACAAGTTACTGCTGGCAGACTATGGCAAGTGAAGCCCACTGAAGGTTGTTTCTTGATCTGAAGAATGACATCTGATTTATATTTAGGAAGTTGAGTACTGATAAGAGTAGATTCAAATATAAAATACTGGAACAATGCTAAAAGATTCTGAAATAATCCAGAGTAGAAGGAAGGGTCTGAATGAAAAGGGAAGACTGGAAACCTTAGGGGGAAGAATTAGTAGGCTTTTCAAATTTTTAGATATGCAGGATGAAGAAAACAGAGGAGGCAAAAGTGCCCGAGAAGCTTGAGTTTGGTGACAGAAGACATGGTGATACCATTAAACATAAAGGAGGAACTTGGTGATTATGTTGGTTTGCAGCAATGGTCTTGGATATTTGAGTCAAGATGAAGTTGAGTCAGAAGGTGACTGGAAGTATGTCTATTAAGGAAAAGCAAAAGGTAGGAGCTAAAAGTGAAGATTTGGGATTCATCTTCATTCAAAGAGTTATTGAAGTCAGAAAGATTGCTACAGAGCATGAAAATAAGGAGAGGAGGGTCAAGCTCAAAATACCATGGCAAGTCAATGCTCAGGAGATAAGAGGAAGAGCAGGAACCAATGAGGTAACAGGACCAGCAAACTAAGATTGAAACCAGAATGCATTGCCTCCCAATGGTAATTGTCAATGAGGCTGATGAGCAGGGAAAGTAAAGAAAGGCTATTGGCTTTTGTAGCAAGAACTTCATTGGAATGTTGCCTGAGAGTAGTTTCAAAAGAGTGGTAGGATGTAGCCCATTGATGAAGCCATGAGCATAAGGTGAGGAAGTGGAGAAAGAAAGACTACTCTTTTGAGAAGCTGGGAAGTGAAAAGATAAACACAGATAGGACAGAAATTCAAGAGTCAAATTGGATTGAAAGATTTGTCTTTAGAGATAGTTGTAGGATTGGTTTTTTTTGAGATAGTTGCAGGTAGATGTGTGGAAGGAATTAAAGATGCAAAAGAGAGAAGTACAGTTGGCTGGAGAGCACCTCAGAAGAGGTCAGAGCATAGGGAAGAGGAGCACTCTGTTGGGAGAAAGGATGGGGAAGATGTGTGAAAGACAAGAGAAATCTAAAGGCAGAGAGGACAGCATATGTGAGGATTCAATAATCAGATTTTCTTGCGAACACAGTAGGAAAGATGGCCTGTTGAAAGACAGGACATGAACATGAAAGGGAAATAAAACAAATTTAACAAACAGAATGTGACACTGAGTCAACATTGGAGAATTTAAAAAGTTGTCCAAGTGAGTAGGGTTCAGGCGAGGTTAAATTGATTGATTTTGTGCTCTTGAGCATAGGTTTAAGACTTTCTCTTCCTGGAAATGCAGTGAATGACAAGGGGCTGGGGTGCAGTTAGCTGAGCATGGTTGGTGTAGTGAGGTGGCAAGAGGAAAAAGGAATTGCCAGTAAGAATATTGCTAATGTGGATAAATACAGGGTTAGATCAAAGAGGGAAGTCAACGAGGCCAGATGGATTTATGGACCAGAACCACAGAGGGGTCTTGAAGGAAGGAAGATATAGAAAAGGCAAGGTTGTGTTAGAGAGGAAACCCCAGAATTTAGCTCTGGGAGGTGTAATAATTTCGAAAGAAGTCCAGGCCTGGCCATGACATGGGAAGTTGAATCTCTGCAATGTTTTTTCAGATAACATAATGGATATCTTTGACTCCTACCCTGAAACTAGAAAATAGTAAACTTGCATGTACAATCATACAAATGTATGTATACCTATTTATAAATTTACATATTTTGTACTTATGCATTCATATATTGTACGTGAGTACAATATACTCCATTTTGAAACCTTTTATATCATTCACAGAACTAGCCTAGGGACATAGTATGTGCACAATAGACGTTGGTTTAATTTTTTTTTTTTTTTTTTTTTTTTTTTTTTTTTTTTTGAGGCGGAGTCTCGCTCTGTCGCCCAGGCTGGAGTGCAGTGGCCGGATCTCGGCTCACTGCAAGCTCCGCCTCCTGGATTTACGCCATTCTCCTGCCTCAGCCTCCTGAGTAGCTGGGACTACAGGCGCCCGCCACCTCGCCCGGCTAGTTTTTTGTATTTTTTAGTAGAGACGGGGTTTCACTGTGTTAGCCAGGATGGTCTCGATCTCCTGACCTCGTGATCCGCCCGTCTCGGCCTCCCAAAGTGCTGGGATTACAGGCTTGAGCCACCGCGCCCGGCCTAGACGTTGGTTTAATTAAACTCACATATTTAACCAGAGAGCTTTTATTTTTTTCTCCTGCATAGTACTAGAACCTGCTCCACCCCTTAAATCACAACACTAAAATAATTACAGATAAAGGAGTTTAGGTTTAAAGTGTGGAAACCCAATCTTTAAAATAACAGTTTAAATTGGGCTTAGTGTTGTGCTTTTTAATTGTACCTTTATTCTTGCATTGAGTTCTCCTACCTTTGCCAAAACACAGACTCAACACACCAGAGTGCCAAGGCTCTGAGGAATTCTTCTCATCTACTCTGCTTTTCACCTTCAGTTCTTTCAGGAGCCCTTACCCACATAATCACCCCAGCAATTATATTCAAAGCATGAAGCAGCTCCAGAAACTCACTGTGCGGAGCTCTGAGAGACGCAGAGAGAAATGTGGAAGATTTCTAACTTTCCGACTTATTCCCAGTACTGCTATTCTAACCCATTACTCTGAACAAAATTCTTTTTTCTTGCTTCAATATTGTAAATTAGAAGCCCTAAACTTCACAGATCTCTCCAAGGCATAAAAGTAGCAGCACTGGCTTTCAATTTAAGGTTCTGGGTGGGGGCCTTTGTCGTGGGAATAGATAGGCTGTCTCTTCTGAGTCATATAACTCACAGGGCCCCTGTGTGACTGAATCAATGTGGTTGGAATGAGTTGAGGGTGGGATGTTCTCAGATATCCTATGATTTTATACAATACTGGAACCCCCCCAAACTAGAATAGAATCCTAGATCCAGATCAATATTAGACATTCTCAGACTGACTAATCTGCATTTTAGTGTCATCCCAAACATCTGATAGGCCTAAGAAACAGTTGCCCCCCAGGTTAAGTAGCACCTGAGGTCATAAGTGGCTCTTTTACCAGCTAACAGGGCACCCCCCATGGAGGTGGAAAGTATAGGATATAGACCAACTCAGCTAATTGGAAGATTATTTAAACTGGGACAGAGACCAGACAATGACAGTAACTTTTATTGTATCATAAATTCAATTTGATTTTTCTAGCTGCCTACTCAGTAACATGTAATGGAGGAGAAGCATCACTTTTCCATTTTCTACAGAAAGAATCATAGTTCTCAACCTGCCCTACAAGATACTGAATTTAGAAATTCACAAATTATACACTCATGTGATTGTGTATTGAAAATAATTCCTAACCAGGAGTCCTATTTAGGTGTCACATGAGCCTTAAATAAAAGCAGGTGGAGGATAAAATATGGTTTAAGTGTCTTTGCCGTCTAGAACCTGTATCCTTGTTCCCTACTCTATTGCTCTTAGTGCTCTCTGCTCCCTTCCTCTTCTCTTGTATCATAACTTATTCCCAGGAAAAGGAGTGAGATTCCTAATGTAAATTAGGTGATTAAATGTATAAATCCCTAATATGGCTTAATATGTCACCTTTCCTGGGATTACTTTCATTTGAATGACAGGCAGCTCAGCTCAGCACTAAAGCAACAAATCTGTGTGGGAAGGCAGTAGTTGGAGAGGGGTGGGAAATGAAAAAGACCTTTTCAGGACCTTCAACACACCATGGACCACACAGCATGCGTAAGGCCAGACCCATCCCGGTGTGACTATTCACCTTCAGCTGCTTCTCCTCCATGAAGAGCTCCTTAAACAGGAAAAATCTCTGACACCCAAGTGAAGAAACCAAAAGCTCTGCTGTAGTGTGCAGCAGCCTACTGAGCATATGTTTCCTATATGGCTTTGGGCTCAGAGAGCACATAAGGAATGGCCACAATCCCTGGAAATGCTGAATGCATTCATCAACATCACTGCAGTGACATCATTTATGCACACATCTGAATCATTCCCAACATACGAAAACAGACATTCACAGGGTGTCAAGCAATGACAGGGCCTTTTTAGAGAGATGATTATTAAAAGAATAAAGTGAGTTCTGGAATAGTTTTTTCCAAAAGCTTATTGCCCAACCAATCTGGTTATTCTGTCTCTAAATCTTGAACTAACTAAAAAACAACAGGAAAAAAAATGAACCGAAGAAACCTAGCTCTTAGTGACATGTGCAGGTGACCAGCACTCTGCAGAGAATTCTCCTTTGGGCAACTCCCAATGGCCACGGAAGACCGGGTGGGTGATAGTCACTTAACTGTATAGATGACTCCTACTGTATCACGTCATACATGCGTTTTTGGCACTACTGACACCAGCAACATTTAATGGAATCATTTGGGATTTTCCCCTCAATCACAACATGGCTGTGGCCAGTGCAGGGGAATACACACGAAGGATGTTTCCCAAGTTCTGGCTGAGGATACACAGTGACAGATTTTGAAATAACAAAGTCCACTGTACATGCATCACTTTGAAAGGTGTGCACATTCTCGACTCAGGCAAATTCAAGAGTCAGATTATTGTCAGTGGAAATGCTGAGATTTAAGCATTGCCACTGAAAGGAGTTCATACAGGACCACACTCACCAACCACTTCTGCAATGGAAGGGAATGATAGAGGGTACAAAGAGAGAAAGCATGGATTCTGAAGAACATGTGAATATTAGGTACTCCTGAGGGTATCTGCGGAATCTCACAGTTTTGGATGGATTGAGTGTTGTTTAATACCCATCTGTGATATAGATTGGGCTTATAGCTGAATTATTTCTCATGCATTTTACTTGCTTGTTATTCTGGAATTAAGTAACATCTAGATTTTAACAATGCCCAGCCTTCCTTTCTTTACGCTTTCTTGAGCAGACCATGAGTAACTTAGTCTCAGTGCAAATATCCAGTTGAAGAAAAGTGACCAATTGGGGCCAAATAAGGAGTTTAGAAAAATAAAATTATCCAGCTAACAGCTTTCATGATGGGAGGATAGGAAAAAATGTAGTGAATATACTGGGTAAATGGATTTGGAAATTTTAACCTGTGATAGAGAGAGGCTGCCAACCTCCACAAAACCAACAGTCTAGGAAAAGAAGTTCGATTGGTTAACCAAAGGCCAGATTATGAACACCTGGCTCAAGGCCAGTAGCACCTTCCTGATGGCAGTAATGAGGACAAGGCAAATAAAGGGCCACTATTGGCACCATTGCTCACATACCCATCCTCCCACCTCTAAACCTAACTTCAGCAATCTTGCTAAGGGAATCATCTCACCACTGAGTTTTTAGTGGATCCCATCATCTTTTCTAGAAAAGCATGCAAATTTGTAAGACACATATCCAGCACTACTTCTCTGGTTATGTGATAACCAGATATCACATGCTTCAAAAAGTAGTTAGTGGAGATTTTTCCAGGTGTGTTTGCCAGGCTGATTTCTGAGGGTGGAGGTGGGGCAGGGAGTGAGTCAGCGCCCAGGTCCTAAGGAAGAAAAGACTCAGATGACTGAGATGATTGTTTCAGCATCAGAGGAGGCCACTGGGAGATTTCTCAGGATTGAGCTTCCTGAAACCTTTCAGTCACACCAAGAACGGGAAGTTAATTTGACCTTAATTCTGTTTAAGCCCTTTTGGGAATCTTTCCTACCCTAGGTACTGACAGAGGAAATATGGTGCCACCAGCCTGTCTTTGCATGTTATGCGGTAACCTAGGGTCTACCTAGAAGGATAGGAGTCAGACCTGGGGTTTGCATAGAGCCAAACTGAACCCTATGTAAAGCCCTGGCCAAAGTGCATGAACATTTCTCACAAACCAGTAAGAAGACTGGTTTTCTGGGCGGGGGGGGGGGGGGGGGAATGGACACAAATTACTTTCCCCTGGCTTTTTCACCATAGTGGCCTCCATGGGCATTCACTTTTTCCAGACACCCTGAAGCAAAAGCCATACAAAACAATTCCCCCAGTGGAAAATGAAAACCCATAACAAAACACTTTTTCCCTCTCATTCCCATCCCCACCCCACTCCCTCCAGCCCAACACCCTGAATACTCACAAGAGAACACTTTATCTATACAAAATTAATTAGAAAACAAAATATTTACATATGAAATAAACACCGTCTTGATTTCTGTTGCCAGCGGAGACTGAAAGAGCTCCCTTGGTTCTAGATTGCTGTTCGCTAGGTTAGTTGGTTTGGTTTTTTGTTTGAAAGGGGTGAGGTAAGAGGAAGATGAGGGGATGAGTCCCTGACCCCTGGACAGAGTCAGGGCGAAGCGGTGTTTACGTGGCCCTTCACCTTCTTCCTCCTGGAGGTGCCTCACGCCCTCTGTCCTCTCTCAGTCTTTCCTGTTATCTAAGGTAAAGCACTCCGTGCCCCTCTCTCCAAATCTGTGAGAGGTTCAGCCCCTTGCCCCCATGTTCATTTTAGAAAGAAAACAAAGCTTTACAAGGCCTTCAGTTGGCTTTAAAATGAAAGATACTGAGGTAAAAATCAAGGAGGAGGGTCGGGGATAGCAGTCAAGGATGGGATGAGGAAGGGTCGCGAGTAAGGGCGAACAGGGGCGAAGAGCAGCCCTGGAGGGAGTGACTTGAAGAGACATGGCAGCTTCCTTCCAGAGGAGGATGAGCACCTTTCTGGTTTATGTGTCCTGTGTGCAACATGGCGATCCTGTAGTCAAGCTTCCACACAGACCCGGGGCTCTCTGGATGCCACCCTGTGTAGGGAAGGATGGCAGGACAGTGGAACTGACCCATAGAATAGCCCTACCCCAAGTTTCAGGACCGGCCGTGACACATATTCATTTCCCTTCTCAATTTTCCAATGTTAAGTGAAGGGAGCATCATGTCTGCCGGTACCCTCATCCCTGGAGTTTTATACATGTATATCTTTTTTTTTTTAATTCCTCAATGGTACAATCTGAGAGGGAAACAAGGTGTTGCAGGAAGGTGGAAGGGCTTCTACCAAGAGTGTTCACTCTGGGCTCAAGTCACATTCCCAGGGAGCCAGGCCCAAAGAGGTTGTGGAGGATCCCTCTCTGCCCCCCTCTCCCATTGCCAAGTCTCTTCCCCTCTCTTCGTACCTCCTGAGCTACACTCATGGAGTGCAGCTCATTTCTCTTAATTGTCAAGTTCATTTCTCTTAACTGTCTGCTCCACAGCAGTTGTAATCAGTTTTGGGGGAAGAAGCCTGCTCTTCTAGCTTCAGGTTAAGTAAGAAGGGATCAAAGCATTGGAAACATCCCCCTCTCTCACTTACCCTACCATACACGACTCCTTACTTCTTCAAAGGTGGCTTTGCTCCTCCCCAAACCTTGGCCAGTCGACAGTCTAAATACTCAAAAGAGCTTTGTAGAATCTTTTGCTCTCAAGCGTGGGCAAAAGAATCGTGGCTGTGAAAATTCTGTTTCCCTTTAGCCTTCCTGGAAGGTTCTTGGTTCAAACTGGTTGAAAAAATTGCCAACCACTGAGGACTTGTTTTTGTACCTTGCTCTTGCAGGATTGCTCACCATCTTTTTTTTGTCTAGACCACGGATTCTTCTTTATCAAGAATTTTCATTCTCATTCAAGAAGGATGAAGGGAGACACAGCCAAAATTCAGGTAACACATGGCCATCTCTGTCTGTATATAAGCCAAACAATCACACTGCTTGGGGATATTGAAAGAAACAACAGAAAGAGTCAAGGTTGCCTTCTCTTGAGGCACCCGACTACATGTGGGTGCAAGTGTGCATGAACACACATGCATGCACAATCCACCTGCTCTTGCCTCCAAGGCACTGTGGGACACTATCATAACGTACTTTCCAGTTTGTTCAAGAATCCGCTCCGCCACCAATGACCTTTTGTTCCTGTTCACCACCACTATGGAGTCTCATGGGGTTGAAGCAAGCATTTTTTGGCTTATATATAAACACACATGGCCTCCCAACCTCTGCTTGGCACACGATTCCTAGACAGATGTCATCTAAGCAGCATGAATTTAGCCAGAGCCTCTTTCTTTTCACAAGCAGTGTGCTAAATGGTCTCACGTAGATGCTTTTGCTTCCTCACCTAAATGAAAAGATCAGTTTTGGGAAAAGCTACCTTTGTGCTCACATAGCCTCTTTTTTGTTCTCCTGGCTTCACTCAAAGAGGATGTCAAGGAGCTCTTCCACACCAGGAGGAAGCTCACATGCAGCCCTTCCTTTCTCCGCTCTGCCCTCCCCTGCTGAGAGGGCCCATGGCATCATCTCATGGGAACAGGAATGGCTGATAGGGGTGGAAGAAGGAGAGAACTGTGAAAAGGAGGGGAGATGGTGCTGGTCACCGGGGTTGCCCTCAGTAGGAACCAGAACTCCAGGATCCCATAAATAAATTAAAACAACAAGAAAGGAGCAAATGGGAACCAAGTTCACCCCCGTCACCCTCCGTGACATGCGCATCACACGACCCACAGCCTTACCCTCCCGTACCCACCTTAACCTCTCTGTTCCCTCACTCAGACATCAGACTCAATACTAGAAAGTTTCTCATAAACATGCCCATTGCTGGAGCCATTGAAAGCCCTGGGGTTTTTGTTGTTAGGCACACAGGGGTTGGACTGGTTCCCTATACAGATGTCCTTCTGGAAACGGGCTGGCACGGCCCCATGAAGGGCCGAGACCACCGGCTTGTTGGTGACAAGGGCCCGGAAGTCCGGCCTGGCTTTCGACGCCCCCGCCACCGTGGGCTGCCTGAAGAAGTAGGATTTGCTGCCATGGAGCAAGCACTGGTCGTCCCCAAAAGTGGGGATGAAAGGGTTTTGCGTGACCCGGTCAGGGTAGAGCGACTTGCTGAGCATGTAGCCGCCGCCGGGGTTGTTGTGGTGGTGATGTCCGGCAGTGGGCACTGAGGACTTGTTGTTGGCAAAGGTGCTCTCGCCAGCTGACATCTCAAACATGTGGGCGTAGGGGCTCCCATCCATGAATCGGCCCTTGTCTTTCAGGCTTACGCTGCGTGGGGCCAGGGCGGCTTCTTCCTTCTGCAGGTCCACGAAGGTGTCGTAGGAGTGCTGCCGGCGCAGTTTGTTCCGGTTCTTCTTCTGGGCCTTGGAATTAGTCGGGCTCTGAGGATACTTAGTGGTGGAGGCGTTTGACGTCACCGCCACCGGGGCAGCCGGCTGGTCCAGTTCCTGCAGGGAGTTGTCCTCGCTGATGTCATACAGGTTGCCTGCTTTCTTGCAAGCCTCGCACCGGATGCACGCCTGCCTGCCCGAGTTCTGACCCGTCACCGTCGTGGAGTAGTTGTGCAGCTTGGAGGGACAGCTGCGGCAGAAGTTGCCCCCGGACCGGTCCTCCCACTCCACGTTGGTCAGGTTCTTCTCCCACGGTGCAGGTACCCCACTGACCACGCCGTGTTTGTCACCTGCCCCGTGCTTGATGTGGGACCTGTTGGTACAGGGCCCTCCTCCGCTGACCGAGTCGCGCTTAAAGTCGTCACTCCGCTCCTTGTAGATGTCGGTCAGGTCCACGTGCTCCCAGTGGGGTGAGTTCTCCTTTGTTCGGAACTGGTCCAGATAGAAGTCCCGTAGCCCTTCCTTGTCCCTGAAGTAGCGCTTGTGGTCAGGGGAGCGGGGCGGTCGGCGACGGTAGGCCAGCTCGATCTCGTCAAACTCCCTGCGGGACTTGGCCGAGGCGGGCCGCTTCTTCAGGCTGTCCTTATATTGCTGCTTACGCCTCTTGGCGGCATTGCCCTCGATGTTCCCGTAGGTGACGGTGTGGGTTGAGATGTCAGAGACATCGGAGCGGATCAGGTCATCGTGGCCACTGTAGCGGTCGCTCTTGAAGGAGAATTTGCCGTACAGGTCACTGAGCTGGCTGTGCTTGGAGGAGGGGAGGCCGATGTCCAGGGGCTTCTTGCTGATGGACCTGGACTGGGTGGTGAAGGGTGGGTTGTCACAGTCGTAGAGGCCATCGATGGAGCTGGCACTGCCGATGCTATGGGGCCGGTGGTGATGGTGGTAGTGATCTTGGTACACGTTGCTGTCCTTCAGCTGCAGGTTCCCGAACGTTCTCTCCACCTCACTGATGTAGTCACTGAAGAGGTTCTCCTCACAGGGCGGGTTGTTGTAGGATTTGCAGTCAGAATGTGTGAAGCTGCGGCGATGCTCCGAGATGTCATAGACAGATGACTCCCGTCGGATGAAGTCCAGGGCGCTCTGCGGGGAGCCGTTCACACCAGACAGGTTAGCCATGTTCTTGGCTGTGCGCAGCAGGCGCAGGATGTTGGAGTGTGTGTTGTTCATGGTTGCGGTGGGGGAGTTCATTACGGATTGGCGCTCCTCGATCGCCACCCCATGGATGCAGCTGTAGATGCCCTGAAGCAAGAACGTGGGGACAGGTTAGATCTCCAGAGAGGCTAGAAATGACCACAAAAAAACACTCTCCCACCAATAATTGCCCCAACTGGATAAGAAAAAATCAGGGAAAGCATGAAGCGAATAGTCTGATATACTGTTAGATGTGGCTAGAAGCTTGTCTAATTTATACCCCTGAATTTGGTGACTGTCATGTCATGAGACGAGGTCAGTGACCTGGCCATCAGAGAGGGGGCATGGTCACACCCAGTAACTTGAGCAAAGGGACTGGAATCATAGGATATGGCATTTTTGCCTCAACTTCACAGTTGACTTACCGTGGTTTTCTATGCCTAGATTTTCACATCTTAAAAATGAGGCCATGATATCAACCCATAGCAAAAAATATTGTCAGTCTTCTGGAAATAAATGGCCATGCTCTATGGATGCTGAGGTTGCTCTGCCATGGCTGACAGTAAAGCACAGGGGAGCTCAGTAGCTCACAATTGCCACTGTTTTCCAGCTCTGACAAATTTTAAGCAGGTTTTAGAATTTCGGTCACCAAATAACAGCTGAGCAATTCTCTTCAATTCTCTTCTTGAGCCAAGCATGAACAGAATTCACAGAAAGAGAGAATTAGGAAGCCCTGGGGTCAATGAAGGATTTTTCTCCTGCTGTGCTCTACACTGTGGGAGGGAAGAATTGGGACAAACAGCCAGTACTAAATAGGAATAAATAACTCCCTTGTTGAATTCTCTCATTTATTCTCTCTTTAGCGCCTGTTTTCCTTCTTATACTTTCTCACTCAATATTATCATCAATAATTAACATCTTAACAAATTAGTATTGATCGAGAGCTCCGTGTACAGCTTCTTGTACAGGGCTTTGAAGGACACTGCAGGAGAGGCAATGGGCTGGGTTCCTGGAAGGCTCAGTATGTTTGATTCTAAAGTCAAGCCAACCGCCTGCTCACATCTTGCTCCCTGCCTGGAAAGGTGGACAAACTTGGAACTTTTCTCCCTGGCTAGGGAAAGTATTTGAAAAGAGGTTGTTTGAATTGTGTCATTACAACAAATGGGACTAATTTGGAAAGGTAAGTTGTCTCAGTGGATGGGAATGAGAGGGGAGATGATTAGAAGAATCATAGCCAAATGGGAAAGAAGAAAGGTTTAGACAAGGTAAGTCTCATTGTCCCACAGGGCATCAGCAAGATGGAAGATCTTCAAGGTAAGGTTATTCCACTTTCCCAGTTCTTCTAACTCTTCCTGATTAAGGTCAAGAGAAAATTCCAAGCCTTTTTTCCTCTATAGAGGCATTGATCATGTCAAAGCATCATAAATGGGGTTTTTATTACAGATCACCAGCTCCCATGGCTTCTGGCGTTCCCCTATCTGAGATCTTAGGGAAGGGCTACCAGGGAAGCAACATGGCTCAGGGATCATCACCACCCCCAAGTTCTATCCTCCTGTTCTGAGCTCACTCGATGGCCTGAATTAACTCACAGCCAGAGAGGAAACGGAGAAATTGTTCTCTTTCAGTAAAATACTATAGGAAAAAGATGAAAACATGAAATAATTTAATGAGAAATCAATTTTCTCATTAATACAAAACTCCGTTTGAGTCAAAGTTGGCCATATCTGGAACCTAGACCTTCATTCATTCTCATGAATTAGTCTCTCCACTTTATTAACAAAATCAAAAGAAGCTCACTTTTTAAAAAACTTCTCCCTGTGACCTTCTGCTCATACACAAAACTGTCTTCCTAGTGTCTCATTTTGGACTAGGAATGAAGAGGAGACCTAAATAAAGAATGACCTAAGAGTTTTTACTCTTGCTCCAACTAGGGAAGTTTCTGGAATGTAAATTTCTTATGAGTCAGAGCTTATTTCTGAAGGTTCTGTTAAGCTCTTTAACTCTCCATAACCAACACATGGTTAAAACATAGAGTGAAACAACTAATAATATACCTTTGTATGTTAAAATAAGAGATATGTTACATATAATTATTTAAACAGAAATGTACATTTTTAAAGGATTAGATAGTTAATAGAGTTTATACAGAACCAACTAATGGTGATGAAAGGCATTTGGTAAAAAGCCAAATTTTCCATTTTGACAGATCTGTCAGTTCCCGTAGAGAACCAAATGCCCAAATCCCACACAGAAAGCTGTTTCTTGAAGGAAATATAGTATCACCCACTTTTCTGAGCCGCTTGCAATCACATCACACAAACTCCTGAGAAAACATACATGATGTGGTTTATTGCTTGAGCAACATGGGGGTGGAGATAGTGTCCTCTTGGGTCTCTCTGCTTTGTACAGTGCTAGGCTAAGCTGTCCCTAACAAGCTCTAGGCATTTAAATCAAAACACTTACTCTGCTGATGGAGAAGACCATGCCAGGCTTGCCAGAACAGACACCCATAAAGCAATGTCGGAACTGCCAATAGAAAAGGTGTTCGCAGATGAAGGTGATGAGGCTGAGAGCCATGGCCGCCCCCAACATGTAGAAGACCCCTGCCATGTTGTCAATGTCCAGCTGGCTGCTCATGACCTCATTCTTCTCATTGTGACAAATGCCAGTGAGCCAGAGAGCTTCCAGTTCTTCCATCTCCCCTGGGGAAAGGACAGAGAAGGAAAACAGATAAAAAGAGGAGACAGGAAAGGAGTAGAGAAAAGGGAAAAAGAGGGGTATTGAGCAAGAAAGAGAAAGATACATGAAAGGAAAAGAGACAAGGAGACAAAAAGGAAATGAAAAAAGTTAACAGTAATCTTATTAATGCTATTACATATTAATTCATCAACATACTCAGTAAGCATTCAATAAAAACTTCATGTGAGTACTGCAGGTGCTATGAACACATGAAATGTTGCTCCCACTCTCCATTATCTAGCCTGTATAAATTGGCATATAAATATTCACAATGACAAGCTGTCTGCAGGTAACAAGAGTTCAAAGTGGTGACGGTACTTCTGTGGATAGCATGGCCAGTGGTTTTTCGTGAAGTAAGTAGGAGTTGGAAGTGGGCATGCTGGATGGATGAATTTTAATTTACATTGTACAAAAAGGCACTCCAGGCAGCAGGAATAGTATGGTCGGTGGGAACACACAAGGCTTGTTTAAGGAAAGGCATACAGAACAGTTCAAACAGAAAAAGACACAGTAGGCAAAAGAAGCTGAATAAAAAAGATTGATGTGAGAGTGCTAAAGACCAGAGTATCAGATTAAGCATTCTGCACTTAATATTACAGACAGTGGGGAGTAACATAATCGAATGAGTGATTCAGAGAATTGCCCTTAAAATTGTGCAAAGCAGATTGGGTAGGGAGGAGAGAGGCAGAGAGATTGATTGATTCCCTAGGGCCCCTCCGATTTACTGATCTCTTGTTGAAGAAAATAAAGAGCAAAGAGGAGTAAGCTTGAATAAAATAAGACTCCCAAATTCAGACTTGCCTTCTTTACACATTGTTTAACCATGCTTTGATTGCTTTAATTCATGTCAGATTTCAATGACCTTTTTCCACTTCACCAGATGCTAGGAAGTAGGAAGAGGTCCCAGACAAAAGGAAAGTAAAAGAAACCATGTGCCCTAGAATGCATCTAGTTCTAGACAAGCAAAATTCTGAAAATCTCACGGAGAAAATTGCCTATTCCAATAGTTCTAGTTTGGCTAAAAAACTGAACTTTGCTTGCATAATCTGACTAAAGTTTTGGCAACTTTTGCAAATCATCTCTTTCTGATGGGTATCGTCTCCATTATTGCCTTTGAGTGACAGCTACACTAAAATTACAGAAGCTCTTATACCAAAATGGCTTGGTAACACTTCAGCTAAAACATTCTCCTGTTTCCAATGTTAATCAAACCACTTTTCCCTTATTTTTTTTTAATTAAACTATGATTCTCCTAACTAGTGGAGCAGACAACTTCACCTGGATTCTAAAAATCCACCTGTGGTCTTCTGCTTCTGATCTCATCCTTAACGGCAAACCTTCTGCAGACATAATTGAGATAGCCACTTGGCTGATGGCTGGTGAAGCCAAGAAGGGTCTGGCTGCTCATTCATAACTGAGTTAGTTTCTGCGATTCTAACAGAAAGAGTAGTTTCTTTGTACAATAAAGTGAAGAGGGATGCAGAAGACAGGAATATAATGAAACAGAAGATGAGATTTTTTTCAACTTAAGTTGGCAGCTCAGTCTGCTGCCAGGATGATACTGGGGAGTAGCTGATGGTGTCTGCCTCTGAGGACCCTAAACCTGCCTCTTCCAGCTGAAAGAGCAAGATGGGAGAGCAGGAAGAATGACTAGATGGCTGCAAGTTTATTTCTCTGCCCTACCTCTGGGCACATAAAGAGCAGAGAGCTTCCACAGTTCCATCTATTATTTTGGCCACATGTGAGATGACTGGATGAAACATCTAATATCAGTTCTCCTACTTTATCCCTGAAGGTTTGATTATAGCCTGCAACCCAGAAACAAACCTCCTTGACAAACTGCTTCAATCCTCTCCCTGCCATCTTTCACCTTGTTATGGGGTGAAAGATGTTATACCATCCCCCCAAAATATATGTGTTGAAGTCCTAACCCCCAATACCTTGGGATGTGACTTTATTTGGAAATAGAGTCATTGCAAACATAATGAAGCCGAGATCATCCCAGAGTAGGGTGAACCCCTCATCTAATACGACTGTCATTCTTAAGAAAAAGGGAAATTCAGACACAGACGTGTGCAGCGGGAAAACATGCACACTGGTAAAACACCACGTGAACATGAATCAGAGATCGGTGGTATGCTTCTACAAGATGAGGAATGCCAAAGATTATCAGCAAACCACCAGATACTATGGGAGAGGCATGAAACAGATTCTCCCTTGCAGACCCCAGAAGAGATTGCCCCTGCTGGCACTGTGATTTCACACGTTTATTCTCTGGAACTGTGAGACAAGACATTTCTGTTGTTTAAGCCACTCAGTGCATGGCACTTTGTTATGGCAGCAATAAGAAACTAATGTACACCTGAAAACTACACAATATACTGTGAAATGCTTTTCTGGAAATGCACAGGTTAAATAAATGGAGGAAAGGAAAAGGTTGATGTTTTGGACTGGCCATCAGTAGAGGACAAATGGGCACTTTCCCTTTCTTGAACTCACCATCTCCAAAGAGCTGCAGGATAGCAAGGTCCACCTGGCGCTTCCACCCAGAATCTTTTTGGATGGCAATGCCATAGCCAGTGGAAGCAAAGACCTTCCCACTGCCAATGGTCACCAGCTTGCAGCCTTCATCTCTGCCTGCCATATAGTTCAGCACTGCTGCATCATAGATGAAGGCATCCAGTTTCCTGTACAGGAAAAAAGCAAACAAATCCAATGGAGGAATTTTAGAACAAAACTACCTATGGGGCCATTAATACGAAGCAGTAGGGTTCCAGAAAACTATGTGGAGAATTGGTTCAAAGTAAGGTTTAAATTGGAACTCTGCCAGAATCTAAAGCCTAAATCCCAGGCTGTTCTTTATGTGCTTTTGGGTTGAAAGGAGGAGTTCTTTTCTTCCCACTGGGAATGATGAGAATGTAAGTTGGGCCTGAAGCCAACTCATAAACTGTGTCTGAAAGGAAGAAGGAGTAAAAAGGGATCAATAAAAATAATAACAGAAATAATGAAAAGTAACCACCGCAATGAGCAACAAATAGCATGGGGTTAGATTTATATAACATTTTTCATTTCTCAGTTCATTACAGTCTGGAGTGGGGATAAGTGTAGGTGTTTGTGTTTCAATAGATGTGCAATGCTATTTTTGTGGTCAGGAAGTTTCCAGTATTCTGTCGTGCAGCACAAGGATAGAGGTGAGGGGTTGAGGTGGTGGCAGTACAGGCTTGTATAAGAGCAGATGAGTGAAACTACAAGAGAAGGCAAAATACAGAAGAATTCAGATCTCTCAAATAAATAAATTACAGCATATAGTTCCTAAACATAAAAGAACTTCATTTTATGTATTGTGCTTTGCAAGGGAGAAATACATAAAAAAGGGAGTAAGACCAGGCATAGGGGCAGGAAGGCATGAATCAATATTTAAAACCAACATTTAAACATATCAAAGGTAGAGGAAGAAATTTAGATATAGCTGTACAGGCAATAGAGAGGTCTGCAAGAAAGAAAAGCAACACCATTATTCCCTTCATTTTTATTAGTTAAGTCACTTTGTTAGGTAACCTATAGAAAGGGGAACACCAAAAAACCAAAGCCCTGATATGAATGAGAATGGTGGGTGGAGCAGGGGTCAGAATACCCAAAGTGGCCCTACCTTCAAGCTGAAATCCCATCTTCTGAGATCTTTTGTGACCGTATCTATGGTGATAACATAGAATCTAACAGTATTTTACGTAACCATGTATCTAGGTGCCTTTTCCAGACCTGGAGCTACAAGGGTATTGAGAGGAGGTCCAAGTGCTGTTTAATCATCATACAACAAAGAAAATGAGCTACAAGACCCCTTGACTTCCAAATCCCAACATCTATAATGCTCCATTATCCATCATCTTCCATAACTGTAGCTTGTGGAGGCCAAATGAACAAAGGGATCAGTTTGGCTGGGACTGTGCAAGCCAACACATGTGTAGGTCATGAACTCCTATGAATGGACAAACACTCCCTAGAGGACAGAGTATGTTAACACAAGCTGGCACTGGAGATCAGTCAACACATTCTTACTGTTAATTATCTAAAAACATTTACACTTTCCCCCTTTTATTTCTCCATTGTCCATAAGACACCAGAACCATAATTTTCACCTCTTAGACAACAGCTCTTTATTTCATACACGGCACAAATACCTTAGCCTTCACTCTGCCTCCCTACTTCTACATTTATTTCACTCTTACTTCGTGGTTACATTAGTGCAACTAGAAAATAATTTGTAAAAAAATACATAGAAGTAAGTAATATCATAGGAATCTTTGTACACTGGTCTAAGTGATACTATCAAATTTAACTTGGAAATCCATAAAGAGCAAATGAAGTCTTCTTTAACATTTTATGATACCAACCATGGTATACCTAGTGCATGTGATTCAATAGTATGCTTAATAAATGTGAGAAACAGATCAAGGACTCTGAGCTTGGAAGCAGTTCTTACCCTGTTTTCAGGGAGAGCAATGCATCATCTACACCCCTCTGGTTGAACTTTCCCATGTAGGCATGCATTTCTGCATAGTTATTGCGAATATTTCTCTCTGTGCTGCCGTTGGGCACGGTCCCAAAGCGGAAAGGGGGTGAGAAGTCATTAGGTCTCTGGAACTGGAGAGAGAAAGACAGATAGAGACAGAGGGAGATGGAGGGAGAGAGAGAGAGAAAAGTCATTTTAGAAAATGTGAAGAGACATTAAGTTAGCATTAGTGGATTTATAATGGAAGGGACCCAACTATACTTCACCAAATACATTAGCCCTCACTCAGGAGCAGCCATTGCTATCTGAAAGCAGACTTCAATTCAATTCAATTTAGTACATATTGTTGAGAGATTTCTATTTGCCCAACCCTGACTTTAATCTATAACCCTTCTGTGTTCCTTTTATGTCCACTACACAATACCAGTGTTGATGGGCCAAAGGAATGTGCTGGTGGCTTAACTGAGGTGGACTAGTCACCTTTATTTCCAAAAATTATGTAAAATATGTATTCAGGTCTCTTAAAGGCCTAAATACACAGTCATTGCACTATTTGGCCATAGGGCCTTAGTGAGGTGAGCTATGTGGTACTCCTGAAGATAATTTAAGTATCAAATATGTTTTGCTAAGAAATTTTCTTTTGACCTTCCCTGATGCACTCAAAGCTCATATTTATCCCACATGAGTTGTAGGATAAACTGTACAATCAAAGACAATTTTAATTATGTTCCCTTTCTTGCTTGAGACTGAGAGTGCATCTCCAGTGCCTATTATAATAAAGTGAAACCTCTTGGATTTTCATCCCTATGACATCAGTTTTATTTCTGGCTATCACTCTGCAATGCGTAAGTCTTTATGTTGCTTCCTGAACACAAAATTTGTTCATTTGTGTCTTCATGGCCTCATATAGTCCATCTCCTCAGTGCCAACTCATCTATCTCTCTAGGCCAATTTATATCCTTTGTTTCAAAATAAATCTCAAAACAATTTCTTCAAGAAATCTTCTGTGAATTCTTTCTTCCATCAAGTCTACCCAAAAGTGACCCATCAGAACGGGTTATTCTTTGTCTAGATCACTGTAATCCTACACATGCAATTACTCTTTAAATGTGCTAGCTAGTCTCTGATGTCATCATTAAGAGTTTAAACTCTAGATTGAAACATACGGATTGAAGACCAGCTCCACCACTTACCACTGTGTGACCTTGGACAAGTAGCATAAACTGCATCCTGTCCTCATTTGTAAGAAGGAGATGATAATGCCTAGTTTTCAATATTATTGTGAGAATTAACTAATATAATTCATATGAAGTGCTTGGCACAGCACCTGGTACACAGTAAGTGCCCACTAAATGTTCTCTTATACTATTTTTAATTTGGGTCTCTATTCTGCATCTCCTAGTAAACTGGCTCTCTAAGCTACTTATTCTATTAGTATAGCAATGATCATTGTAGCTGTGCTGTGCTTTGGCGTCAGAACGACAATGAAGATATTTGAAGTCCTCTTGGTTTCAAGTAATAGTACCACTTACTTTGGAGATACATTTGAAAATCTAACCTGCCAACTCAGGAGAACTCTGAAGCTTTGGAATTGCTTGGGATTAGAAGAAATTCTTTTCCTTAGAATATGGGAGTTCCATGGGCCACAAAATATCTCAGCACCAGGAGCCATAAATGCCATCTTAATTGCTCAGTGCTGGCCACGGTCAAAAGTAGAGTCATGCAGTGGTGTTAGGCAATCTGTGATGCATCAAACAACTACTACTTCCTAACTGAGAAAGCTCCCCCTCTGACCCATCACAGAGCTTTTTGACATTAAAAGTTTTGAAAGGGGTTATAATTTTTAAGTGGATAAAAACACTACAAAAGAGTAAGAAAAATCTAGAGCCAAATGGGCCACTCAGGGTTAACTAGCCCAAACCTTTCATTTCACAAATGATGAAACCCAAAGAGGGTAAGAAATTTGCTCCACATCACACAGTGGCATTGATAGCTAACAGATCAGAGCTAAATTCGCCTAATTAATAGTCACTCCTCACTGTCTCCAGCAGATAGCAAGCTTAAAGTAAATAGGGATATGCTTTATTGGAAGAGACAGACCCAAAATGCTTTGCATATCACTATCAAATACAACACTTCAGATGTTTGAAGAAAGGCATTCCCCAAATCAAAAGTAGAGTAAATAACTATGGTAGACAGCAATACAACTAATTAACTCCCTTTAATCAGTAATTCCCCCACAATACTAGGACAATTTCAACTATGTTTATAATGACTAAGATACTCTAGGGCCCAAGGGATTTTCTGAAACATAAATGAAAATTGCAATCATGTCCAATACAATTCTGGCATAAATGATTATACTTTAATTTTTCTGAAAAAAATGGCAATCCATGCAAGGTATATGCAACAATTTTACATTAACTAAATGGAATCCAGTGCCCAGAAGGCCTCACTTCCTGATGAAGCTACATTATAGGCAGTTTTCATACAGCTTTTTATATAGCAATTTTTAATTTTAAATTATTTTTAGATTTCTAAATTCTGTTTTGTAACTATATCCCTGAATAAAGAAATGATAAAGGGTCTAGAATAGCCAAGATCACTTTGAAAAAAGGAAAAAAAAAATGTTAAAGGATTTACACTACCTGACTTTACAATTCATTATAAAGCTACAGTAATCACGATAGTGTGGCATTAGCATAGAGTCAGATCAATGGAACAGGATAGAGTGCCCACTAACAGCCACACATATATGGTACAAGGGCAATTCAGTGGAGATAGAATGGCATTTAACAAATGGTGTTGGAATAATTAGATATCTGTTTGCTAAAAATAACTTCATTTCACACCTCATAAGATACACAACTTAAAGTGGATCATATACCTAAAATGTAAATGCTAGAATTATAAAACTTGTAGAAAATATAGGAGAAAATATTTGTAATCTTGAGTTAGACAGAGATTTCTTAGCTACAACACCAAAAGTGCAATCCACCAAAAAAAGGTAAACGATAAATTAGAGTACATAAAAATAAGAACTTCTTTTTGAAAGATGCAGTTAAAATCATAAAAAAGATAAGCCACCAACTGGGAGGAAGTATTTGAAAATAAATTAAAGCTATTAAAACACTAAAGGAATTAGATAATAACATAGCAAGACTTATATAGTTAAGGCATCTTTCAAATGAAAATAATCAGGCCAGGTGCAGTGGCTGATGCCTGTAATTCCAGCACTTTGGAAGGCCAAAGTGGGTGGATCACTTGAGCTCAGGAGTTTGACACCAGCCTGGGCAACATGGTAAAATCCCATCTCTACCAAAAATATAAAAATTAGCCATGTGTGGTGGCATGCGCTTGTGGTCCCAGCTACCTGTGAGGCTGAGGTGTAAGGATTGCTTGAGCCCAGGAGGTGGAGGTTGCAGTAAGCCAAGATTGTGCCACTGCACTTCAGCCTGGGTGACAGAGCAAGACCCTGTCTCCAAAAAAACAAATAAATCATCATTATCATCAAAATAATCAGAGAAACCAAGCAATCAGTACCGGGGAAGAAGGAGGAAGTGCTGGTCTTAGAGGCAGAGAATTTGAATTTGGATTTCAGCTTTGTCTCAGGCCAGCTGCATGAACATGGGCAAATTACTTGAATTTACGGACCTACCCTCTTTTCTGGAAGTATTATTTTAATGAATAAGATAATATGCAAAAAAATAATACCTGGCACATGATGGATTCTCAAAATTCTTAGTTGCTTCTATGGAGATGAAGTTCTAACATTTAAAATTGTCCTATGTAAGGCAATGTTCCCTAAGATTGAAAATCCTTATTCTCTAATTTGTTCCTTAAACTAGGCCAGTCTGGAGGCCAACAGGGAGAGAACATTGCCCCAGAATTAGCTAAAGCATTGCTTTTTCTTTTGAAAATTCTTGTCTCAGCTTGGTGAGATCTGTGAAGTTTACATAAAACAGAGATTTTTTATGCAGTCATTGGAACTTGAACTGTACTAAAATTCACATTCATGGATAACTGTTTAGGGAGGCCATGGAGAAGAAGGAAAAAATAATCTTCCATATATCCTCATGCTTCCAATAAATGCCCTTCTAATAAAACTTACCCCAAGCTGTAAGGCATTATATGGCACTAGTGTAGCCTGAGTGGCAATCAGTGCTTTCTAGGGCTTTGGGAAGGAGAAAAATTTAGCACTGTCAAGAATCAGAAGTCTTAACATTAATAGAACAGGGAGGCCCCTGAAAAAATAATTTTTAAACAAATTTAAAAGCCTAATGTATCAGGGAGCTCAGTAATTGAATTAAAAAACTCAGTCTGATTTCAAAGTAGGGAAATGTATACAGTATTCTTTCTTTTTTTTTTTTTGGAAACAGAGTCTTACTCTGTCACCCAGGCTGGAGTGCAGTGTTGTGATCTTGGCTCACTGAAACCTCAACCTCAACCTCCCAGGCTCAGGTGATCCTCCCACCTCAGCCTCCTGGGTAGCTGGGACTACAGATGTGAGCCACCACACCCTGCTAATTTTTATACTTTTAGTAGAGACAGGGTTTTGTCATGTTGGCCAGGCTGGTTTCCAACTCCTGGCCTCAAGCGATCCACTCTGCTTGGCCTCCCAAGGTGCTAGGATTACAGGCGAGAGCCACCACGCCGGGCCCAGTACTCTTTATTAATCACCTTTGGTCATAGAGCTTCCTTGAATGTGGAATCTTTTTCTGGGAGTCACCCAGATTGGAATTATCAATCAATACAGATTTGGATAGGAAAATAACACAGACAGGGAGGGCCCCATTTCATAGATGAGGAAACCGAAGCCCTGAAGAGATCAAATAAGTTGTTCAAGCCCACACAGTATAGTGGGAGGACAAGCTGAGACTTGGCCTACTGAGTATGGCCTTCCCTTTGCCAGTTGAAATGCTAGCTGAACAGTCCTACTTCTTGCCTACTAGGGAGTGAAGCCACACGCTGTAAGTGGGGCCACGTAGTAAGACTATCCTTCCTTTTGTGGCAAATCAAATGCCAACTCCCATCCTTCCCACTGCATTTAACACAGGGCTTCAAGTAATTGCTGTGAGCGTGCACTTGCACAAGGGCAAAACAATGCCAGAATGTTAAGAGAACTGTAATCTCATTTGATCCTCCTGGAGAGCAGCAGGGAATCAGAATTCAGGCCTCTGAGCTGTTCAGATCATCTCAGCCTCCATTTTAATGACCTCAGAGTGAATTAGTCTCGGCAGCCATGCAAGGAGAAAGGTGCTCAAGGGCCAGGAGTCAAGGCCCCCACCCAGAGATGAGCAGACACTAGGGTCCTGAACTCTTTTGGCTGCCACCTCCCCACTAGAGAGCTTTTCATACAGCCTGCTGGAGAAAGAAAGGAAGAGGGAGGGAATCAGGGAAGTACGGATCTGGTCCATTTTTAAAATTGTTAAATAAAAATATAAATTGATTTTCCTATGTATTAGGCATTGTAAGTCATTAATAATTGCCACTCTTATTCAATACCTATGTATGTACTGGGTATAAGTTACATTATCTCCTTTAACTATGATAATTAAAATGCATCCATTCATTTGGCAAATATTTGCCCAGCATCTATTAGTGCAGGAGACTGTATTAGGAACAGAGATACAAAGATGAAAAAAATCAGACCCAGTTTTCAAGGAGTTTCCATTACAGAAAGTCAGAAATATATTCATTCAGTTTTTCATTCATTTACTTTTTCATTTCATTTTTCATTTCATTCATTTATACAAGCATTCAGCAAGTATTTGTTAGTGTTTATTGTGTACAGAGGAGGTGCTGAGGATGCATTATTGCAGAAGAGTATGATCTTGCCCTCAAGGAGTTCTCATTATAAAGAAGAGAGACAAATAGTAAGCCTCTTTTTTATTTTTTAAATTTCTAAGCAATCTTTTGTAGAGATGGGCTCTCTCCATGTTGTACAGGTTGGCACTGAACTCCCAGCCTCAAGCAATCCTCCCACCTCAGCCTCCCCTAGGGTTGACTAAAGTCAGCCACAAATTATTTGCCACTCTATGAAAAAGAGGTCCATGTCCCCTCCCCACCTTGATTCTGAGCTGGCCTAGGTGACTTGCTCAACCAGTAGAAGGTGGCAGAAGTAACATTCTGGAACTTCTGAGGCAAGGGCAGAAGAAGCTTTGCAGCTTCCACCTTGGCCTTTGGGAAACTTGCTCTGAGGGAATCGGTGTACCATGTTAGAAGTCCAACAACCCTGAGGCCACCATGCTGGAGATTCCACTTACAGGTGCTCCCATCTGCAGTCCTAGCTGAGCCCTGGACTTCTATCCATTCCAGTCAGGGCACCAGGCATGAGAGTAAAGCCATTATGGACTCTCCAGCCCAGCCCAGCCTCCCACTGAATATCAGTCATGCTACACGAAGTAGAAGAATCACTCAGCCAAGCCCTACCCAAATATCTGACCCACAGAACAGTAAAACACAATAAAACCTTCTTGCTTTAAGCCACTAAGTATTGGGCTAGTTTGCTGTGTAGCAATAGGTGACGGAAACACAGATGATTTCAAATAGTGAAAATGAAGTGCTAGGAAGAAATTGAAACAGTGTAGTAGGATAAAGAGTAGTAGGAGAACAAGTTTAGACTGGCTGTCCTGAAAAGGCCTCTCTGAGAAGGTGGCATCTGAACTGAGACCTGAATGATAAGAAAGAACCAGGCATACAAAGACCAGGGGGAAAGTGTATCAGGCTCAGGAAATTGCAAATGCAGAGGCCCTGACATGGGAGGACAAGCTTGGTGTGACCAGGGGCTATAAATAATGTGGCGGGTGCTATGAGCAGCTGTGTCCCGCCAGCAGTGGGAGAACAGAACACAGGGGCTATCTCAATGGTATCCCAGAGCCTGTGCACTGGGGCTAAGACTTAACCATTTGAACAAGAGGAGCAAAATTGTTTCTAGATAGAGACGAGTGTTCAAAGACACAAGACGGTGAGAGAGACTGGGCATGATCAGAGACCACAAGCAGCTTATCGTTGCCAGAGCCTAGCAGGTATCGCCATGGTGACAGGAGGTTGACACAAGCTGAAGAAGGAAGCAGGGCCTGGATCACAAAGAAAGTTGAATTCTGTGCAAAGGAGTTTAAAGTTCATAATCTAAGGGATGAGAAACAGCAGAGCTTCTGGAGTTAAGCTGCCTGATTCAGATCCCAGCTATGCCACTTGATAGCTGTGTGACCTTGATCAACTCACTTAACTTCTCTGTACCCCAGTTTCTACATTTGTACAATGGGCTGCTAATAGCACCTACCTCATAAAGTTTAAGTATTCAACCAGTCAATCTGGGCAAAGTATTGGCACTGTGCCTGGCTGATAAAGGCACGATGTTAGCTATTGTTACTATCATTATTATTAGCATCATCATCATCATCATCATCATCATCATCTTCATCATCACCATTGGAAGCAACTGAGGAACTCTGCCAGAATGACAAGATTGGGTTTTTGTGTTAGAAAAAGTCCCCAGGTGCTGGTGTGAAAAACAGGTTGAAAGGAGTAAGATGGAGAGACAAGAGCTGAGGAGGCCCTGAGCTCTGGTGAGGGTATGGGTGCTACAGTCAGATAAGAAGGAACAGACATATCATCAGATATGTCCCTACACTACTAGCTAACATACAAAACCACAGAGGTGCACACCATTGACATATACATTTCCTGAAAGGTTTCTAGAAGGAGGCTGAATTGAAGCTGGCAGGGAGGGTGGATTGGCTTTGGAAGGGTGAAGATGGGGTGTTAACATCAATTTACACTAGAGGAATGCTCTGCTTGAAGACTCCTCTTCCAACCTGGTTGGTTTCCAGGGTGAGAATGAAGAAACATACTTTGAGGTCCTGGCACCAAGAGAACAGCAGGTTCTGAAAACAAAACCAAGAATGTCCTAAATACTGATGGTGTACAAGCAGTGGTCATTCTGACCACCAGTCAAGGCCATCTCCTGATCAGCTGTCACACAGTCCCAAGGACGATGATCAGAGTCAGATCCGGTGAATGACAGCACAAAAATGAAAGCAGCTCTGCTAAAATGAGGATGGTGAGGAACTTCCTTCTTGGGTAGTTGGCTTCCCTGCAAAATGGCTCTGCTCATTCAGTCTGTGTCCCATCAGCATATGCAGATTAGGACAAATAGGTGCTGTGACCTTGCAGAGGTGGATATTGGACACGCTATTTGCAGGGATTTATCCATATGAGATATGGAATTTGGGGGCTTTCGTCTTCAAAGCTTGACAATCCTACACATAAATATTCATTCCATTACTTCTGAGTTTACATTTGCATCACAAAAAGAATCAATGCCCAAATGCCACTCAGCCCTTCCAGGCACCCAAGAGAAAAGGTGGGAAAGGCTTAGGAGATGTGAATGGCTTTGGGCCTGGGTTACTAATTATGAGGTGGCAGCATGTCAGAATTCTGAAGACACCACATTTTTACCTATTCAGCACCCTCCTGTTATTATTGTTATTGTCATTACCCTATTTTATATTTTAATAGTATTTTTAAATTATTGACTTTTATTGTCATGAATTTTAACCACGTATGGAATCTTGCAGTCACCACCACAATCAAGACACAAAACAATTCCATTACCCAAAAAGCTCCCTGGTGCCACTCCTTTTAAGTCACACACACCCTTTGCTCTTAACCTCCAGCCACTCTATCCCATAGTTTTGCCTTTTCTAAAACGTCATATAAATGGAATCCTATAGTACATAACCTTTTGAGACTGGCTTTTTTACTTATGATAATGCCTTTGAGATTCATCTCCAGGCCTTTGCATGTATCTGCAGGTCATTCCTTCGTATTGCTGAGTAGTATTCCATTATGTGAATGCGCCAGTTGATCCATTTATCTATTGAAGGACATTTGAGTTACTTTCAGGTAATTGTGAGTAGAGCAGCTGTAAACATTCATGCACAGGTTTTTTAGTGAACATGTTTTCATTTCTCTAATGTAAATATTCAGGAATGGGAGTGACGAGTCATATGCCCCATGCTCCTAAAGTCTTTTTACAGCTCTTCTATCTTTCGATCTTCTCAGTTTTTCCAGGAACTACCAAGCAAGTACAGCAACTCATATTATCTTCCTTAGCCCAGGGATGTTGCACCAAACTGTGTTGCCCATCACTAAATCTTCCATAATAATGCCCTATGGCCCAACTAGGGTGAAGGGATATGTATGTGTGACTCCAGACTCTGGGCAGCATCTGAAGAGGGGAGGAAGTGGCTGGAGGAAGCACCCTCTCTCCTCTTCTACCATGATCCCTTGTTGGGCCCAATGGGGGAAGAAGAAGGTCAGGTGACCATACAAGGAGTAGACTTTCTGAGAGCATGAGCTCCTTCACTGTTCCACGGCCCATAAGTGCTTGGGACAGATGTGAAAAGGAGGTAATCTGTGCTTACATTGATAAAACAATTTTGGCCAGGCATGGTGGCTCATGCCTGTAATCCCAGCATTTTGGGAAGCTGAGGTTGGTGGATCATCTGAAGTCAGGTGTTTGTGACCAGCCTGGCCAACATGGCAAAACCCTGTCTTTACTAAAAATACAGAAGTTAGCCAGATGTGGTGGAGCACACCTGTAGTCCCAGCTACTTGGGAGGCTGAGACAGGAGGATTGCTTGAACCTGGGAGGCAGAGGTTGCAGTGAGCCGAAATCATGCCACTGCACTCCACCCTGGTTGACAGAGTGAGACTTTGTCTCAAAAAAAACCAACAAAACAATTTAGTGATAAAACAGTAAGTAAACACATGGGTTATGGGCTCAAAGATCTAAGTTCAAATCTGAGCTCTACCACTTACTAAGAGTGTGACTCAATAAACAAGCCACTTAGCTTTGAAACTGAATTTTAACAATGTTCCAAGAGGAGAAATAAGGTACAGTATCCCACTACAAATCCTCCATTTCAAAACATGGGGCCCGGAGTGGCCCCCCGAGACCCCCTAAAACAAACTGGCTGTGGATATGGTGAAAGATTAGAAAGTTAAACCCTTCACCTTCATGAAAGAATCTGGAATGGAGGTAAGAGGAATACAAAATAATTGTTATATTTCATTGTAAAGTATTCATTGGAAAGAGTATTGTTCAAATTCATTCAAAAGGCATGGCTGAATTATGGAAACAATAACATTACAGAATGTAGTTAGAAGCTACTGGTATATAGAAAAATTGCCCAAATTAACTCTGTTCTCTTCCTGGGCCGCTGATGAATCTGATGACATTTCGCTACTGCCAGAAAGGGAGTTGGCATATAATAAGCATTCAATACCTTAATTGTTTCTGCTTGTATTCCTCTTGTTATTAACATTAGTGCTATAATTGCCTACAGTGGCAAACACCCTCAAGTTCACATGTAAAGAGATCTGCACTTGGATGTGGAAGGCTGGTAAGTGGCCTTTCTCCTGCCTCTGGCTGTGCTGTCATTGGAGGATGTGTCTTCACAGCTCTGGATGCTGTGCTGCTGGGGAAGGAACTTTGTGCCTCTCTGAGCTCAGCGTGGAGCTGGGGTTCCATAATAGGCCTTACACGGGTGGGGGTGGTGGGGACTGGAACTTCTCCTGTCATCACCCTCCTGCTGGGGCCAAAACAAAAGCTTGCAGCAAATAAAACACCAGTTCTTCAGATTCCTGGAATTTAGTTAATTACCAGTTTTCCTCACAATGATGGTTTTAATGCAATAAAGCAGTCATTTCTTTTGTATTTTATAAAAGTTGGATACATAAACCTTCATCAATATTCCCTGAAATATTTCATAAAATCAGATGGCATATTAGCTAGCTGAGGCTTGGTCCCTGAGTTTAGCAAAGCCAAGAAAGTGGGTTTATTCCTATATTAACTACATTAACTTTAACATATCATAACCTGCACCTTGAGGTTTTAGGTGTTCGGCAAAGTCTTGTGTCTGGCCATAAAATATCACATCAGTAGCACACAGTTAATGGACATAAGCCACATACAAGTCACTGAGCTCTGAAATAAAATGAAGCAACAAATACAATCCCTACCATTACAGTTTAGCTGGAAATAATAAGGACGATAATCATATAATGCCAGCAGCAGCAGCTAATGCTTCTACAGCACTTACTATGTGTCACACAATTTACATATAGTAATTCATTAATCCTCTCATTGATGCTATGAGGTAGGCATTATTATCCCCATTTAATGGACAGGGAAACTAATGCACAGATAGTAATTTGAATAAGGCCATACAGCTAGAAACTAGAGCAAGGATTCAAATGCAGGGTTCTCACATTTAACTGTAAAATACACCACAGGGCTCTGTGCAAATGGAATGGATGCTCAGAAAATGTATAGATTAAGGAATCCAATGCCTGAATGAGTATGCCTATCCAATGGGACATAAGGAAAGGAAGGGCTATGGAAGTTTAGAGGGAGAGAAAATCATTACAAAAGGATACGGTTGGGGAGGCTGCACAGAGCAGGCAGAGATGGAGCTGACTCCTCCCGATTGGCCAAGTTTATCCAGGCAAAGAGCTCTGGGAGGGTGATGGGGCAAGTGAAATAGCACGAGCAAAGCGCCGGGATGTGAGCATGGCATCTGCACTGAGGTTGGGAGGAATGTTTGGCGCCCAGATAGAAATCATCCCATGGGGCACACTGGATGGTCAGACTGAGGAAGGACACTGTGAATCCCACAGTGCTCAGGTGTAGCTATCATTCAGCTAAAGCAGCATGGCTCGAAGAACAGAGAGGTTGGAGAAGGGACATTTACTGGAAAACTAAGAGCCTGGACTATTTTCAGAGGGAAAATAATGGGAGAGATAAACGAAAAAGGCATCAGAGTGGAAGCCTTGACTGAATCCAAGTCTGCCTATGTATTCAGAAGAACAAAGGAGAGGAGGTGGCAGAGTTAGCCTCATCCCCACCACCTCCTCTCCCACTCTCCTCCCTCACCCACTCCTCAGGAGCCACACTGGCTTCCTTGCAGTTTCTAAAACTCACAGGCAAGCTCCTACCTTCGCATGCTCTTCTCTGCCCCCAAAGCCCTGGATATCCGCATATATTGATCCCTCACTAACTCTGGGCCAGACTTAATTGCCTTTTTATTTTCTGCCCTTTCCTCCTTAGAATGTAATATAATGGGCACAGTTTTGGTCTGTTGTGATCACTGCTGTATCTCTAGTGCCTAGAGATACAGTATCCAACACTTAGTAAGCTCTCAATATGAATGAATGGGTGACTTAGAATGAATGAATTGAATTGCACATGTGGATATATTTATTATATGAAAAACTCCATTCAAAGTGCACTATTCAGCTGTTGATACATTATCATGCAACACACAGTTGAGCACTAACATTCCTCAGATCTAGGGCTAGTCTAGCATCTCTGCTGAATAAGGAGTTAATGTGTCCTAATGCCAGTCGAGGACATCTTTCCTGGCACTTTCTCCATTTTTCCTTCACAAAACACATCAGATCTGAAATCCCGCAAGAGCTTGTCAGATTTAGGACTTGACAATGCATATGAATATTTCTTTGGCACCAAAAATGTGACAGTTAGAGATGATTATGATAACATGGAGATGAAGTGAAACAGAGGCATAAGGACAGAGGCATTTGAGTTTTATCCTTTAGTCATCCTGTGTGTGACAGGTGGCCTTTGTTGAGCTCCTTCAACCTATTCTTACACAAGACTGTTACAAAGAGGTGTTATTACCGTCCACTGCACTCTACCTCACAGACCAACCTGGGAGGGTACAAGGGATTGTTCCAGATATTTTATAAAAGCAAAGAGAAATGGCCTTTAAAGAAGCTTTCAAGTAAAGGAGACAGATGGATTCATCATGGAAACTGGGATTCTTTTTTTTTTTTTTTTTAATTTATTTATTATTATTATACATTAAGTTGTAGGGTACATGTGCATAACGTGCAGGTTACATATGGATACTTGTGCCTTGTTGGTGTGCTGCACCCATCAACTCGTCATTTACATCAGGTATAACTCCCAATGCAATCCCTCCCCCCTCCCCCCTCCCCATGATAGGCCCCGGTGTGTGATGTTCCCCTTCCTGAGTCCAAGTGATCTCATTGTTCAGTTCCCACCCATGAGTGAGAACATGTGGTGTTTGGTTTTCTGTTCTTGTGATAGTTTGCTAAGCATGATGGTTTCCAGCTGCATCCATGTCCCTACAAAGGACACAAACTCATCCTTTTTTATGGCTGCATAGTATTCCATGGTGTATATGTGCCACATTTTCTTAATCCAATCTGTCACTGATGGACATTTGGGTTGATTCCAAGTCTTTGCTACTGTGAATAGTGCCGCAATAAACATACGTGTGCATGTGTCTTTATAGCAGCATAATTTATAATCCTTTGGGTATATACCCAGTAATGGGATGGCTGGGTCATATGGTACATCTAGTTCTAGATCCTTGAGGAATCGCCATACTGTTTTCCATAATGGTTGAACTAGTTTACAATCCCACCAACAGTGTAAAAGTGTTCCTATTTCTCCACATCCTCTCCAGCACCTGTTGTTTCCTGACTTTTTAATGATCGCCATTCTAACTGGTGTGAGATGGTATCTCATTGTGGTTTTGATTTGCATTTCTCTGATGGCCAGTGATGATGAGCATTTTTTCATGTGTCTGTTGGCTGTATGAATGTCTTCTTTTGAGAAATGTCTGTTCATATCCTTTGCCCACTTTTTGATGGGGTTGTTTGTTTTTTTCTTGTAAATTTGTTTGAGTTCTTTGTAGGTTCTGGATATTAGCCCTTTGTCAGATGAGTAGATTGCAAACATTTTCTCCCATTCTGTAGGTTGCCTGTTCACTCTGATGGTAGTTTCTTTTGCTGTGCAGAAGCTCTTTAGTTTAATTAGATCCCATTTGTCAATTTTGGCTTTTGCTGCTGTTGCTTTTGGTGTTTTAGACATGAAGTCTTTGCCCATGCCTATGTCCTGAATGGTACTACCTAGGTTTTCCTCTAGGATTTTTATGGTATTAGGTCTAACATTTAAGTCTCTAATCCATCTTGAATTAATTTTCGTATAAGGAGTAAGGAAAGGATCCAGTTTCAGCTTTCTACTTATGGCTAGCCAATTTTCCCAGCACCTTTATTAAATAGGGAATCCTTTCCCCATTTCTTGTTTCTCTCAGGTTTGTCAAAGATCAGATGGCTGTAGATGTGTGGTATTATTTCTGAGGACTCTGTTCTGTTCCATTGGTCTATATCTCTGTTTTGGTACCAGTACCATGCTGTTTTGGTTACTATGACAAACCCACAGCCAATATCATACTGAATGGGCAAAAACTGGAAAAATTCCCTTTGAAAACTGGCACAAGACAGGAATGCCCTCTCTCACCACTCCTATTCAACATAGTGTTGGAAGTTCTGGCTAGGGCAATTAGGCAAGAGAAAGAAATCAAGGGTATTCAGTTAGGAAAAGAAGAAGTCAAACTGTCCCTGTTTGCAGATGACATGATTGTATATTTAGAAAACCCCATTGTCTCAGCCCAAAATCTCCTTAAGCTGATAAGCAACTTCAGCAAAGTCTCAGGATACAAAATTAATGTGCAAAAATCACAAGCATTCTTATACACCAGTAACAGACAAACAGAGAGCCAAATCAGGAATGAACTTCCATTCACAATTGCTTCAAAGAGAATATAATACCTAGGAATCCAACTTACAAGGGATGTAAAGGACCTCTTCAAGGAGAACTACAAACCACTGCTCAGTGAAATAAAAGAGGACACAAACAAATGGAAGAACATACCATGCTCATGGATAGGAAGAATCAATATCGTGAAAATGGCCATACTGCCCAAGGTAATTTATAGATTCAATGCCATCCCCATCAAGCTACCAACGAGTTTCTTCACAGAATTGGGAAAAACTGCTTTAAACTTCATATGGAACCAAAAAAGAGCCCGCATCTCCAAGACAATCCTAAGTCAAAAGAACAAAGCTGGAGGCATCACGCTACCTGACTTCAAACTATACTACAAGGCTACAGGAAACTGGGATTCTGAAGTTGTACCAGGAGCTCCAGCAGCTCATAAAATTTTGGAAGACATAAAGAAGGTTACTACCAAGATTTCCACATGCAAGATGCCCCAGTGAATTCAGGGTGCTCCAGTTATTAGCACCATCACCTGAGGTTCTAATACAGTATCAACATCTTCAGAGAAATGAAGCTGGGGTGGGGTGGAAATGTCAAAGACCTATGCCAAGCGGGGGCCAGGGTGAGTGAGGATCCAGCGACAGGCAAGGCAGAGGGACCCATGTGTCTCTGCCCTCCTGGCAATCAATCAGATCTGTCAGTTCCAAATTGAGGCATGGAAATGCCGGCATATGCACTTACTGTCACATTGTGACCCACTTACAGCCCAGTAGAGCTTCCTTTGTTCAATAAAGTCAGCCCTATGCGAGGGACACTCTGGTTTATGGAATGTCACTGTTGGGATGCACCCTGGCGATCCCACCACACACACTGCATCCCCATTGGGGTTCACAATGAACCATCACAGGAGAGGACTCCAACAATCCTTTGGTAAAGAATCTTATTTAACCTTGAAACAGTGTTTCCCCAAACTTATTTTCCCATGGATTTTTTTTAAAAAACTAGCCATTATGTTTCCCAGAACACTCATAGGCTATGAAACAGTTTGAGAAATGCCGATTGAGCAACTTTCTCCCAGTACAGAAAAGGAAACAGAGGCCTGGGAAATTCATTACCTATCCAAGACTAAACAGCCATTGCCTGCTCCTGTCCCCATCTCTTTTTTTTATTTAGTCTCCACACATGTATTGGGTGCCTACTCTGCACCAGGAGCTGCCCTTAACAGTCGATAGAAAGACACGGCAGACATTTCCATGTCTCAGGCTTTTAGGACTAATGGGAGGCCAGTGTACTTCAGTTGTCCTTAATGGACCTCTGATTATAATGCAAACATAATTATTATAAGGTGACTGCTACAAAAGTAAAATATCAATAACCATGTTGGTAGAAAAATGAAGTTCAATTTTTCCAGTTGACTAAGGGTTAAGGCATAAAACTTTTGCTTTCAACCCTTTTGATGAAAATCATTCTAAACTATAGTCATTCAAACATATTCAGTGAGCATCTGCTATGTGTCATGATACAGGGAGGGGAATGATATACAGAAATTAAGACACAAACGACCATAGATGGTTTAGGACATTATGTACTTATTCCAGGAAAATCCTAGAAACTATCATTACTTTTAATAATTTCTTTACATAAGCTTTCTTTGTTATCATTTATATCTTTTCCCTTCTAAAAGTGGCAAGGGTTATAGTTATTTTAGGGTTGGTTACTTTTTGTTAAAGAAGTGATATTTTCCTATGAAAATAGAAAGTACTCAGCAAACGCTTGGCTGATTGGGAAGCCAACACCTCACCATTCAAAGAACAGGGCAGGCTTAACACATGCATACAAGGAGGGGACTCCTGTGCCTGTCTCACACAGGAGCCAAGGAATAATCAGGGGCTTCGAAGAAGTCATTGCCAAATAGGTCCTGAAAGAACTTTATAATTTAAGATCTGACAAGACACATAGCAGCACAGTTAGAGACCTCACTTACTGTTCTCTTCTGAAATACCTGCCCAATTTAGATGGTTTGACAGGAATAGAAACCACAAGGTGAGAAAATTCTATCTGGGATTCTAAATGTCAAATATTTCTTATCTACATTACCCTCTCTTCCTTCCCCTTCAACCATTGGTCATGAAACTATCTTTCACTGTTTCTCAAATTCAAATGACTATTAAAGAGTGAAAAGTACTGCCTTATACCATATGAATTACATAACTTCTTATTCATTCATTAATTGACTAGTTGATTAATTAATTCATTTTTCTATTAATATGTGAGCACCTATATGTACAAGACCCTATTGTAATTACTGCAGATACATTAGTGGACAAAACAGACAAAAATTCTTGCCTTCATTGAGTTTACAGTCTAGTATGAAGAGACAAATATTATAAACATGTTAAATATTAACATATCACACCATATAACATATACATTCTATTAATGTAAAAAGAGATAGAAGGACAGGGAAGAGTAAACGTTCTTTAGATTCTCTTCCAAATTTTCGATCAGATACTCATCTGGTGGCCTGAACTTAGACTGGTCATTCCCCGGAAACTCTTGTCTTTAACAATATACCACTTGTAAGCATCTTCCTCTCTGAATCTAGCCCCACTAGCCTGGTCTGATGTAAATTTTCTTTTCTTTTCTTTTTTTTTTTTTTTTGTATCATTTTTGTTTTTGAGATAGGGTCTTGCTCTGTTGCCCAGGCTAGAGTGCAGTGGTACAATCACAGCTCACTGAAGCCTCAACCTAGGCTCAAGCAATCCTCCCACCTCAGCCTCCCAAGTAGTTAGGACTATAGTTGCATTCCACCATGCCCAGATAATTTTTAATTTTTTTGTAAAGACAGATTTTTGTCTTGTTGCCCAGCCTGGTCTCAAACTCCCTGGCTCAAGTGATCCTCTTACCTCAGCCTCCCAAAGTGCTGGGATTACAGGCATGAGCCATTGCACCCAGCTGAATTTTCAGAGGAACAACTTCAAGTTTACATCAGAAAAACATATTAACATTTATTTTTTCCACTTAAAATCAGAGGTCCTGTTTCATCCCAGGCTTGGAGAAGATACTTTTTCTAGAGTAAGCAAATGGGTTGAAGAAATAGGATTACTGGTAGAATAGCTTGCCTTTGATTCCTAATATGTATTTGGGAAAATAATCTAGATGAGTCAATTTCATACTTACTTGGTTGGTGCAAAAGCAACTGAGGTTTTTGCCATTAAAAGTAATTACTTTTTAATGGCAAAATCGAATGGCAAAAACCGCAATTACTTTTGCACCAGCCTTAATATAGTTTAAACATGCTAATTAGAGGGAAACAGACTCACTAATTGGGATACTTCCTCACCTACCTAGTAGGAAGTTACTCACAAATGGTCTTATGGTCTTATCGAACTCCATGATAATTTTATCATGAGACCAGGCCACTGAATCCTTTTCATGGTCTGAAATGTGCATCTCTTTGCCAATGGATTACAGAGAAGTTAGCCTACTTCAAACTGATGCTTGAAATTCCAAGGCAGGAGCTAATTAACAAATGGAAAATGTTTCTAAACCACAGCAAAGAATGCTGTAAAGTAAAACATTTCTCTTTTTCAAATAAGAGGCTCTATTACTAGGCAGGTGAGATATTTGGTGAAAGGATAGACATGACCAGTTGTTGGGAGTGTGGGGCAACTTATTAAACACACAGGGAAGAGTCTTGTTTTCTTCAATAACTTAAGTGACAGGATGAAAACCCTGCTCTGTAAACCTGCTGTAGGCATCAAATTGGATTGGATGGCTGGCTACTTGAGAAATTGAATTAAACATCAAAACAGTAAGTCTGGCCTGACAAAAGAAGATATGAAAAGGATGAAGTTCAACTGGGGAGCATACAAAATAATTCTTTTTTTTTTTTTTTTTTTGAGACGGAGTCTCGCTCTGTCACCCAGTCTGGAGTGCAGTGGCCGGATCTCAGCTCACTGCAAGCTCCGCCTCCCGGGTTTACGCCATTCTCCTGCCTCAGCCTCCCGAGTAGCTGAGACTACGGGCGCCTGCCACCTCGCCCGGCTAAGTTTTTGTATTTTTAGTAGAGACGGGGTTTCACTGTGTTAGCCAGGATGGTCTCGATCTCCTGACCTTGTGATCCGCCCGTCTCGGCCTCCCAAAGTGCTGGGATTACAGGCTTGAGCCACCGCGCCCGGCCACAAAATAATTCTTACAGGAGGTAAAACCACACTGCACTAGAGCTAGGAGGGACAGGAACAGGCTTTGTCAAAAGCATGCTTGAGAAAAATCATGGAGTTCTACCTGACCACATACTGCAAGCATTCGTAATACGGTGCTGCTTTTTAAATAAAGAGCCTATAACTGGACGCTAAAGAGCAATATGTGGAATGGATGTGGTCAGGCTGTGTTGTACACCAGTAGGAGGGCTTCTGACCACAGTGTGCTCTTTTCTATAACTCACAGCAGAAGGTTAAGAAAATGATTAAAGGTGAGGGGAGCAAGTCTTCTTGTAAAAGATTAAGACTAGATTTAGCCTTGAAAGGAACAACCAAGGAAATTCCTCTGTTGTATTTACCATCCTATTTTTTAAGAATGAAGTGTCTGCCTCCCTCACTAGACTCTGAGAGTAGGGCTGTTTCAGCATATCTCCAACATCTCACAAGGTAGGGGTTCCATGACATTTTGGGACATACTTATACTAAAATCATATTCACAATATATCTGAAAGTCAAATTTAACTCGATGCCCTGTATTCTTATTTGCTAAATCTGTTAGCTCTATTCAAAGGTTAACTAGTAACTATTCAATAACTATTAAGCTAATTGTTGTTATATATTAGGTATTACTGTAAAGGCAGAGGATATAGAAACTTTTAACAGCCAGGTAGATGATACAACAGAGGCTTCAGTTAATTCAAAGAAATGAGGACAAGAGCAGCATTTTGGTAGAAGGTAGAATCCGAGTTGAACAAGGGGCTTACAAGGTGATTGAGGGTGGCAGTTTCTAGACTCTTTGAGATGACAAAACAGGCTATTGATCTTTTCTATTCTGAGGGCCTCTAGGCCTTAGCTATGGGCAGTCTGGCAGATGCTAAGGACTCCTGAGATAGACTAGGTGGTTGGACACTAGCCTTAGTACCACAAAAAGATCAGAGATTATATGCTTATGTGGAACTGTTCTGATTTTCCTATACTCTGTTCCAGTAAGTGCTATGTAGTAGATATTTAGAATCTATCTGACGAATGAATAAATGAAGAGTAGGCGGTGAGACTGAAAAGCAATGAAATTGACTTGTATCCCTCATTCAGAGAACATCATTACATGCTAGTTGCAACTTACAGATACACAGGAGAAGTCACATTAATAGCTAGTATGCGTTAAGAATGAATTTGCCAGCAAAACCCCTATGTGTTATAGAGGTTGGAAGAAGAGCTCTCTGGGCTGGGAATGGAGAAGAGGAGCTTCAGGAACTAAAACCACTGGGACTCAGCCTCTCTCAAACTCACATCTAACTTGAAATTACTATGAATTTTCCAAATGGCAAGGGGCCTTCATAGAGAGTATTTCCTTCAATAGTGGACAGATTATGATAGATTATCAAGTATGGCAATAAAAACAACTTTTATTGCTAAACACAGTAGTTAAAATGGGTATTAATTAAAAACTAAGAAGTAATATAAATTCTCTGGCTGCATCAATACTTTGCAATGAAACTAAGGTTCTTCTCTAAGTCTCCGAGAGAGCTTGAAGTAGAATAAGTTATGTTTACTTTTTCTGAGTGTCTGAAAGAACAGACAATTCTTTGGCAATACATGCCATGCAAGCAGGGAAGGCTTTAAGAAAGACCCAGTTTTTAAATTTTTATTTATTTATTTTAAGTTCTGGGGTACATGTGCAGAATGTGCAGTTTTGTTACATAGGTATACACGTGCCATGGTGGTTTGCTGCACCTTTCAACTCGCCATCTAGGTCTTAAGCCCGGCATGCATTAGGTATTTGTCCTAATGCACTCCCTCCCCCGGACCCCCATCCCTTGACAGGCCCTAGTGTGTGATGTTCCCCTCCCTGTGTCCATGTGTTCTCATTGTTTAATTCCTACTTATGAGTGAGAACATGTGGTGTTTGGTTTTCTGTTCCTGTGTTAGTTTCTCACTAGTTTGTTGAGAATGATGGCTTCCAGCTTCATGCATGTCCTTGCAAAGGACATGAACTCATTCTTTTTTATGGCTGCATAGTATTCCATGCTGTATATGTGCCACATTTTCTTCATCCAGTCTATCATTGATGGGCATTTGGGTTAGTTCCATGTTTCTGCTATTGTAAATAGTGCTGCAATAAATATACGTGTGCATATGTCTTTATAGTAGAATGATTTATAATCCTTTGGGTATATACCTTGCAATGGAATTGCTGGAGAAATATCATTTTATAATTTGCCCCCTCCTGTGAGAAACTGTTTCCTTGGGGTAGAGCCCAGTAGTCAGGTGGAATCATACTTGAAGGTCACTCTTGAAGTCATTCTTTTCTATCACAGTGATGGGCAAAAGACACAGATTCAGAAATGCTCACTGAGCTCTTAATATGTGCCTAGGAGGACGCTGGGAGCATGCTTTCAAAAGACCCACAAGGTTGGCTGCAAAGAGGTACCAGGCACCTCTTGTCTGAGAGGGCCGTGAAGATGCTCTTCATCTAGGCCTCCTCGGAGCCAGAGCTAGTTTTAAGGGGTCTAAGCACTGTAACTTGCCTGTTGTCCCTTCCACACCTTTTTTAGCCCTAACATTTGACCTTCCCTTCACCAGCCCTCCTACTCCTACCTCAAAATCTCATAGAAACAAGTGAGTGCCTGGGGTAAGCAGGTAGGAGGAGGGCTGAGTGGTGGGCTCTTGGGTGTATTTGTAGCAGTTTGTGGCTTTCAGGGCACATGTTAATCATCTGCTAGAAACAGTATGGGCTTTGTGAGCTGGGTTTAGGAGCGAACCCTGGGTGGATGTAGGATGTGACCACTAATATTTATTGAGGATTTAGTATGCTTGAGGCACTCTTCTAAGCTTTACAAAGAGTAACTCTTTCATCAGCACAGCAGCTATAAGATAGGTAACGTTTTAATCCCCATTCTACACATTAGGAAACTGAGGCATGAGAAGGGTTTAGGAACCTAGCCAGATCACATAGCTTCTTGTCTTAGTTTTCTCTTCTGCACAGTGGAGGTAGCATCTGCCTAAAAGTGGGAGATGGCAAATGAGTCAAATAATGTAAAGCATCTAGCCTGGAGAATGCCACCCAGCGGTCACTAATGACAGGTATGCTCTCTGAGACTGTAACTATTGATGTGGTTTGATGTAATTACCATGGATGAGGGCCATGGTTGCTAATATTGCAAAAGAACACATAATACAAAGGTTAATTTATTTTTGGCTTTGAACTGCAATTTTCAATAGGCAGACTCCAACCTATGAACACATTGTCCTCAGTAGTTCATTTATAAATCAGCTGCTCAGAAACAGAAATATATTTCCCCCAAGAAAGAACACTATAAGTGGTTAGCTCATTAAAGCCAATTTAATCCAAAAGAGAGCAGAACTTTTGTGTTAATATTATTAGCTTACGTTCTTGGAACATTTACTTATTTAACAAACTTCTACAACGTACCAGGTACTGTCTCAGGAGCTGAAAAGACATAATTATTGAAAGCATGTCTCTTGCCTCAAGGAGCTTATGATTCAGTGAAGGAAATGAGCACTTGCTCAGTGATTCTAGTAGAGGGTGACACAGGTGTGTTTGGGCCATTTTAGGAGGACAGGGTTGGGTGTCTGGGGTGTGGAGTCTTGATAAGTTGATAGAAACAAAAAAGAGGCCTTCGCTGGCAGGAACAGGAATGAGGGTAGGAGAGAGCCACCGTTCTAAGAGATGGCTAACAAGCTATTGTTCTAAGAAATGGCTAACCACAAATATCCTGTTCCCAAACACCGCACTCCAAATGTAGCCCCAGCAGCATGAACCTATCTGCAGTAGCCTTTCCAGCATGACCCTATAACACTCCCCTCCATCCCCTGCATCTTGGCACACAGCATTCTCTCTGCTGTACTGCCTGTTGCACTCTTGCAACATATCTTTCTTAGTTTCTCTAATAAATCTGCCTTTTTTTACCCACAACTGTCTTGGTAAATTCTTTTGCCACCTGTGATGTAGCCCTAGCAAGTTGCACCCATGATATGGGGTGACAAAGGCCAGAAATGGGTAATGAAGTACTAGAGGGAAGGAAAATGAATTGCCTTTGCTTGGGTTCAGAGCTAGCCCCCATACTTTATTTTCTATACCTGTACTCCACTTGCTGAGTTCTGGTGCTTTCCTAACCTCCCTTTGGGACATCTAAGCCTGACACCCCCTATTTTCCTATGATTCACATCCATAAAATCAAAAGCCTTGTTCTTTCAGTCTAAGGGATGACATCTAGCTGTTAAAAGGAAGATAATTTTAAAAGAATGTCTTACTGATTTGTGATTAAACAAGCATTCAACTTCCCCAAAATTCTTTTTGTTTTTTTATATAAAGGGCTAAACTGGAAGTTTAAATACATAAAAATATGCCAAAAAAACATAGTGGTCATGAAGACCGTTGACCCAGTTTACAGATTGCCTTGGGAACTATTTTCTTTAAGTCATTCCTACTTCTTTACTGAACCACTAATTTTTCAGATGCTGTAAGGATAATGTGGATAGGAAGAATCAATATTGTCAAAATGGCCATTCTGCCTAAAGTAATTTATACATTTAATGCTATCCTGATCCAGTTGCCATTGACTTTCTTCACAGAATTGGAAAAAACTACTTTAAATTTCATGTGGAACCAAAAAAGAGCCCGCATAGCCAAAACAATCCTAAGCAAAAAGAACAAAGCTGGAGGCATCATGCTACCTGACTTCAAACTATACTACAAGGCTACAGTAACAAAAACAGCATAGTACTGGTACCAAAACAGATATATAGACCAATGGAACAGAACAGAGGCCTCAGAAATAACACCACACATCTACAAACATCTGATATTTGACAAACCTGACTAAAACAAGCAATGGGGAAAGGATTCCCTATTTAATAAATGGTGTTGGGAAAACTGGCTAGCCATATGCAGAAAGCTGAAACTGGATCCCTTCCTTACACCTTATACAAAAATTAACTCAAAATGGATTAATGACTTAAATGTAAGACCTAAAACCATAAAAACCCTAGAAGAAAACCTAGACAATACCACTCAGGACACAGGCATGGGCAAAGACTTCATGACTAAAACACCAAAAGCCAAAATTGACAAATCGGATCTGATTAAAGAGCTTCTGCACAGCAAAAGAAACTATCATCAGAGTGAACAGGCAACCTACTGAATGGGGAAAATTTTTGTAATCTATCCATCTGACAAAGGGCTAATATCCAGAATCTACCAAGAACTTAAACAAATTTGCAAGAAAACAACATCAATAAGTGGGTGAAGGATATGAACAGACACTTCTCAAAAGAAGACATTTATGCAGCCAACAAACATATGAAAAAAAGCTCATCATCACTGGTTATCAGAGAAATGCAAATCAAAACCACAATGAGATACCATCTCATGCCCATCAAAAAGTCAGGAAACAACAGATGCTGCAGAGGATGTGGAGAAATAGGAATGCTTTTACACTGTTGTTGGGAGTATAAATTAGTTCAATCATTGTGGAAGACAGTGTGGCAATTCCTCAAGGATCTAGAACTAGAAATACCATTTGACTCAGCAATCCCATTATTGGGTATATACCCAAAGGATTATAAATCATTCCACTATAAAGACACATGCACCCGTATGTTTATTGCGGCACTGTTCACAATAGCAAAGACTTGGAACCAACCCAAATACCCATCAGTGATAGACTGGATTAAGAAAATGTGGCACATATACACCATGGAATACTATGCAGCGATTAAAAAGGATCAGTTCATGTCCTTTGCAAGGACATGGATTATGCTGGAAACCATCATTCACAGCAAACTAACACAGGAACAGAAAACCAAACACCGCATGTTCTCACTCATAAGTGGGAGTTGAATAATGAGAACACATGGTCACAGGGAGGGAAACATCACACACCAGGGCCTGTCAGGGAGTGGGGGGCTAGGGGAGGGATAGCATTAGAAGAAATACCTAATGTAGATAACGGGTTGATGAGTGCAGCAAACCACCATGGTATGTGTATATCTATATAACAAACCTGCACATTCTGCACATGTACCCTAGAACTTAAAGTATTTAAAAAAAAAAAAAGTAGCTCACATAGAGGTGCCAGTACCACCAAGTGGAAGGGCAGAAGTGGAGTGGCTTCTTGTCTAGGACATCTGTAACCTGGGGGAACTCATCTTAGAACATGAGTGTATTGGATAACGTGTGATTTCAGGGCATTTCCAACTGAGAGTTGAAGTTGCATTATAAAGACTTTCTTCAAAAGGAGCTGGAAAACCGTGCTTCCCAACACCAACTTCCTTTTTACCCCATTCCAAGGCAATGCTACCACAGCTGCCTAGCAGAAATGCCCCTTACTACTGCATAAACTGGCTCGCACAGAATCCCAGCATGACAATAACATAATTGTGTTAAAAGCCCCTTTTTGATTACCTCAATTTGAGAGGTGAGATTGAAATTCCAATTCAAGAGGAGATTCTGAAATGTTGGGGCAAGGTAACAAGGTGAGGCAGTCAAGAGAGAAATAAGTCCTGACAACTGTGATTACTGGAGAATGAAATACTTCTTGCTCCACATAGAGCAGGTCCTGAATGAATGAATGGCTGAATGGTACAGGCCTTTTTCAAATTAATCTCATGATGTGAGGTCTTAGTATTCATTGATTTCTTCCTGTGTGTGTTGATCATTCTCATGCACTTTGCCTGGTGGATCCTGCCTGCCCTTGACTGCAGGTATTCTGAGGATCGATACATTTATGGCCATGCCAGACCCTATGCTTACAGATGCCCACCATATCCTGAAAAAATGTACTTATGGTTGTCAGACCACAGGGATATTTAAGAAATCAAGCTATTCTGTCCACACTGTTTGGACTCCAAATTGTCCCAAATTATGTCAGACCCTGGGGTGACCTTCTATATCAGGGGCCAAGTTGCACCAGGTAATGGTGCTCTGGGAGTACCCTGTCTGGTGCTGAGAACTGGCATTGACTTTGACTCTGCCTCCATCTCCTCTTGATGCCTTCTCAGCCTTCTTGTATCAGCATCAGAGGGTTAAAACTCCTCCTCTAGCAGCAGCCTCTCCTCATTAGCAACCTGGAATCATTGCAGTGCTGAAGGCTGCATTGTTCTTCAGTATTTGAATACAATTTGCATAACGAAGCAGGTGAGAGCACCTCTTGCCTGTTCAGGCAGAGAGAAAGGGATTTATAGGTAATTGGCCACAATTAATTTGGTGCACTTTTAAAAGGATAAAAAGAAAAGCAGAAAATTGCTCAGTGCTCCAAGTCAAAACCACATCTGCACCCTATGTGGTGTGTGTGCTGGTGTGTTTGCAGGGATGGGTGGGTGTGTCATGTAAAGGCACGTGAGTTAATAACCTTGTGTGTTCAAGTGCATTTTATTTTTTCTGTAAGCAAAACAAAACAAAACAAAAAAGGCTCACTTCCCAGAGGTTCCTGAACCCCAGAGGTCCTCAGCTGCAGAGTCCTTCATGACACAATGCTGTTAGCCATCTTGTTCAATTTGTATTTGAGGCCACTCGGAGACATCATTAGAAATCACAGTATTCTTTCTTCAGTACCAGGATAACACCTAGCTCAACATCTCTTTTGTACCCAGTCCAAAAAAGGTGGAGTCCCAGCTGTCTCAGGGTCTGTTGGCAATCAGTTCTTGCAAGAAACACAGCTGGCTAATACTTTACTCAGAAAACTGTGGTGCTAGTGATAAGCTGGGAGATGTGTAGAGGAGTTTCACAGAATTAAGCATTTAGAAAATTTAATATCAAGGTGGTTTATAGCCTTAAGCTATAAGCTAGTTCCCTTCTGAGATGAGGATGAAGGGATGAAGTAGGGTGTCCTTCCCTCCACTCCATTTCTTCCCTCTCTACCTTTTTTACTTTTCTCATAAAGGGAAGGTTGCTGAGAGTGGGATCTTTTCCTTTGTAGCTGGATTAAGTAAACACACTGGTTACTGCCTAGCAGAGAGAAAACATGGCACCCAATATTTGATGTCTCTTTGATTCTTTCATCCAGTCAACTCTCATTAAATAAGTGGTTCTTAAAGGTGCAAGGGGCTGTATGTGCACAAATGAAGAAAAGAAACTTCACTGGAAATACTTTTGGTTAGAATGAACAAGGTCTCTTCAAGGTTCCTGTGCACTCACAGCTGGATAATGAGTGGTCTCTGGCCAGAGCCCCATAATCTCTCCTTTGAGAATCCAAGAAGCCAGGCCAGAGAAGGTCCCCAGGACAGGGGCTTTACTGGATTCTGTTGTCTCAGGCCAAAGCCTCCAGAAGCATGTCCTGCTTTCCTGTGTCCACACAAAGAAGACACAGGGCTCTGGTAGTGCAGTATCACAGGGGCAGATGCAGGCTGTGGGGTCAGCTCTCTGGATCAAATCCTGGAACCCTCATTTTCTAGTTGTGTGACTTAGGCGAATTTGCTTAATCCTTAGATGACTCTCCTCATCTGTAAAATGATGTTAATATTGGTGATCTCAAAGGGTGGGCATAAAGATTAAAAGTAGTGAGGCAGGAGAATAGGGTCTGGAGGAAGGGAACTTAAGGCCAACTCCTGCTGAATGAAGTAAAAACACCAAGGTCTTGGGGCAGGGAATCTAAGGTCAATTTGCATTGACTTCCCAAAGCTGGATCAAAAAGAAAAAACCTGGGCCTGGGGGCAGGGAACCTAAGGCCAATTAATGCAAACTTCCTGAAGCTAAACCGAAAGGAAAAACCCTATCTCCCATTCCCAGTAGCAAAGGATCAAAGGCTATTCTGCCTACCAACCTCCTCCTTCCACCAAGTCTCAGATGGAAAAGGGAGAGTGCCTTGGATTGGCCGTGGGCCAAGCAGGCACCATCCCTTTTTCTGCATAGGATACCAGTTCACCTCAGCCTTTAATTAGCCACAGACCAAATCCTTCATCCAGATAAGGGGTAGCCAATAGGAACCTCGAATGGGGTTCTTTAAACCCAGAAAACTTTGTAACCAGGCCCTTGAGCCACTTGCTCGGGCCCACTCCCACCCCATGGAGTGCTTTCTCACTTTCATAAATTCCTGCTTTTGCTGCTTTGTTCCTGTGTTTCATTACTCAGTTACTTTGTTTGTGTGCTTTGTTCAATTCTTTGTTCAAAATACCAAGGACCTGGACAACTTCTGGTCAAGACCCTCCATCGGTAACAAGAGAACCATATGTGAAGAGTTTAATAGTAGGCTTGGCACATAATATATGTTCATTACACAGTTCAATAATAAAGGCAGAGAGAAATAGGCAGGTTTGGCCCCAGGAATCCCAGTGGCTATCATCTAGCTAAGAATTAAAACTCAATGTGATGCCAGCTCTTACAGATCCTGCATTCATTCTAGTTGTTCTCCTCCCACTCTAGGGTGGGGTGGAAGGTGGTGATGGCAGGGAAAGGAGGAGCTGTAGAGGCAGGAAAGCACTTCCTTGGCTGGCACTGCAGTGGTCTGGCATTGCCACTCCCTAGGCATGGCAGATGTCTTCCTTGCCAGGCAAGTTCTGGGTTCCCCAGAGACGCTCTCAGGGAAAACATTGGACCAACCTCAGTGCAGCTGGTCATTTACATCAGTCTCTCCAGCTTCTCCATTGGACAGCACCCCTCCTGACTCTTTCTGTTGCAGTTGCCTTATCTTGGGAAGAAAGCCCTTTGGGCAGGGAGCCTTGAAAAGCACCTCCTGCGACCTCAGGCCCAGACTGATTCCCTCCTTCCCATATGGCCTCATCTGGTCTTGAGAAACAGATCTATCTGGCCGTTGAGGGGAGTATGGCCCACCAACCAGGGACCAGCTCTCACCAAGACCTGTTACCTTCAGTCTTCTCAGGTATGGGTCAAATGCCAGCCCTTCTCCATTGTAACTGCAGGGGCTGGATATCAAGCTCTCTAGATGAACGCCTCAAAGCAGCTTCAGTAGGTAAAAAGTACAGAAAAAAGAATTCACAGCCCTCCAGTAGCTATCCCACCCCCCCCACCACCACCCCAAAGTAGATTTCTCTCACAATCCTTTTCTTACTTTTGATTTCCTGGCTACCTCCTTGGCAGAGTAGTACCACACAGGTGGGAGCTTTTGGCACCTGTACTTTTATTTCCAGCCAGTTGCACAGAGTCCTACTTGGTTTGAAAGGGTTCTCCAAAAAATTTTGATATCAACACACTATTCTACCCCACCGCTTCCCTGGCAGCTACTCCTCCCTGTGCACCCCAAACAGAAACAACTTCTCATACTGACTAGCCATGTACTTTTTAAAGTGAAGACCTGAGGCCTTGAGCCTCCTCCTCCTGACTTCCTCCTGGAGTGACGGCTGACAATCCAAGCTGCTCCGCACTGAGGGAGTCGGCTTCCCTGCTCATTTTCTTCTCTCCACTCTGGCCATTCTCGGGATCATGTTGGCCTGAAGCCAATGCTCCTGATGCTCTCGATCAAAGCCATCACCTGAATGGCACTGGAGTAAAATAGGAGAGGAAACATCCGAGACTATAGTGTTTTCAGAGTGTCAGTCACTTGGTCTTTAAATGGCTCTCTCTGACCCATGCTGGACAGGAAATCTCGATGTGGAATAGTAAACTAAATGGTTGGGCTTGCTTAGCCTCAGGGAATCTCAGACCCCCATCAGCCCTAGCATATGCCCAGTTAGGCCAAAAGGTTCCAGAAATATAGCAGGCTGCACACCTTTTCCACTCTTGCCACCATTACAGCTGGAGGCAACAAGGCTGAAACACAGAAGCCCAGAGCAGCCCTGGCCACAATTTTCATTGTGAATGTAATTCTGACATTTTTAAAACCTGACTCATTCTAGGTTTGATGCTTTTGGCCACATCTAAATTTCCATGCGGCATTAATTTGTCTCAAAGGACTCGAATTTATTCAGAAGTGAAACATTAATTCTTAATAAATTCTCAACCCACAACCCACGATTTAGTGAACTTATAAAAGATTAGCCCTCCCCGTATTAAAACATTGATTGTCTTTTTGTTTTTAATCAGAAAAGAATGTTGGGAAACTCTCCTTTTATGTAAATAAACTTTGGAATAAAGCAACTGCCTTCAACAGTTAGCTAAATAGAATAGCTCTCCTATAGAAACAGAGACTTGGCTGTAAGTAGATTTGAAATTTGGTGGGAATCCTCAGAGCCACTTGCTCCTCCCTGGGAGAGTCAACCTGACTGGGAGAGGTCCCATAGGGAAGCCACAGACAAATTCAATGATTCCAACAGTTAAAAGAAATGCTCACTAGGCTCTCCCACATCCAGAACATCCAAATCTGAAAGGACAACATCCCATGCTATGTACTTTGATTTTTGTTAATTAAAATTGTTTGTTGCCTATTTCTGGCTTTAATTTTGGGCCTAGTTCAATTCAATGCAGGTGAGAAAACTGTGAATTCATACTCATGCTAGTTTGCATAGTTGCATTAAAAACATTGTAGTTTCAGGAAGCCTCTGGTCCTCTAATATCTTGCATAGGGATACCTTTCTAAGAAGGGCAATACAGAGCAGATCTAGGACAGTGTTGGCTTCTGACTACCTCCCTCCCTCCCTCCCTTCCTTCCTTCCTCTTTCCCCTCATACTCTCTCCATCTGTCTGCTTCCTTCTCCTTCCTTCATTTCATTTCATTTTTGTGTTTCACAAAAAGATGAGTCTACTAATAGCAGAATAACAGAAAGCCAGATTCTTTACCCAGCTAAGAAAGACAAACTTTCTGATATCCATTTAGTAAACCTTCTATGCACATGGGAAACGTGTGTTCCTTGTGCAGCTTTGTGAGTGCTAAGTTACTATTTACCCGGTTATCTTGGTACCTTTATGTAGTCTTGGAGGGTAGGGCTGTGTGTGTGTGTGTGTGTGTGTTTGCGCGCGCGCGCGCACGCGTGTGTGCACGTGCATTCTTGTGTAACAGGGAGGATAAGGCTACAAGAAGAGAGAGGAGGCCTATTTGCTTTTGATGAGAAAAGAGTTCCCTGTGCCTGTTGATCAAATAAAGTTTCTTCCAGTTCTGTGATTTAAACAACATGGCACAGTCTAGAATATGAGAAGAGTGCATTAGTGTTTTTCTGCACAAAGGAATTGTGAAAATGATACATCTTATGGAGACATGTCCTCAATTCCCTTTGATAAGGGTATCACTACTAAAAGGCCTAGTAGAAGGTAGTGGGGAAGTGTGCACATAAGCAGTATAGTACGTATTGTGAGAAACTGACATTAATCCAGCTCAAGGACACAGCAAAAAGGAGCACACTGACACTCAGGTTTTGTATTGTTTCCCTGAAATTAACCAGCAAGGAGAAGACTCTGCCTATAAAGCATGTCTCTGCAAAGCTTCAGTGCAAACTGGATCCATTCTTCTAGGTAAAGGAGAGGGGAACTGAACCTGATCCCACTGTAAGAAATACACACTTTGAAAGGATGGGGCTGGGAGACTGACAATGCAGATTGGGACAAAGAGGAGAAGCACTGAAGTCTAAAGGATGCAATGAGCTCAAAGTGCAGATTACAGAAGAAGTCGTGAAGGCCTTGTATTAGGTCCCTGTGGCAGCCATAAAAAATAGCCACAAACAGAAACTTATTCTCACATAGTTCTGAAGGCCAGAAGTTCCAAAACAAGGTGTTAGCTGGGCTGTGCTTCTTCCAAAGGTTCTAGGGGAGAATCCATATCTGCCTCTTTCGACTTCTGGTGGCTCCATGTGTTCCTGTGGCTGCATCACTCCAGTGTCTGCTTCCATCTTCACATGGTCTTCTCATCTATGTGTTTTCTCCCCTTCTGGGTCAAAACTGTGGCTGCCTTTTCCTTACAAGAACAATTGTCTTTGGATTTAGTGTCCACCTGGATACTCCGGGATGATCTCATCTTGAGATCTTTAACTTAATTACATTTGCAAAGTTTTTTTTTTTTTTTTTTTTTTTTTTTTTCCCAAACAAGGTCAACGTTTGTAGGTTCTAGGGGTGGGGATGTGGCTATATCTTTGGGAGGATACAATTCAACCCACTTCAGGCCCCAACAAGGTCGCAGAGCTTAGAGGTGAGGAATACAGTGTTAGAGGTCATGGGAAGGCAAGAAGCAGGTGGTCGTTCAAGGGGAAGAGGGTCTTTCAACGGGAAGGGGACCACAAAAGAGGAAGGAGTAAAAGTCAACTGTGAAGCCCTGCTAGGAACCCAGTCATCAACTCTGGGTCATCTGCCCCCCAGGAGGACTTGGAGGGTGACCACTACTAGGTCACAGGATGTTGAACTGAAGTTAGGGATCTCTTGTCTCAGTCAAGATGGATTGAGGAATTAGGGCTTGGGGGAACCTGCTGGGGGACAGAGCAGACCCATTCTTAAATAAAGCCAGAGAAGAAGTGAGGGTAGCCAACCCTGATGGACAGACCTGGGGCTATCCAAGACCCAGGGGTCTGTTCTGGACCCATTTGGATGGAGGTCACCCTGGCAGGAATGAAGGAGTCTCATTGCTTGGGACAGCAGTCCATGGAAAGAGTCAGACTGACTCTGCCAATTAAGAGAACAAAACGAAACGCAGGTATCCTTCCCCCTCTCATGCGCATTCTGTACATCAGACACTCCCAGGATTTGGGGAGTTTTACATTTTCCAGACCTGCTCTTGATCAGTGGCTCTAAGAGGAATAGTTGCCTGACAGGCCCAGAGGACTTCCTTGCATGAATCATACCCTTACAGTTTGCTCAGCTACCTAGAGGTCCAACCCAGGCCCTCATTACTAGCTCCCTTGCTAGTTGGTCATGACTGCTACTTTCTCAATTAAGCTATTTTTAGCCCAGTATTCCGTGGTCTGAGCGAGATGATCTGGGCCAGGAAAAGGGTGTGACAGATCAGGCTTGAGGTTGGCTGTCTCCTGCTGGCTTCCAGTTAATAGGGCAGGAAAATAAATTTGTCGCAGTGGAAAGCGTGGCCCCATTTCCTCACACATGCTCCACAACCACTCAACATTTCAGGGTAGTTGTGGAGTAAAGTTGCTTATCACTAGGCTGAGCTTGTTCCAGAATGCATATTTATTTATTTGCCTGCATGCTGATTTAAAAGTCATGCCCTTCCTATATCCCAAAAGAATATGAAGTGACTTCCAGACCTCCATGGGACTTCTTGGAAACCCAGAAGACTCATTATTTAGAAAGCCATGGGGTCCTCATTTGGGTGTTACGTGGCCATCCTGATTGTACCTCCAGTGTGGCAGGCAAAGACAGCTACCCTCAGTAAGCAGATGAGCACCTTTTTGACATTTGAAAGTTAATAAAGCTCCTCTAATTCCTTGAGGAAAAGAGCTGCAAAATATATTTCAGGCAGGTGTCACAATGATGGTAGGAATGTGTGAAATCATTTGCAGCCAGATACCCTTGAGAGCCCAATGGTCAAACGGCAACCTTCTGTGACTTTAGCAGCTTTCACCTCCCTGTGGGCTTCATTCTGACTCCAGACCTCACTGACCCCATAACTATCCCTTCTCACTCCTGGTGGCACCGTTCTCCACCATCCAACAGTGGCTTAAAGCTAAGGGTCACTCTATGCACAGGCTAAAGTCAATTTGAGGGCCATTAGCCTGCCCAAGTACTGGAAATCACCATTATTCTCTATTTAAAATAATATCTCTAAAAGGCTTATTAAATAAAGTGCAAATGTTACAATACTATCTAATTATTATGGCTCAATTAATTAGATAGCTACATGTTAGTAGGGGGAAAGGATCTAACTTGTTAGGCTTTGATAAGGTAGATGGGAAGGTAGGAAGAAAAGTGAATAACTGGAAAAAGCATCAAATAGCATCAGTGTCTAAACAGGGCGGCACACTGTTCAGGGGCTATAGTGAGCCAAGAACACCATAAGGGCAAATTACTTAACCTCTCCAAGCTTCAGTTGCCTCATCTACAAATAAAGATATTAATAGCACCATTACATAAGATAATCTATGAAATATATTTGGCATGATGCCTGGCTTGTAAGAGCTGAAAAAAAATCTTAGCTGGGGTGTTATCATTGAAGTTATATTATTATTATTAATAATAGTGACAATGATAATCATTATTATTAGTAGTAATAGTAGTGGTGGTGGTAATGTGCTCTGTTAAGTGGAATCAAGGCATTACATTAAAGGATAGGGAATTAAATAAGAAAGTGGGGGCAGGGGTGTCAATACCAATCCTTATCTATGTCACAGCTTTCCCTGAGATTAGCTACAAGAGAAACACCCTGGCAGAGTGATGTTAGAGCCAAATACACAGGAACTCAAATTTTGGCTCTGTCACTTGATAATGTATAACTTTGGGGAAGTTACTAGTTTTCCAGAGTCTCGGTGTTCCTATTTGTAAAATGAGAATAATCATACCTGTATGAAGATTATCCAAATAGCATACACAGAGCATACAAAATGTACCTAGTGCCCAGCAAATACGTCCCCCTCCCTCACTGGCCAAGCTCTTTTTCCTTCATACTATGGTTGGCAGACTGCAAAATGAGAAATCCATCTGGATGGGTGAGAAATATGAGAATGTATTGTGGGCTCTTTGTTAAGAGAAGAAAGATGTCACTAGCTCCCTTACACCCTCCTCCCACTGGGGGAGCTGATGGAATGTACAGTCGGGCTGCTGAACGTTAGAACTTGCACCCATATTTAGGTACAGCATGTAGTGGAACAATTCTGAATTCACTGTAATGTGCTACCGCAAAATGGAAGCCTTCCAGTATAAAGGAGCACAAAAATAGGTTTTCATGGAAATTTAACTCTGGTTTTCTACCTTAACATAAATGAAATCTGAGTACATTTTTTTTTTCTGCAAAAAAAGCTGAAGATAATTCTTTAAAAAGCTATAAATTGAATGGCTACAAATATCTTTCCATTATCACTCCAAGATATTTATCATTTGATCTGAGTTATATGGAAGATATATCACCTGTAATAGTCAAAACAAGTTTAGGAACCCTTCTCCATTTTAAATGTTACTTCCTTGATGAAAATCTAATCACATTGGAAAATAATCTTCAAAATCACCTCATTTCTTTTCTCAACATTATTGTTTGAATGTCTTTATTCTTTTCCTAAATTCACAGAATATACTTCCCCTCACACATTACCATACCCTGTCCTATGAATTTGTTTTCTTTAGGTGTTTTGAAGTAAGACTATAAGAATTTTAACGTTTTAAGTATACTTTCAGGAAACTCTTTCTGATTTATGTAACTGTCTGACACTGATATGCAGTCATTAGTTACTTAAGTATTTTCTATAATTATGTAAGTCATGTTGACAGATTCTGGTAGGGTACTTCCACTTTACTGTTTTGTCATCTGCAAAGTTCTGAAATGTATCAGATAACCATTTACAAATTAAACAGCTGTTAAGGGGTACTTGCTGACTCATTGCTTTCTTTGCCTGTGATGCTGGGTCCACTGTTTTCACCAGGGGTTCTTAAGTAAATACAGCCTCTCTTCCTCTCTCCCCACAGTCTTTTTTTTTTTTGTCTTAATGATGACCAACTTACGGTCATTGACTTTGTGGAATTCACGGTCAGATAGAGGAATAGGTGGTCAGGTATAGGCCTATAGATTATTGCAACAGAATGTGGAAGATACGTGTTATAATAAAGATTTGAATAGTTGCCGTAATAGGGCATGGAATGACTAATTTCCCAGATGAGCTAGGGAAAGCTCCACAAATAAAGGGATCTCTAATCTAGGTTTTGAAGCTTCAGTAGAAGTTCGATGAATGAAAAAGTGGGGAAAAAAGCCTCCTAGGCAGATGCACAGATAGAGGTATAGTTGAAAAAGATGAAGAATTGTGGATACCCAGGATATCAGATGCAGGAACCCAAGAATTGGCCAATGAGACTACAGAGCTGGTGTCACAGTGGAAATTATTTCAAAGGTCTTGAAAGTCTCTCTCTCTCTCTCTTTCTCTCTCTCTCTCTCTCTCTCTCTCACACACACACACACACACACACACACACACACACACACACACACACAAAAAAACTGCCTTCATTCTATAAAACAAACTGATGGGCTCCAACTTTTTAGAACATAATCAACATGGTATGGAGGGCAGACGTGCATATCCTATCTGCTTTAAGAAGCCTAGATATAATACTTATTTCAAGATCGTGGAAAAGAAAACTATCTTCCTCCGTGTCTCAGTTACGCTCAGTTCAAACAGAAAGGCATTCAGTTATTACTGCATGGCCCATGAGGGTAAGAGAAAGATAAGTGCAGTATACCAAGTAATTTTTGAGACACTGGAAGGAAACATTTTGATACCCATGGAGATCCTCCACTTAACAGCCCAGACCCTTAGGAAGATCTGTGACCTACCTCATCTCTGCCATATTGATGCATAGTGACATGATCTCACCATACAGTGCTATAACCATGCACAGGACATGATACACTACACCCCTGCCCTGCCATGTCAATCATGGTGACATGGCCCTGCTATACTCTGTGTGGGTACACAGTCTACTACATCTCTGCCACAGCCGCATGTGAAGACATGGTCTGCCATACTTCTGACAAGTCTACACATGGGACATGGCCCATCAAGTTTCTGCAACATCCATGTTTTAGGGTGGTGCCTTAGTGCATTTTGTGTTGCCATAGAGGAATACCTGAGACTAGGTAATTTATAAAGAAAAAAAAAGGTTCAGTTGGCTTACAATTCTGATATCTGGAAAAGTTCAAGTTTGGGCATCTGGTGACATCATCAGGCTGCTTCCACTCATGGTGGAAGGGGCAGGGGAGCCAGCATGTGCAGAGATCATATGGCAAGAGAGGAAGCAAGCGAGAGGGGAGGTGCCAGGCTCTTTTTAACAATCAGCTTTTGGGGCAATTCTCATGGAAACTAACAAAGCAGGAACTCACTCAGTCCCGCCCCTCCCAAGGAAGGCACTAATCTGTTCATGGGAGATCCACCCCATGACCCAAACACTGCCCATTAGGCCCCACCTTCAACACTGGGGATCAAGTTTCGACATGAGATTTAAAGGGATCAGACATCCAAACAATAGGAGGTGGGCGTGGTCCACCTTACCCTAAGCCACATCCAAGTAATGAGCCCTGTGGTTGTTGTCAGCCCAACTACTGTCCAGGTTCCAGAAATAGTCACCAAAAGGTAATTATGGTAGTGGCTGCAAAGGGGGGTGAAAGGAGGTATCTAACTCAAATTTTAGTTAGGGTCATGATGAAAGATGTTGATGAAGAAACAGAGACAGGTTTAAAAACGGATTAATAAATGGATGAATATATAAATAAATGTATCATAAATCTTGAGATGAGAGAAGTAAATAAAAGCTTCCAAATAAAAAAGTCCAAGAGAGAGATTTTTTTTAAAAATAAGGAATAAAAAGCAAAAAGGAAGACAAATCAGAGAAAGAGATAACACAAAGGGGGTAAACACAGTGGAATATATATATATTCCTTGGGCCATCATGCGCCCATCTCCTCAGTGTGGGTACACAGCGGCAGCCCTCTACTAACCCACACTGGCAGCCCTGTGCAGATAGGCCACCCAACCACATCCAACAGGAGGTACCATGCACTCAGAAAAATATATATATATATTCATTTTCTCAAGATACTGTTTATCTTCTCCACATGCTTTTAAATGTTCTTGATAAGTAGAGATGTAGAAGGAAAAATCAGAATCTGAGCCCCTGAAGAGAATATGTCCTCCTTCTCATTCTTCTCAGACCATTTGCTTAAGTGTGTAGGGTTTTAGGTTGGGCAAATCTAACCCATGTGCACAGTACTATTTGGTCTGAAGACACATCTGTCTGTATCTCATGGCTTCATCCTGGGGGGGTGGGGGTGGGAGTGGAAAAATGTCACATCTTCTAAATCTTAAGGAAATAGAGTAGAAAATTTGTTGTAAGCGCAAGTCTCCAAAATTATTTTGGCCACAAGCTTTATGGGACACTCCACGGAAGTGGCTCCCATCCCTAGTTCTGGTTACATAGTTTCAGGAGACAGATCTCCCGTGGAAAATGTGATGCTTCAGGCAGACTGGAGGGTCAGATGTATTGAGAATGGATTTTGTACATCCTCATCCAGCAGTGATGGAAAACAGCAGACGCTTTCCCTTCTCTCTCAACTGCATAGGCCCACAGGAGGGGGCAGCTCATTCATCAACACCACTCAGGGGCAATCATCCAAATCATCCAGTTAAACAGCAGTTACTTCTCTTTAAGACACAATGCGAACAACCCTCCTGCTCAGCCCCAGGAACACATGAGTGTGCCGTGGAACAAAGGGAGAGCCCACAGCCAAACACCACTGGGAAGAAAAGGAGGCCATCATGCGCCCATCTCCTCAGTGTGGGTACACAGCGGCGGCTGTCTAATAACACCCCACACTGGCAGCCCCTGTGCAGATAGGCCACCCAACCACATCCAACAGGAGGTACCATCCACTCAGAAAGCTGCTAACATACCAACCCCCTTATTTGCAGCCTAGGGTGTACTAGTGATAACTTTTCACGAATCAGGAGGCCAACATGAAGTCATGTTATTTCAGCAGGGAAACTGACTTCTACTCCCATGTTCCAATACAAGGAAACATAAGAAAGAACAGTCAATTCCAAAAATTTAGAAGACAAGCAGGTACATGAGAACTTTGAGTATGGCTGAGAACAGGATTGAAGGAAAGATGGGAGATTTCAAATGAGTCTCTTACCTTTTTGTCGCTCAAGCCAGAAACCTGGTCCACATATTCCTCTTGGATCATGAAGGCAGCTAAGTTGGCAGTGTAGCTGGCCAGGAAGATGACAGCAAAGAAGGCCCACACTGACACCATGATCTTGGAGGTGGTCCCCTTTGGGTTCTGCACAGGTACGGAGTTGTTAAACACCAGACCCCAGAGCAACCAAATAGCTTTGCCGATGGTGAAAGAGGGGCCACCAGGCTCTGGCACGACAAAAAGACAAGGACGAAAGTTAAGCCATTGTGACTGGTTCTATTTAAACCTACAAATACACAGGGTGAGTCCCTGCTCAGAGCAGGAAACTCTTCCACTAAAACCGAGCTCTTTTATAGATGGCTTTTAAATTTGAGAGTGTGTATCTCTCTTTTCCAGGGACTCTCAGGAGGGCTGCAGAGGGTTCCTTAGAAGAAAAACCAAAAGCCTGGGGTGTGTGTGGGATGGTCTTTTTTGAATTAACAGTCATGACTCCCCTCTGGAGGAGCCATCAACCTGCCCCATATACAAGACCCTATCAAGGTCACATCAAAACTGAATAACACAGGCTGCCTATGTCACTATGGTCGCACTTGAATCGTAACTGTCAGTTTTTCCTAAATTTTATATTTGTATCTACCAATAATGCATTTTAACTTCCAAAAACATCACCAAGAATTGTGTAAGATTGTGTTCTACCATTCACAAACCCTCTTCAAGTCTGTTTACACTGATGCTAGATGGCTTGGGATGCACTTTTTCCTGATTTTTCTTTAGCTTCTAGCACTTAGCACTCAATATTTCAAAGACAAACCTGACCCCACTCCAATGCCAACACTTCCCAGCTGGTTTCCTGCCGTAGAAGCTTGTGTGTAAAAGAATATCAGGAAGGCCAAAGGGGAAGTCGTAGAATTCTGGCCTGGCTACATGCATCTAAGGGCAGAAAGGAAGCTGCTTTTGACTTTGATTTCCCCCGCTCCCCCAACCTTTGCACACACAGTGCTTGGGCTTCTGCCCATATATGTATTGTGACCTCATCGCAATCTCTACGCTGATGGTAAAATCTTGCCTGTTGTCTGAATCTCCATGTAGCCCCTCCACTGCAGAAATGAACATCTGCCTGCACAGTTTTACAACATATTTGCACAGGTCTTATGATGTAATCTGTGATCCTGATAGCATCTGCTCAGCCAAATAAATCATCAGGGACAACTCACGTTGAACCTGATATCTAACTGTGCACACACATCTGTGCGTGTGGACCTTATTTCATGCAACAGATGTGTAACTAAAAAGTTGTTTATAAATTAAAGTTTTGTAAATTGTAAAATGCTCCAAGGAGACTTGATATTTAAAGTGGTCCCATGTTGAATTCCTCTGTGAAGACAAACAGCCTTCGGTAAAATGAGTAATTGTAAGCCCTCACTCTGAGCTTTCTTTGCAAGTCTGGATTTTTGGCTCCTGTTATTTTTTCAGGGGAGAGAGGCAATGCACACTGACTTTAGTTCTTGACATTGCCGACCTAAGTATATACTCACGTGATTCCCAGATGTTCCACTTCTTACTGATGCCACACAGGCTGGGATCTAGGTCATGGCTTCTGGATGAAGCACAGGTGGAAGGCCCCTGACTGTACCATGCAGTGGAGACACCCCAACTCCCATCTCAGAATACACAAACCAAATTAAAAGGTAGGTCTACACTTGGAAATACTTCAGTAAATTGGTGTTTCACAGCTTGTACTGTGGATCCAACAGAAGCATGAGGAAGATTTTATAAAATACTGCTGCCTGAAACCCTATCCTCAGAGATTCTTATTAAATTGGTGTAGGGTGGGGCTGGTTATTTTAACATGCAACTAAGATAGAGAAACACTATATTGAAACATACAGTGGTCTAAGCTCCACCCTAGACTTGGTGAATGAGGTCCAAGCACCCGTGTCTTTTAGATACCCCCATAGATCATTCTTATGTGTAGCCAGGATTAAGAATCTTTCCTTTTGGAGGTATAATTCTAGGATAGAGCTCACTTTCTGAAATGGAGAAGGCTCAGAGAAGGCAGAATATTTCTTAATCCTGGGGTTCTCAGGAAGTTTTAGAGGAGTTATTTACAAGGATCCCATGCCCCTCTTTAGAAATCATGTGAACTTTTAAAAACTGTCATAAATGCCTCAAACACATGGGCAGCCCTCACATCTCTGGGTCCACCTACCCAGGAAATTGGACCATACCCAATAACAGCTATGAGTGAGAATTGGTCTTTCTCATTTATTTTATTTCCAACACCCAACTTTTATACTCTCTGACAAGGGGGTTAAGCCAGGAGCATATGCTTTGGAGATCTGGTACTTCAGTTGTGATCCTTTGGCACTGGGGAACTCTACTAGCCACAACCACCTGCAAATACCCTGGGGCATTCCATTTCTTCTTGTTCTTAACATGTGTGTACAATCTGCCTTGCTAGCGACATCTGTTCCAACAGACTGCCCACAGCCTAAGGTTATCAAAATAGTTTCCTATGACATGTTTATGCTATACCCATATCTACCAACAGTTTTTCCTCTCCTTAACTTGGGAGTGCAACTAGGCTTGGGGCCAGGCATAAAGCAGACCTACAGATTCAAACTAACGTCTTAACTGGAGTATTTCTAAAGAGACACCAAGATGGTGACCTAGAAATGTTCACCTCAGGGTTCCTTTTCAGAAATGGATATGCTAGGGAAAATGCAGATAACAAATGAAGAGTCCAGAGATTTGAAAATAGGAGAAAAAAATTGGGGAAATGCAGCAGTTCCAGCCGGCCTTACCTCTGCCATCAGCGAGGCACCTGTTATAACCCACAGGGCTGAAGTACTCAAAGACAAAGACAGCCACGGCTGAGACGATGAGCAGCATCACAAACATCATCACCCATACGTCAGCGCTGAATGGCTCTGGGGAAGGGAAAAAAGCAGTGCTCAGGGTTAAAACAGAGAGCAAAAGACTTCGAATTAATTCACATATTCATTTCATATTTTAGGGGGTGGGGAACAAACCACAGTGTGTTGTCTGCCTTCAGGAAGCCAGGGCCTACGTTAGATTGTACCTGAACCATTTCCTTAAAGGGCAAGGACTATCTTCCTTCAAATACATGAGAAGGACAGCTTCATGCCTGTGAGCCTTTTAGGTTGTAGAGGCAGTTTCTGCCAATATTGGACCAATATCTGGGTATTTCAGTAAATGGTGCAATTGGAAGAAATACTAGCTATGAGGTGAGTATTGGACTGACTCAATTTGTGTTCTCATCTATATGGCCACACCATGTAATAGAGGCCTGGAAATGCCTTCCCCAATGCTTCTGAGCCTTGCAGATACAGTCATTCTCAACAGACCTACCTACTATTTTAGAGTTGAATTTGTTCAGGAATAATTATGTACAATACATAACCAGCTCCCCTTTCCTCCTTGTATCACTTCTCTTAAACTTCCTAGCCTAGATTCACTTTTTCAACCTACTTTTATGTATCGTATGTTATCAGACATCATTAGGATATGAGAATATAAGTCAATGTTAAAGAATCCTTCCGGCCGGGCGCGGTGGCTCACGCCTGTAATCCCAGCACTTTGGGAGGCCAAGATGGGCGGATCACGAGGTCAGGAGATCGAGACCATCCTGACTAACACGGTGAAACCCTGTCTCTACTAAAAATACAAAAATTAGCCGGGCGCGGTGGCGGGTGCCTGTAGTCCCAGCCACACGGGAGGCTGAGGCAGGAGAATGGCATGAACCCAAGAGGCGGAGCTTGCAGTGAGTGGAGATTGCGTCACTGCACTCCAGCCTGGGCGACAGAGCGAAACTCCGTCTCAAAAAAAAAAAAAAAAAAAAAAAGAATCCTTCCATGCTAAATATTATTATCTGCAACGGTGGGAATTTAACAAGTGACAAGGGAACATGCCTAAGCTATAATTCACAAACCAACTACAATCTATCCCCCGTCACCAAGTGATAGGGTTGATGGGACAAGACTGGGCAAGGTAGCAAGAATGTTCCACACATGCTTTCTTAATATCTTTAATCATGTGTGCTGAATGCTTTCCAGTTGAGCTAAATATCTCTCTGGCTGGGAGGTGTCCCGAAACTAGATACTATATTCCAGAAGCCATCTCTGTGAAGGCCTATAAAAAGGGACAATCACTATTCTGTCCCATGATACAATGCTCCCTCAATTGTGTCTCAAAATAGTTCTGGCCTTTTTAGCTGTCACAGCACATTGTAAACTCATAACTAAGTGAATTAACATGCTGTTTTCTCCATCTTCCAAATCATTAATAAAGATGAAGTTTAAAAAGGGGAAAAATTGGCTGAAAATTAGAAAATATATTTCTTACTCTGAAACCTACTTTATTATCGAACTCCCAAAGGAATTGTAAAAGCTTGGTCACTTAATCAATTTTAAAAAGATCTTGATAAAGCCCCAGTGCTTAACACACCAACTGTGAAATGCAAAACCTTTTAATGGCAGCTAGAGATGCGAGCATAATAGGTACAATTCAAAGGCTCTCTCCAGAGGTGCAGAGAAAACCTCTGCACACTTGACTCTAATTGATTGCAATTCTACCCTGATTTCTCTTTTGTCTAAGATTGGGGAATAACTGAGTAAAAGCATCACCTCTATGGTCTTTTCCTCCCATTAGGCCCAGGGAAACTTTCTATACACAAAATACATCGTCTGTTTCGGCCTTTACAATTTAGAAAGTACTTTACCACATACTGTATATATAATCCTTCTAATGGCCCTTTCATTAGGGATTACCTTATTTATTTTATGGAGGAGTAAACTAGGACTGAGAGGTCAAGGTTCTTTCCAGTTCATACTCAGAAAGTGGCAGGGTCAAGTTACAAACTGAGCCAAAAAGTCTGTGTTTTTTCATTTTATTACATTGCTCTTTGTCCCCCATGCTGGTTCCTGGGTTAGGGGCTGAACCCTGAAAAGGCCTTATTTGTACCAGAACACAGGTTCTGAAGGCTACAATAGCTGGATTTTAATCCTAGAGCTGCCAGTTATCAGCTAAGAGACTGCTGGAAAATGGCTTAATATGTCTAAGATTCCGTTTCCTAAGCTATAAAATGGGTATAATAACATTTTATGAGTTAATATTACCAAAGGGTGTACAATGATGCCTGGCACATTATATAGTAGGTGCTCAATAAATGTTGGCTTCTCTTATCCCTATAACTAACTGCTCCTCCTCTGAACACAGACATAAACACACCCTGCCTGACATTTCTATGCCATTCCAGTGATATATTAATGTACCACTGGCTCTGCCAGTTCAGAAGTTAAGGTAGTGCTGTACTGACAAGGTTAGAATTAGAATGTGGTTTCGTTTATATCTCTTAATGTTCCAATTATCCTTGCACAGGAAAAAAAAAAGCAAATACGTACAGCAGCTATGAGAATTACTGCATACAGTGTGTACTATCTAATCACATTTCACATAAAATTGGCAAGGCTGGAATTTGCTTCACTGTGAGTAAGAAGATTAGCTAAGAAATTTGAGTAATTTATAGAAAAATTCTATGGAGCCTATAACTCCACTTTGCAATGCATTAATTGAATTAATTCCCTATGGTTAGAGCTTAAAGAAATGTTAGTCACTGTCTACTATAATAGCCCCATTTAAAAAATGTTGATGTCCCTTAGAGAGATGGTGACTCCTCCGGGGGCTTACGGCTTGTTTAGGCCAAACCCAGTCTCCTTTCTGCTAGCCCAGTGTTCTGTTTTCAAGGTGACGTTTTGTTTTCCAACCCCTCATTCCATGGCCCCTGAAAAAAGTATGGGGTATGAGCTCACAAAAGACCTCATCTAACTGAAATCTTGGCCTCATCTCACCCAGTCTTATATCACATCTGAGATTTTTGACATTTAAGTGATGCTGGAGAGAATGGTATGGGGAGGGGTGCGCTGGGGTGGGAGGAAGAATCAGATCAGCTCTATCTGGCAAAGCCTCAGAAAATTTGCGTGGAAACAAAAAACCTTTTTTGGTAGCACTGAGCACAATTCTTGCAGATAATTAAAAATAAATAGATATTTCAATGATATCCAGAATTAGAAATTATTATGGCAGGAAGCAGCCTCAGAGATCAGCCTGGTTGAAATGACTTCTCCTGTGGATGAGGAAACTGAGTCCCCAGATAGAGCAAATTTGCTCAAGGTCACATGCTGACTAAATGGCAGGAATGGGACTACAGTAGGCCCTCTGAGGACCAGTCCAGTACTGCTTTCTTAGACGGCATTATGCTTTCCTATTTTTCTGGGTGTTCATCAGTTTTCATGTTTGAGAGTAATTAATTTTGAAGTCCCCTAAGTGAAGTCCCTGACTGAGTTGAGCTCCTAGCAAACCACCTCCTAGCTGGAAGAGCCTGGCCATGTGCTCCTTCTTTGTTCCCTATTTCACTTCCCCATCCGTATGTCCATTTCCTTCCACCAGCAAACCCATCATTTACCTAAGAAGGCAGAAGGTGAGACAGTCCCATTGCTGCGTGACACCATGACACTGATGCCTGTCTCTATGAAGGGCACAGAGAAGTCGACCACCTCCGATCGTTCCTCATTGATGGTGAGTGAGCCCACCGCCATGTAGGCCCTCTTCATGACCACCTAAGAGAAAGACGCAATCCTCCAATTAAAACATTCAGAGGGCAAGGGACCACCACGAGGAAAATACAGCCTAGCTGTGGTTTTCTTTATATAGTGGGAACAATACATCTTATTTGCCATTTTGTATTTTCTGAAATGCATAAAGTGAGCATGTTTAAAACATATATTTAAAAGAAGGAAAATAAATGAAAATGGAAACAGCCCTTGTGGACACTCACCTCTCCAATCATACCATTCCAGGTTCCATTGATTTTCTTCCCATGCTTGCCATTGGTAACCAGGTAAAGGTCATAGGTGAACTTCACAGATTTAGAAATTTTCTTAAGGATGTCGATACAGAACCCCTTGCAGCATTTTTTGATGTAACCCGGCTCCTCATCTGTTTTATTCCTAGCCAATTAAAGAAACAAAAACAAACGAACAAAAAGGCTTTGTACAAAAAGGCAACATTTATTACCCTTTGCCATTAACAAACCTCCAATCCCGAAGCAGACCCCCTTCACAGCTCAGCACAATTTATACTAGACTCGAGTGAAGAAATAAGACAGACAGCAGACCTGCACTATTCTCATTATCTCATCGCATGGAGATATGTTTCCTCTTAATTTTAATTCTCCTTTGAAGTACAAAATACATAAGAAAAGGGTGCATATTTGAAGGCCTCAGTTCAATGAATTTTCACAGACTGAACTCCTCTTTTTAATCAGCACCCAGATCCAGATACAGAAAAGTTACCGGCACCCAAGAGGCCTCTTGTTTCCCACTCTAGGCACTTCACACCAAGGAGAACCATTATCCTGACTTTTAAAAGCATAGATTAGTTTTATATTTTTCAAAAAATAGTTCTAACTCTCAAGATTTTGGGGCATGTTGGCCCAAGAAAACATATTTGAAAACCAGAAGTAAACTTAAATCTCCATAAACTTGAGGCCCTGATCATTGAGGCCAAGCAAGACCAGAGAAAGTTTAGCATAAGAAGTTAGCCATCGTTTTCCCAGGTCACCATCTGGACAGAATGGGACATTAGACCAGAGGGCTGCCAGTAATCCCACAGATCAAAAACAACTAGAAATCAGACACAGTGCCCAGTTCTCATGCCTCAGGTCTCAGGCCAGCCAAGTGCTAACAGGTGCATCAAAGCTGACTCTTCCATGCCACCCAAAGTCATTGAGAGGATGCCATACTCAGTGATTATGCGTTTTTGGCAGGGGACTGTGTTCCTCATGCAGGTTCCACTCAGAGGGTCCACACTTTCCACAATGACAAATGGTGCCTCCTCCAGGGTCACAATGCTCAGATGGTCATCTTCCTGCTCTTCAGTCTCTGGACACATTCGGGGCCACACATAGTACTTCATCTGCAGGGACTTGTCTTTCCACTTCCCCACCTGCACAAGGATGAACACGAGAATCAGAAACCTCTGGCCACAACATAACAGCCTGTCCCTGTATTGTCTGAGTAATTCCAGGAAGCAGTTGAACAAAAACCAACAAGTGCCAACATTGTACAAACTAGAGAGAGGAATACTTTTTCTTCTCTCTAGTCATATGCCCCAAATGAGACTACTGTGTCCAAATGTAAGAAAGGCAATACATTCAATTATCACTCACTTACCAAACATTAAATGAGAACCTACTATGTGCTGGCACCCTGCCAAGACCCATGGCTCAAAGAAGCATCATTCTGTCCTTCATGAAGCTCATAGTGAGTGGAGTCAGATATGTAAACAAATACCTTGCAGCACTGTGTAGTAAGTGCTGTGAGGATGCTGGAGTTGCCTGCATTATGTGTGGCTGCCAGTTTTTTCTACCTAACTGTAACAAGGAGCATGATGGTGAGAGCAGCGGATAGCTGTGGAAAGGTCAACAGAACAATGGGAGCAAATGAGCCAAAAGGATGTGCTTTGACTGTAGAAGAGATCCAGTGGGGAGAGCTAGGTGGATCTGAATTGGAATAAAATTACAAATTGGGATTAAAGAATACTAACACTGTTTGGGAAGGGAGCACAGTTAGGCTGGGGATGAACGTGGGTCAATGCAGACGTGCACCTCCTGGGCTGGGTGGAAGCCCTGGGATGAATCAGATATGTCTCTCTGTGAGCCACCACCTATGGCCACACAGGCTGAGTGCCCCAACACCAGGGAGCACCATCCACATGGACTCCAATGTGAAAGGCCAGTGCCCCTGAATCATGAACATGGCGGCCTGCTGGCAACCATCCTGAGAAATGTATGGGTTCCATTATTTTTCAGAAGAGCTACTCATTCCTATTTATAAGGGAATCGACATGGCTTTGTTGGGGGGCTCTTGATGTCTCTGTCTCATTGAGTTTAATGGAGAAAGAGGGAATACTTGCTTATTTTCTATAACTGAGCATCTTCAATTATCATAAGGAATTATGGATTGCAAGCACCTACATTTTCTCAATCTATGATTTCCTCCATGCAGCAATATAAAGTAGTAGAACAGGTGAGGCACCAGGAACTACAGCACTACTTAATTTATTAACTACAGAAATCAATAAGAAGCAACAAGTTGGTAGCACTTCGTAAATTTTCAAGCAAATCAGCTTGGATTTCCAAATTAATGCAAAACCCAGACTCCTTCCTTCTTGGTTTCTTTGTCCAGTAGCCTGCACAGCCCCTGCCCTTGTGTTACTGCATCATTATAATCCAAGCAGTGGCTTGGTGGCTTGGGCAATCTTATTTGGTACCTACACAGTCCCTGTTTGACTGATGCTGGTTGGTTTTCTTTCAAGGGTATAAATGATGTTTTGCTTCTTTGTTCAGAATCATGCACCGAACGAAACATTTGCTTTCCTTCATGTATATAGACTTCTCTGAACTGTTGATCCTGATTTTAGTACAAGACATTTTTTCTCATATTACTAAGACTACTTATTTCTAAAACAGAAATTTCCAAATGGCTCTGCAGCCAGTGGAGATACTATTGTCCTCTGCCAGTTGGGGCAGGTAGGAATTGGGAGAGGAGAGACTTAGTCCTGGGGGCCCCAGACATTGGTACCCCATCCCCAAACAGGCCTATTTACCCCAGTGGCCAAATTGGTTTTATATTCTGCACCTTCAATAATGTGTAAAAGGTTGAGAAGCCCTAAAGTACCTATCTATTTATTTATTTATTTATTTCCTATCATCTTCCCTCAATAGTCCCTTTTGACTTTTTTTCTCTTAAATCCAAATTTATTCTCTTCTATCTTTATTGCTACTAGCCTAGCCTAATATAGCCCAGCGGCCCATTCTGAGATTATTGCAGGAAATTTCAAATCTCACTAAAGGTCCCCCCAGAGTCCATTGTGGACACTGCTGCCAGAAAACACAATTTTGTCATATAATCCTGAATCAAAAATTTCAACAATCTCTCACTGTCCTCAGAATTGTGCCCAAATTTCTCACCTAGATAGTCAAAGTCTGTAGGTTGAGTCTAGCCTACCTTGATACAGTTAACTTCACTATTTTACATCATGAATCCTTAGTTCAACTTGGAAAAGGAAGTTGTTGGTATTAAGAGCTAACATGGATTAATCAGGAACACTTTGCAACAAACTAGCTGCATTTTCTTTTCTAATAGACTTACTATATCTGTGGAAAAAATGCTACATACATAACATTTTGGCAGAGTTTCTCAGACACTATTGTGAACAATATGGATATTGCACACTTTGATAGATTTGAAAGCAGTTTAAAATCTGTACCCAAGAAGGAAAACAATAGATTGTTTAATGAATGACTGCCAACATAGAAAAAGTCACTAGTGTCATGTCAGGGGACTCTGTTCTTAGAAGCGGCCTGGATAGTATTTTGGAAAACAAAATAGAAGTCATGCTTACAAAATTGCAGACAGCAGAAAACTAGATAGGAGGAAAGATAAACTGCATTGCCGAATCAAGTTTCGAGGAGATATGAATTAGTTGGAATGATGGACTGAATCAAATTGAATGAAATGTAACAGTATTTGTACTCAAAATCTAGCATTTTGATGTTTTAAAAAGCAATTGCACAGCATCGAAAATGAGATATTTCAATCAGCAGTCTACAAAAGCTATTGCAATAACAATGGTATATTTATAGACATACATCATCTAGCATATGGGGTGAAGGGAAGGTACGAATGATCCTACCCTTCTCTGTGTTCATCATACCACAGCTGGAAACCTGGGTTCTGATCCTATAATTCTATAACCTACTGATTTTTATTAAATATATCATTCTCATTTCTCCAACAATAGTTTGTTCATGCAGTTCCCTTTATCACACCCTTTCCCAACTTCCTACCGAGTTAGCTGGGTCATATCCTTACTTCAAGTCCATTCATTTCAACCACCACCAACTGCACACTGATTCTGTGCCAGGCACTGGGCTGTGTGCTAGAGGTAACAATACCAGGTTGCATTTATTGAGGGCATAGATGTGCTAGGCACTGACCATATCTAGTAATCTCACTATATCACAGTGAGCCTGTGATATTGGGACTCACATTTAATGTTTCATTTTACAGATGGCTACAGAGGGGTTTGATGACTTGCCCAAGGTCCCATGGTAAGGGACTTGAAGCTGAGCAGTCTGACTCCAGAGCTTGGGCTCCTACCCACCACACTGTACTGCTTCTCTGACAAGGAAGGAGTAAGACACGTTCCTTTTCCTCCAAGGACAGTCTAGAGGGAAAAGACACTATCCATCAACAATAATAGGCTTTGATAATTAATATCCAGTATCCATGGACAAGTTAGGCTTTGGTAATTACTCTAATAAAATATATAAATAAAGTACTCTGGCATTCAGAGTAGAAGTGACGATTTCCAAAAGAATCAGAAGAAATCTCACAGATCCTCATTTTGAGCTGGGGCTTGAAATGTAAATGATAGCTGAGGAGGTAAGATTATTTATCTGCCAAAGCAAGAGCAAGAGTGAAGGAGCAGAGTGGTGCAGAGGCTAAATGAAAATGGATTATTCTTCACAACTGTAAGGTCTGAGGCATGGGGAGCAATGGTCTAGCACAGTTCTCCTCCTTAAGGGCCTACTCACTGTAGCCGGATGATCTCTGCCACTCTCGAGAGCTGACTGGATTATGCTCATCTCTTCCCAACTCCTGGTTCAAGGGTGTCAGGCTGGTAGCTTGAAACTGGCATGGGCACCATGAAGGTGGCAAACACTATCAATCAGGCTCCCTCTGTCCAGCCCCAGCCCCTATGGTTAAACATCTACCAGCTCACCACTGCCCGGAACCCAGTTATTCATCATTTCATGCTATCTACCACCTTCTTTAATGATTTTTTAAATGTTCCAGGTGACTTGTCTTCTAAATGAATTCTAAACATGTCTCTGAGTATTTCTGAGACTATAAACACATTTCTAAAGCACTGTGAACCTCAGTTTCTGCATCTGTAAAAATAAGTGTATAGAATTCTGAGGTGCCTTCCACATAATTTCATGATCATAATTTCTTTAGGACAGGGGCTCTCTACGTCCTACAGATTAAAGCTCAATGAAGAGGTGCTTTTAGAGGTTACTTTTTGAAGGGATAGCAGTATCCAATTTGTTTCTACAAAATATGAACTTGTCTTAAAGTCATGATTTTTTTTTTCTTGTTTCTTCAAGGAAACAAGAAAAGAAATGAGAAGGAAAGTTAAATTCCTTGAGTACTGAAAGGTGAAACTTTTTTGAAAAAGAAAATCTACGAATATCAGATTTCCAATTCCAACCAACAGGGCTCGTGTTAAAGAACATGTTTAGATAGTCACTGCCAATTCTTTATGGAGCAAGGCAGGTTAGAAATGAGTAAACAACTAAAATTAACAAAAAAGGAAAAAAAATTATGTAGAAGAAGAAGGTGTATTTCAAGCAATCCTTCTCTCAAGGGGGAGAAAGTATGGTGAAAAATATAAATGGAAAAGTTTGAAAGAGCAAATAAAAATAGTAAATAGAGAAAGAGAAGCCGGAGATACCAAGCAAACATCTTGAAAGGATGTCTGAAGTGGTGTGAGTATACAATCCTGGAAGTGCAGACAGTAGTAGAACATGAGGCTAATGAGATATTTCAGAGACAATGTAGCGAGAAGAACTGAAGGAAGAATTTATGCTTGAGATTAAAATAGGATCAGGAAAATAAAAAACCTTAAGAAATAATGAAGAAAATGACTGTAAAGCACTCATAATTCCTTTGAGGGAAACACTAAATAAACATCATTACCACAAGCACATTTCACAACATCTGTCTACAAAAAATTCAGTTATCTGCCATTCTAATATTTAAAAAGATCTCTTGAGGGCCAAAATCATCTTTCTCAAGAGAAAAAAAAAAATTTGCCTAGTTGTTTTTTTTTTTTTTTTTTTTTTCCAGAAAAACAAGGAGTGATGTTTTGGAGTTTCTGGTTTGGTTCTCTTGGTACAGGCTGAATAGCTGGGAATTTCTCCTCGGAAGGAAGTCTACCTTACAAACCTGTGGAGTATCTTCGAGTGGACTTGGCTCATAAGGCTTCCCTTAGGAAAATTCTAGGGAACTAATCTGTAATGCTTTTAGACTTCAAAGTCTTCCTTCTGCTAACAGATTCCTCATTACTGCCAGTGAAATTGGCACAAATTAGCACCCTGACAAGGCCACACATTAAAAAAGACCACAGAGACCGTGTTCCTCTCTGAAGCCCCCACGTTTGTCCCTCTACCATGAACAGTTGATGTGAGCAGAAGGGCGAATGTGTCATTGAGAAGAAGGGAGAGGGGAACAGGGCAGGGTATTGCGGCCGCTGCAGTCCTTGCACAGATTAGCAAAGGACATCGGTCTCCTCGGGCTGCCTCTCTCATCTGCACAGAAAGTCATTTTTTTAAGATTCTGGAACAAAAGCACTTATTAGAGCCTCTTTAGGCGTCAAAGGTTATTTTTCAAAAATCAAAGCATTTTTGTTTTTTGCTTGAGATGACATCTGGATCTAACGCAAAACACTTGCTGCTTATTTTACGCCTTCATCTGACTTTTAAAATGTGAAACTTAAAGCTACATGCTATTTCCCTGAGCAAGCTAAAGGAACAGACAGAGTCGCTGCAAGGCAGCCCAAATTCTGCATCCCATTCTGTCCTGCAGACTCCGAATACAGCAGAAATCCGAGGACAGGAGGACACCCTCACTTCCCTACCCCCAAAGCTATACATCTTCAGTCTGAGGATTTTTAATGTTTGAGTATATGATAATACTTCATTTTGCTCAATCTTTATTTTTCTCTATTTACCTATCTTTACTTTGTTTTTTGCTACTATAAAAAAATGCCGCAGACTGGGTAATTTATTAATTTTTTAAAAAATGTATCCCTCACACTTCTAGAGGCTAGGAAGTCCAATATAAAGGTGTTGGCATCTGGCAAGGGCCTTCTTGCTGCATCATCCCATACGGAAGGCAGAAGGGCAAGAGAGTATGTGTGTGAGAGAGAGCAGGAGAGGGCCAAGCTCACTTTTATAACAAATCCGCTCTCTGGTTAAGCAACCGACTACTGTGATAATGTCATTCATTCACTCATGAGGGCAGAGCCTCAGGACCTAATTGCCTCTAAAAGGTCCCACCTCTCAACAACGTTGCATAGAGGATTAAGTTTCCAACACATGAACTTTGGGGGACACATTCAAACTAAAGCACCACCTCTCCCCCTGGTTTCTTTGTAACCAAGTGAACATTCTAGCACTGTATGGTCCTGCACTATCTGTATCCATTCAAAATACATCTACATATATACAAATAAGGGGATTTGTGTGACTCTGTATGTATGTATGTGTGTTTCCTAAATTGAATCATAATACACACATTTCTCTGCCACTTACTTTTCCCACCTCTGTAGGGAATTTCTTCCAATAGTAGATCTAACTCCTTTTAAGAACTGCATAGTAGCCTATTATAATGAATGTGCCTTGCTTTATTCAAGCATACCCCTATGATATTTATGATATTTCCAAAAAATTAACCAAAAGACATAATACAAATCTTGGTATTTCTAAGGCATCAATTCCCAGTAATGAAAAAGCGGAACAAAAAGATATGTATGTTTTTAAATATTCTCAATGGTGCCAGAATACAACAGTTTGCAACAATTGAAATTCCTATAAGCAAAGCACAAGAGTGCATCCTGCTCACACTCTCACCAGCACTAAGTTTTTATCACTACTAAATGCTTGCCAATCTGAAGAATGAAAAACAATATCTTCCTGCTCTAATGTTCATCTCCTTGCCTCACGGTGAGCTCAAGCACCTTTCTATATCTCTTAGCCATTTAGGTTTTCCTCCTTTACCCTCTAGTCACATCTTTTCTCCATTTTCTATTGAGTTGTTTGTCTTATCTGTTCATAAAGAAGAGCTCCTGGTGTACTATGATAGTAACCCTTCATCTGTCAGGTATGCTTAAAACATTTTTCCCACTCTGAGATTTGTCTTCTGACTGGTCGTTTTTCTGTGCACAAAATTTTACTGTTTTTCTTTTGCAGTAAAACATAATATGTCTTTTTAAATGGAGCGTTTGGTTTCCTATCTGACTTGTAAAGCAATCTACCCCACTCCCAAAGTGTCCTCATTTGGTCTTAGTATACTTTTGCATGTAGCTTTTCCTATACTGCACATGACAGAGATGCCATTTTGCTTTCTGTTGTTGCACATGGCCTTCCTCTGCCCACAGGTCTGTCCCTTTCCATGTTTCAGGAATGTTCTGCATTCTCCTTGGCCCTTCTCAGACCTCTCCACTGCCATGATACTGTCCCTGATCACCCCAGCCCAGAGAAAGAGTTTTCTTATTTGATCACCTGTAATAATTTTGTGGGTCAACCTCTCCCTTTAACTATCATATTAAAATGTTAGCTGTATTTCAAAATTCATGTCTCTGAATTGGTCTTTAAGCCCTTCGAGGGCAGGGACTATATTAGATGCCTCCTTTTGTCCCTTGTAATGGCATGAATAACGACTATGTGCTCAGTAAATTAATGACTGATGTCATTGCACACCCTCCACAAAGCCTTCACTAGATCTCCCTCCAGTGTTGTTTCGTCCATGAAAATGATGTAAGATGTAAAGCCTGCTTCATTCTGTTTCTCTTTAGCCTTCCTGATTATAAGGTTACCTTGGACAGACTCAGTTCTATGTGAATTGCTCTAAGTGCAATGGCACAATCTGCTGCAGTGAGTATCTAAAAAGGCCACTGCCATGGCTTTAATGCTGCTTCTCCTAATTATTTGCATATTCAGTGACATCTAGGTTTAGAAATTCAGTTTTTGAAAAGTGTGCTTGAAAATAATTTCCATATTTAAATTTGATCCATGACTGCCTTTGGCCGATGACTGCCTCATCACTTACTAAGCTGGGGACCACAGGCTCTGGGTACACATGCTGAAGGGAAGCCCATCCAGCCAACCCTGCCTGGCACCTGCGTGGCTCCCCGAGGGACACTGAGACATCCATTGCCATCTCAGGCCTCAGATGCTATCCCTGGCTGAGCCCTGTCTCTCCAAGAGAGTCCAGGCCCCCTGAGCGCTGTGTGTACCCATTGTTGCTGCTGGGCACTGCCCTCTGAGTGACTCCTGTTCTCTGCTTATCCCTCCTTCCATCTTTCCTACTCTGGAGAGTGAAGGAATGGGAAAATGGGGGAGGTAGAGCAGACTTACCTGCCAGGAATAGAAGTTGTTGATTCCCTCAGCACCAGAGAGCAGTTATGGTCATTTCAGATAACACCACGGATGGAGATGTGATCATATTAGAGTAATTAGAGCCATTAGGGACCAGGCCAAGGGCCAGGCACTTCTCGCAGAGGTCTATCAATTCATTGCCACTAAAAAAGGTGGATATTATTAATTGCCTACAATATAGACCCAAAAGCCCAAGGCTCGTTGAGGGACCAGAATTTTATCTCTGTTTTGTTTGACTCTAGCAGCTCATATTTTTTTTTTACCATGCTATGTTACCAAGAAAATATTTATGACCTCTATATTCTTTGCAAACTTACTGTGATCTAAGAGAGTAGAAGAGTCTGTTTCAGCTCACCCTAGTCTCCCAAGATCCCTGATGGTTGTGTCTAAAGGGTTCATGACAAGTGGCAACTGAAGTTCATAATGGAGGCCAGATAGGCAGAATGGTGGCAGGTGTCAGTGGGAGGCAGGGTACTGACAAGCTGTGTGACCTTGGATGAGTTATTTAATCTCTCTGTGCCTGGCTCATTAGTTTTCCACAAGTATTTGCTATTTTTTTCTCCTCCTCCTCAGTATAACTATTACTACTACAATTGAAAACATCAGTGTAGCTCCTTAATGTGACTTCCTCCCAGAAACGTAATTTTTTTGTGCAAGTGGCTTGCAATTGTCAAGGGGGAAATACTGAACAAACTCCAAGCTTTTAACTCAATTTTTTCCAAACATCAGGGTAAACTTGATGAGGTTCTTTTGGTTTCATTCACTATTTTAATTCATGTGCAAATAAAAACAAATCACAGGAACAAAAATGCTAGTACTCTTCTGAATTTACCAAAGGTCTTGAATCCAAAGAGTCCCACTGGGCGAGGTGGTGCCTCACCATAAACTCCTCCCTGGGACAAGATGCCATTTTAGAAAAGAACATTAATTCTTTTAGGTCAGAGAATTTTGTAAACAGTTTGCTAAACAGGCCCAAATAGGTGGAAAGATTCAGCAGGATTTCCTGAAGTATCTAATGCCTCTTGGCACAAGGGCTCAAAAACTCCAAGCCACAACTCTCCATCCTTTGGAAGCCATAATCCTCAGAGTCCTATTCTTAGACTTAAAGGAGCTCAATTAGTGAGAGCTGAGCTCTACCTTCACCTTTGATATGCCTTCTTCCAATGAAGACCTGTCTCCTGAAACAACAAAACTAGGTCCCAAACCATCTTCTGGAATATGCAGGACACAGTGAGGAACCTGTCAAACAGACCACTCCCTTGGAATCAGCTTCCTCCTGGACATGTGTGCATCATGCCCAAGGCCTTGGCTTACTCCAGAACACAGCTCAGCAGCAATGCTGACCTGCTGACTGATAAATGATGGTTGGGTTCTAGGGGTGCTGTTAGAATCTGCTTTTGGGAACTGGGCCATAGGCTGCAATCACTGACACTGCTTGTCATCAGGTTACCTTGTCATTGCTCTCTACCTTTATTCTCAAATGACAGTTGTGAGGATAGAGCAAAAGTGTGTAGCGTTGGACGATTCTGAACTGTGACTCTCTGGATTTGAGCACTGACTTGGCAAGGTCTTCATTAGTACTTAGGCAAATATGTATGTATGTGTGTATTCACTCATTCATTCACCCTACTTTATTCTAATTTGTCATATTAGTAAGGAACGTAGACTTTGAAGTCAGAAATGCCTAATTTGAATACTTGCTTTCCCATCATTGGTTGCCTGTGAGTCTGGATGAGTTCCTTAATTTTTTTAACCCTGTGTTGTGGATGGTTACTGTTGGGCTACCAACCAGCCATCCCTGCCTCTCCTTCTGACTCACTCTCCCCTCCCACCCCTCACTGTAAATCTTTATCTCCTCCTTTTGTGAAGTGCCCCTTCCTCAACTCCAACCATGCGGTCCTGTGGAGGTTGCCATTTTATTTCACCCCCTGGTCTACCCACTGACCCAGCCACAGCTGAGAGGTTGAGGAGTTGGGGCACCTGACTGGCTGGATCAAATCCTTGGGATTTTTGGTAGGACCCAGGAGAATGTTAAGTCAGTCTCATTCTAGTGGCATAAGCTATAATATGTAAAATTCAGAAGCCCTGGGAAGCCATGTTTTGTAGCCTATGGAGAAACTGACCTATGGAAAGACAAGAATGAAGCCAGAAGCCACTGAAAAGTAAATACAAGTGAGAGTATGAGTGAGATATATGACAGCATCAGAGTCCTGGTTTATGGCTCTTCTGGGGGCTCAACCACATTACCATTGTGAGTTCTGTTGAGATGATCCAGTATCCTACAATAAAGTTGTCTTTTGCTTAAGCTGGTTCAAGTTGTGTGTCTATTCTTTATAATCAAAACAATTCTCATAATGCACTGTGTATTTCATTCATAAGTGGCAATATAACTATCTGTGGGGTTCTGATGAAAATTAAATAAAATAATGTACATAAAATGCTTTGTAAAGTGCCCAGAGCATGGTAAGCCCTGAGTAAATGACAGTGGTTGTGGTGGCAGTAGTGACATTTATCATCGCCAATTTCTGTGAACATCTCAGGAGCCAAGAAGTAAGTTGGGTTGCAAGTGACAGGCAGATTCCTCAGTCATTCCTAAACAAGTGTCTCACCAAAGGAAGAAGCAGCAGGGGTCCTCCACTCAAGCTCTTTGAGTCTTGGGTTTAGGCAGGGCCAATGGGCTGGAGTTCCTATTGTCTGGTTAGTGACCTGTGGCTGCATTCTCTTCCTGGCCAGGCCTTGTGGGGGTGCTTGGACAGCCACAGAGTCTACAGTCACAGCCAAATGCACTCAGCAGGTCACTTGGCATCTCCTAACACCTGGTCCATGTGCCAGACCCTACTGCCAGGTGCAGTCATTTGCATGCCTTCCGTCTCCCCTTCTACTCCCCATGCACTCCTTCTACAAGTTCCTTCCCAGGATTAACAGCACATAACCCAGAAGGGTCCTTTAAGACCCCCACTTAGGGGTTCCCCAAAACCAAGTAAATGGCAGAAACAGGATTCGAACACAGGCAGTCTGACACCAAAGCCTTTGTTTTTTACCACTCCTCAATGCCACAAATATTAACATTATGTGCCACATATTAATATTAATAATATGTGCCACAAGGCACATAAAATGCAGAGAACAGTATCAGGCATGTCGTAATAATGTCTAATAAATGATGCTGATCTAGAATATCTGCCTGTCCTATTCTCCTTGGCAGTTCTGTGTGCCTTGGGTCTGCCATAGCATTAGATGGTCTAGGGGCCCAGAGAAGCAGGAGGATGAAAGGCACTGAGTGGACAGTGCCACTATCCAGAAGGTACCAGGTTGTTGCAGAAGAGCACTGGGAGTCAGAAATGATTATATTGCTCTTCAAACAAGGCTTACTGGACTGGTCCCCAGCTTGCTCTGCCCCTTGCCTCCTGATCAGTCTCATCACACCCTCTTCATGATCCTCCTCTGAATTTCAAGTGTTTTCAATAGGTTTAAAGAAAAGTTTACTTGAAAATATGCAGGAATCTACCGATAGATCTTAGACATACCGGACTAACCCCTCTCAGATATAGCTTGGGACACTAATGAATAGTGTTGCAAATCACTGCATATTTACTAAACCAATCAAAGCAAAATTGGTTCTCAAGCAAATTTTTTTGGAGCTAGAACATGTAGCTGGACTGGAGCAGGACCTCATCAGATGAGACTGCAGAGAGCTGCTTTTATCACTGCAGGGTGCCCATACACAAGTATCAGAAAGAAAGTAATGAGAAGCATTCTGGAAAGGGGACATATTGCATAAGTATAATGACAATTTTTTCCGGACCACAAATCTGAATGTAAACACTGATAATTATGAATGTGCTTTCTGGGACAATGAAGCAATGTAGTTGAAAGTGTGATCATCCAGGAAATCCAAGACATAAGGTTGTGAATACATATGAAAAGTAACAAGGCATAAACATTGAAGAGACACATAAGAATTACTGAGGCAATGAGGGAGTACAAATGGAAGAGGTCAAAGTCATTTAAAATACATTATAATTTTAGAAGCCTAGACCACAAAGACAAGAAAAAAAAAAAGGCTTGAAGGATCTGTGTCTAAGAACATACTTACTGTTCTGTCTAAGGTGACCTGCCAAATTCATAGAACAGTTTCCTCACACCTCACCAGGGCCATCCAAAACAAGACTAAATATTTAACAATAACACTCACTCTAAGATTGCCCAGGGTCTACCACTCCTCCTAGACAATAAAGGTCAATTTGGTAGATAAGAATATTGGTAAAGAATGAAGAAAATAGTTTTTTTGTCAGATATTCTAGACTATAGGCTCCCAAACTAGGATATCCAATGTCATTCCATCTCTCATGGAAATGCTTTTCTTAGCTATGGAGGGTAGAAATAGAAAGGATCCTACCTTGACTTCCATTCACAGATACTCTGTCTCTTGCCTGGATTTCTGCATTACTCCTAATGTTTTCCCCACCTCCATTCATGCTCCACTTGAACCCCAGAGTGATCGCTCTAAACTGCGGATCTGACTGCATCCTTACCTTTCTCAAAGCCTGTCAGGGCCTCCTCATTCACCTACAGAATAATATCTAACTTTGGAAAAGTACACATTTATTCCCCATGTTTCACCCTTTCTCTTTCCCCTTCCTCCTTCCCTCCTTCCCTCCTCTTGCTCCTCCTTCTCCTCTTTCTTTACCTTTCTCTCCCTCTCTCTTTTGCTCTCTCTCTCTCTTGCCTCCCTGCCTTTGTTTCTTTTTCGGCTTATCTCTTCAGGATTCCTAGCCTTCTAATTTCATTTGAAAACACAGAATGCTGTTTCTTATCTGAATGTCTTTACTCATGCCAAAATCCTCTATTTAAAACCCCTGGTCTTCTGAACGACACAGCTCTTCACTTAGGATTCAGCTCAGTAGCATCTATGCCAAGAAGTTTTCTTACTACACCCCTTGGCTGGACTAAAGGGTTAGGTATACTTCCTCTGTACTGCCAAAATACCATGTGCATATCTCAGCCTCACAACTTGCCATGATATCTTATATCTAACTGCTTATGTGTCTGGTCTCCTCCAGTAGATTATGAGTTCCTCAATGGCAGGAACTGAATATTATCATTTCCTTGTATCCTCAATACCTAGCATAGGGAAGATTACCACAGTAAGCACTAAATAAATGTTAGCTAAACAAATAACAACAAAATTTCAAAAAGGGAACCTGCTCCTGGCAGCTAATAGATAATGATGATTCTACCAATAATACTAATATTTATTGAGTATTTACTACGTCAGAGATGATGCTGAGCAAAACACATGCAGTATGAAATTTAATTTTCAGAAGTCTTATAAGGTAGATATTATTTTTATATTCATTTATGGTAGATTATTATATTAGTGGTAACTAAATGAAACAGATATCCCAGTATTCACGCCCTTGTGCAATCCTTTCTCACACTGACTCTGAGTTTAGCTTTGTGACTTGCTTTGCCCAACAGGATATCGAAAAATGTGACACATGTAGTGACCAGGATGAGCAATAGTCAGTGGGTCTTGTCCTCTTGGAATGTTGCTGACAATGCTGAAAAAACTTGGACCAGCCTTCCTGAGGACAAGCAAACGTAGAATGAGGCTCATCCGATCGCCAGTACCAACACTAGACCCATAAATTAGGCCATTTTGGATGGTTCAGCCTTGGTAGAGTCAACAGATAAGTGACCCCCTGGAGACCAACCCAAGAACCACTAATTCAAACTTACTCTAATTCAAACTGCTGACCCAAAGAAGGCTGAGTAATAAAATTATGGCTATGTCAGGCCACTAAGTTTCCAGGTGGTTGTTACACAGCAGAGGTTAACCGCAATGTATCTACCTTGGGAAAAAGATATACCTATCAGGCAAAATCAAGGAATACAATAAGCAAGAAGAAAGACAAGCATGGATAGAAATAAAAGACATACCAGCACAACATTCTTTAGAGTGCTTTAATATAAATAAGTACAGTGCTCATGTAAGTCCTTTTTAGTGGTAGCATTGTTGAAATAGTACCAAACACACAGTTGGAAGTCCTAGATCTCTGGCCCGGCCCTACTGCTAATAAGCCTTCTGAATGTGACAAGTCATTTGAACTCTGGGATTCTAAGTTTCTTTGTGAGCAAAGTGGGAAGATATATATGTATAATGTGTGTACGTGTGTGTGTGTGTGTGTGTGTGTGTGTGTGTGTATTCCAATCTCAGAGGGCTGGTGGGGGACTCGAACATACATCAAATCACCCACATGTAAGTATTAATGTTATTGAAATCAGTTAATAACTTTGGGACACAACAATGACTAACAGCTGACCCACAAACCAACCAGAACTGGTGGGACAATGACGGAATCTATATATTCTATGCTATAGAATGGGAAATCCAGCAGTTAGACTGTCGGTGTATTCCATGTATCAGATAATGTTTCTCTACTAGGCATTTCGACACCTTAAGTCATTGCGTTGTTTTATAAGGTACTATATTAGTCCATTCTCACACTGCTAAAAAGGTATTACCTTAGACTGGGTAATTTATAAACAAAGCAGGTTTCATTGATTCATAGTTCTGCATGGCTGAGGAAGCCCCAGGAAACTCAAAATCATGGTGGAAAGTGAAGGGCAAGTGAGGCACGTCTTACATGGCAGCAGGAGAGAGAGATCAGGAGGGGGGAACTGTCAAACACTTTTACCAGCAGATCTCATGAGAACTCCCTCACTATCATGAGAACAGCATGGGAAGCCACCCCCATGATCCAATCACCTCCCACCAGGTCCCTCCCCAAAACATGAGGATTACAATTTGAGATGAAATTTGGGTGGGGACAGACACAGAGCCAAACCATATCAGGTGCTCTCAGTATATCTTGTGTGACTTTTTCCTCCCAGTGTTTATAATCTAATCTCACATCCTCCACTGAAGGGAAGGGGGATATCTGGTCTCAAAGCAAGAGCTTTAAGCCAACAGCATGAAGACCTAGCCAGGCCCTGGCAGTCTGTGACTGCCCATGGGACGTTGGCACGTAACCTTGCAGAGACCGATTCTCTAACTGTAAAATATGAGGGTGAAAATATTTGCAAAAATAGCCTCATATGGGTTTGAGATAAACAAAGGTGAAAATGTTTGTGGAAGTGCCTTGAAACTAGCTACTCCCTGGACAAAGGCAAGGAAGGTGGCATGAATGCTCCCATCCAGCCAAAAAAGAAAAACAAAAAGAAAAATACCCAGTGTTTAGAGAGTACCAAATGATGTGCCAGACACTGGACTAAGTGGTAGGTTTTGCAGGGAGAAAATGTGGAAACTGACATGTTAAGATGCCAGGTAATTTGCCTGTGGTCACATAATTAATAAATAGCTCAACTGGATTGAAATCCTGATTCACCTCACTCTGAAGCCTGGGCTTCTTGCACAGTGCTAAGCGGCCTCCTAAAGGAACATCCACAGCCTGTGCAAGAACAGAATTATTGGCCAAGTAGTTTACCATTTAATGGGGTCGCCAGCTTGTGGCTAAAGAAACAGATGATGAAAGAAGTGCTGGGGAGAAAACGCCTGTTTACAAACATAGCTTAATTAATTAGTCAACTCAGATGAGGCAGAAAAGGCGGGTTTCCAGATGTCTGACATCGAGAATTAATTAGCAGAAAGGCACCAGTCCTCAGGCCTTGGGTTCACGGCCAGACCACATGGTAGAATTAAACGACTAAACTTCCCCTCAACTTAAGCCATTTCAAAGAAAACAAAACCCCAAACAATAACCTCATTAAAAATGACAACTGAACTGAAAAACCTCCACCAACCAAAGCTTCAAGTGAAGTTCAGAAAAGAAGGTTCCTGTGCTTCTAGTTCAGTTTACAAAAGAGTTAGAATGAAATGAAAGTAACTTAGGCTAACAGTGGGTAAGTTCACATTCTGTACCAAGATAAGTAAAACAGAAAATTAAGGTAGCACTTGAATTCCTATCAGGCAAAAGCCACCACCTTTGCAGAAATGTTATCATATGAGTCACTTGTACACAGAAAGTACATGTCAATCTGCAGGAATCACCACAAAATGGGGTTGGGCCAGCCCAGGAGAATAGGTAATATGGAGCCAATATTAAGTGTAATGTGTACTCTTCGGGCTCTGGTGTGACTTCATGAGTAAAAGTTACTTTCCAGGAATGGGTTCCCCTCTGCTTCCACAGTTAACTCTTCTCAGGAGCTCTAGAAGTGCCCCTATTTTGTTGTCTGTATTTTTATCAGTGAATTTCTGCAGTTGTTTGGGACTCATCCTCTGCCTAAGCAGGGAAGTTAAATGAGGTTTGAAGCAACTTTGTGTCCCAGGGTGAATGGAATACAATGTATGTGGAGAGAGGTAAGGGCAAAGAGTTCAGTTAGGCTGGAGGGTTGAGGGCTGAGCAAAGGTAGACAGGGTGGGATTCCATGGGGAGGGAAGGCATGCAGGTAGACTGGTAGATCTGGAAGTGATCTAGAAAATGTCAGTGGTTTTCAACCAGGGTGTATATTAGAATCACCTGTAATGTGATTAACATACTGATTCCTAGGACCTATCTCATACCAATTATATTGGAATCTCTAAGCAGGATATACAATAATAGTATTTAAAATCTCCCCAGGTGATTCTAATGAGCACCGAAATTGAGACCCACACCTCTATGGCAACCTGTTCATTTTCCTAGTGGGGAAATGAGGGAACACATTTGGAGAAGCAAAAGACAGACTGTGTGGGTCCCTGGTGTCAGGTGACATTTCACTGAGCTGCCCTGAGAACTCCTCTCCTCCTTCACAGCCTCAATCTCGTGTCATGGGAAAGGAAGATCACATAAAGTCACTCCCAGGTGCTGGGATCCTTCACCTTGTAAGGCTGTTGCACTTGTGCGTGTTTGTAGATTCCTTCACTCACGTAGAATGAGGTTGAGGGGTTTAGACCAGTGAAGCTCAAAGTGTGGCCCCAAGACCGGCAGCATGGGCATCATTTGACATGCACATTCTCAGGCATCTCTCCAGAACTACTGAATCGGCAACTGTGGGCAGAACCCAGCAATCTGGTTTTAAAAAAGCCTCATGCATGCTAATGTTTGCGAACTGCTGGTTTACACAACCATTTTCCAAAAATGAGTCTTTGGAGACAGGGAGAAAAGTAGAAGGTAATGGTGGTAGGGGTGTTCATGAGGACACTGGTCTCTGCCACTGAGGATAAAGGCTGGCAGAGTTTATTTCGGAGCAATCAAGGACACAAGGTAAAACCCATCCCCTTCTACAACGAGCATTTTAATATTTACCAGGTATCACCTGCCTGACCTGCAGCCAGCTGGTAGAAATAAAATGTCTCTTGTTTCCTCAAAGAGATCTCATGCCAAACGAATGCATTCCTGACTTGAAAAAGTTTCATTTGCTCCTACCTGGTCTTAACTTAAATCTTCCTATTGTCAACTCTTGATTATGTCTCATAATAGTTAATAAGTAAATGCATGTAATAGTGAAATGATAATCAACATTTTATTTGACTTGCAGATGTATTCACAACTCATATCCAGTCAGTAACACAAGTGCCCACCCCCAAACCCACCGCACCTGTTTCTGATTCTCCCTTGGCTCAGGGTCCCTCTCTGTGCCTACGACACAGCTGCTGACAGAAGGAATGTGCCGGAATGATGGAAGAGCTGGGTCACAGCAGATCATCCATTTATGGATAATAAAAAATGTGTGTCACACTTCGCTGACCATGCCAGTCCTGAGCTGCTATACATAAAAGATCCTTCATACCCGAGATGGATTTCAAAGCAAAATGAAAAACCCATATGATTTGGCCATGTTCCTACTAATGTTTTAACTCATCCCAGAATAAAAGGTAGACATAAACTCTCTGACCAACATATTTACTAATTATGTGTCCTATGCCAGTCCCTGTATGAGGTCCTGCAGGGGATACAATAGGAGATACAGATTCTGCTTTCGAGGAGCTTGTGATGAAACTGAGGAAAGAGAAATACACATACTGAGAAAAAAGTTATAACATCCAGTGTACTAACTATGGTAGGCTAACTGCCATAACAAATAGTCTGTGAAATGTATTATAATTCCAACACAATAGAATTTCATTTCTAGCTCATGTAACCATATTGAGGTTGGCAGGGCAGCTTTTCTAAGGAGTGATTTGGGAACCCAAGCCAATGGAGACTCTGCCATCTTCAACAGGAGGCTTCCAAAGTCCCTAGGAAGTGTCTGCATTCCAACTAGCGAGAGACAAAAGGAACGTAGTTGAACTTTCAGGGGAGGGTTTTATGGGCTAAGCTTTGAAGTGACATACATCACTTCTGTCTACATTGTGTTGGCTACGGGTCCATCACATGGCCACACCTCACTGTAAATGGGAAACAGAGTCCATCTGTGTACCCAGAAAGGTGAACAAACACATTTTGTTAAGTACCCAACAGTTTCTGCCATACTGGGCATGGTTAGGGAAGGTGTGTGAGGCTGGGGGACAGTTTTATTTATTTACACGTGTTTTGTTTCATTGTTTCTCATTATCACAGTAACTTCTGAAGACCCTGCTACAGTTAGGATCCTGTTACATAGCAGTGAATTCACTGCTATTTTCTTGATTTTTCTTCGAATTTTATGGAAGACTGGGCAGTATAGCCCATTTCAAGGATGAACATTATTGGGAGGCTATGAAAAAATTCAGCAAGAGAGGGGCGACCATCTTCAAATGATGCATCTTTAACCTCTTTGTGTTCTTCCTTTTGGTCAATACTTCACTGCTTAGTGCCAATCCATGGAAACCACTTTCATGTTGGCACTGCCCGCAGAGTAACAGATTTCATTCAGGTGCCTGGGCCAACAGAAGGTCCAGTAACGCAGGACAGAAACTGCTTTACTGGGAGTATTCGTTCTGGGGTCTGATGGAATATTAATGCTGAGAGGAGGTTGAGAAATGTAGACGGGAGGAATACGGGGGGAAACTTCTTCACACTGAAAAGGGGAGATGGTGAAACCAAGTCAGCTGGAAATGGAGAGGGGGCCTTTTGATGTTTTCCTATTTTCTACGGGAAGGGAATTCAATAGACACCTTTAAACGTTCCTCTGGGTGAAGAACGGATACTTACCTCATTTCTCCCTCTCACTACTCTGCCATCACTTTCCCAGACACCATGTTACTAGTTTAGGGTCCTGGGAGGAGCAGAGGAAGATGGAAATGCCGCACATGTCTGGACTACAACTCCCTGCTGCTTTGCGATGAAGACAATTTTCTAATTGGAATCAACAGACACCCAGTGTCTGCAGTCTCTGTTGGAAACAGCAGACATAAGTAGCAATCAAAAGGTAGAGTACGAGCACAGAAGGATTAGCACGTATGTGAACATGGGCTGTCTAACTTGGTGCCCTGAATCTAGCCATTTGCTTGTTTTAAGCAAGGCATTCTGTTTCATTTAGGTAGTTAGCGGCAGTGAAGAAATGAGTGTTGTATTGGAGTTTCTTCTACATTATGCTGAGAAAGGTATTTTATACCTCACAGATTTTACAATGGAGACATAAGCTCAGGCAGAAGTTGCCTGTATTCACACATGTATTTAGAATACAAGTTCTTCTTTCCTTTGTTCAGCAGGTATTATTTCACAACAATCAGGAGTCAGGAATTTTCTAAGTGCTGGGGACAGTGATGATAAACTAGTCCCTGCCCTCCAGAACATTCTGGTGAGGGAGAAAGACAATAAACAAATATATAGTGAAATGTCAGCTAGAGAGAGCTATTGAGAATTAAAGGTGGGAAAGAGGATGGTACGTGATGGGAGTCAGACAGGATATTCAGAAAAGTCTTCTAAAGAGGTGACATCTGAGCAGAGGCTTCAATAAAGTGAGTGTCATGTGACTATCTGAAGAAAGAGGATTTCAGGCAGAAGACTCTGCAAGGGCAAAGATCTTTTGATGGGACTTTGTTTGGAGTGTCTAAGGAATAGCAAGTCGGCTAGCATAGCTGGAGAACCTTACGGGAACCAAGGGAAGAGTGGCAGAAAGTAAGTCTGATGAGATAGGGAGGACACAGACCATGCTGGGCCTGCAGCCACAGTAAGGCTTTGGATATTCTGTATGTAGTGGAAAGCCACAGCAGGGTTTTGAGCAAATAGCAGACGCACAAACTATTACATTTTAAAAGAAGCACTTTGGTTGCTACACAGCAATTGACTAAGGGGAGCAAGAGTGGATGCAAAAGACAAGGCAACAGGTGATGAGGACTTGAGTGTGATGATGGCAATAGAGGGATTGTGAAGTGGCCACTTTCTGGATATGTTCAGAAGGTGGAGATAAGAGGATTTGCTAATGAATTTGATATTGGGTGGAGAGAAAGAGAGAAATCGAAGATAACGCTGAGGTTTTGGGCCCGAGCCACTGGGTGAATGGTGGTGTCATTTACTGAGACAGATCCTGGATAGAACAGTGATTAGGCTGTGACCAATACAGTTATTGATACCAGACAGCTTAGGATCAAAGCCTAGGTCTGCTATTGATGAACTGTATGACCTCTGTATCTCTCTCTGCATGTCAGCTTCATCCTCTGTGAAATAGAGATATTAATAATACCTAAATCATAGGGTTTCTATGAAGATTAAACAAGTTAATATCTGTAAAGCACTTGGAGCAGCATCTAGAATAAAGGAAACTCTCAATACATATTGCCTAAAATGAGGAACATGGAGGGCGTGAAACAGACTCACAGAGAAAATCAAGAGTTTGTACTGGGACAAGGTAAGTTTGAGATTCGTATCATATATCTCAGTAGAAATATTAATAAGCAGGTGGGCATAAGAGTCTGAACTTCAAAACCGATGATACAAATTTGAGAGACATTGACATTCAGAATTGAGAGACATTGACATTCAGAATATTTTGCAAGTTAAAAGACTGGATTTTATAATCTTGTACTCATTGGCCAAATTCAGGCAATAGATGATAAATTATGAGTTTTGAGAGCCAAAAAGAAAGTAGGCAGAGTTGCAGGGTACCATGCAAGAAGAGGAATTAATCTAGATGCAGGTAACTGATGTTTAAGTGGAAACCTGAAGGATGAACCTCGGCTGGTTATTATGCTCACTGTTCCCCTTTGTATGTTTTTAATCATAACACTCATGGCCCGTGTTGAGTAGGTTAAAAAAATGTAAGTATAGAAAAGGACAATGTGAAAATTAATTATGCACCTGTGTACATTTCCTCAAGAAAAATATCAGTTGTCTTCTTAAGTGAGATATTCCATCACCAGTAAAGGTTTTGGCAGAAATCAGTGAATGGAAATGCCACAATTTCCATACAGTTTGCACTTGCAGCAAAAAATAGTCCATGGAGTAGTCAGAATTTTCTCAAAATGATAATGATAATCATGACACAGGGCCTTACCTAAGGTAACAAATTATTATGGTTCGTAACCTAATAGTAGGCAGGACCCTGATGAAAAGATTTACTAGTTTTCTTCTCTATTTAGGACACTATACCCTTAGAATACAGAGAGAAACTGCATCTATTAAGAAACCTGTTCAAATCATCCGCCTGCTATTTCAGCATTCTTCTCCCTTTACGGTCTACGTTGTGTACCAAATAAGTAAGGCCCAGGCTTTACTTATTTACTAACAATCAGTAAATTATTTCACTAACTCAAACAGAGCTTGGTTAAGAGTCTAGGCCAAAATGCTGTTACTGACCTGCAAATAAGTGTATGTGTCTGGGTGGCAAAGGGGATTTAAAAGAAATGAGATTAGATTTCTCACTCAAGTGGAAAGGAAGGTTTCTACTTTTCAGAAAGACCTGCTGTCATCTTTCTGCTGTCCCAGATGGTGAGAGTTATGTACTCCTTGACCTGAGCCAAAGACAACGTTAGAGAAAACGAAGAGACAAACAAGGTCTGCTCAAAGAAACTGGGCAAAAGCTCATTTCCAATGGCTTTAAGTACACAAAAGACAACTTATCAGACAAGGGCACCTCCCTTGACCCTGTTTTCCACACTATTGTTTACAAGGTAAGTGAAAGAAAAGTCTTATAAGAGACTAGTCCCTACAATACCTGGAAATAACAATCATATATTTAAAGGATTCTGAGCTTAGTGATTTTTGTTTTTGCAAGAAGTAAACCAAAACCAAGATATGTCTACGTGAATGCATAAGTACCTACTGAATGAATGTGAATGGAAATGTCTGTGCAAGCAGAAGGGGGTTATTGGCAGAGGCAGCCCTTGAGCACTGACCATAGACTGTAGAAAGTATCACTAGGGAAAAGTCATGATTTCTAAAGACAGGCAAGAGCTGGGCTTCAATTTTCGATCTGGTACTCAAAAACACAAGAAAGGGCCTTTTTCACTTGCAAATTCAACGTACCTCTGGAGGTATATGAGTCCATTTCTGTTTGAACTCTCATTTCAAAATGGTTCTGTCTTAAAAATGTAAGTATTAGGGCACAGATGTCAGCCCTTGACACTAAAAAACTGCTTGGAAAATAATGTTGGAGGAAGCTTCTGAGAAGTCCTGTTACCCAGAGAACTGTGTATTCCTGGTAACCTCAGCATGACAAATTCCATCCTACTCCATCTATGGAAATGGAAGGGTCTGAATTTTCTGGATATTATCCCATTTCTTACCCCAATTACCCTACTCCTGGTTCCCTAATTATGGCAACCCATGGTAAGATGAGGCCCTCTCTGCACCTTTGTTGTACCTCAGAGGAAGGAAAAAGGAAATGAAAAATAGCATTTATGGAATGCTTCCTATCTCTCAAGCCCTGAGGAAGGCCTACATACACAGTGAGCTAAGTTAAGTTTTCTCCACTTCACTGAGGAGGGAGAAAAGTTGAGTTGCCCAAGGTCATTGAGCTAATAAGTTGCAGTGTAAAAACATCAAACCTAGTTGTCTCTGCCAAAGCCATATTCTTTCCAGGCAAGGTAGTCTGGTTTAGATCACACCCATTCTACTAAAGATCCCAGCAGAATTTCAGGAACAATACTCCTTGATTCATAGACTGTGTCAGCCAGTCAGCAGCAAACCCTAGTGCCAGATAGCACTTGGATGGATCATAAAAATACAAAGCTTCTGCAGTGGTAGAGGCAGTCACAGTGTTCATAGACACTGAAGATGTCAGTTCTAATGCCAGATAAATCCTGCAGTTTTCAGCCGTCCCTGTGTTAATAGCTTTTTCATACCCGAAGACCATTAATAGGTCACTTCTCAACGTTCAATGTCCCATCTCCTTTTACATTCCCACACGTGTTCCACTTACTGCCCTTATAATCATTCTCTTGATTTCCAATAGACATTCACAAGGTTCTTTTTATCTCCTGAAAATTCTGCAGTTCTCAACAGGACCCAGTACTCAAGGAAGACTGGAAAAGCACAATGTGCCCTGGAAGAGAGATGACCTGATCAGCACTCAGAATGCTCTTATCAAAAGCATACAGCATCCTCTGCTGGAGTTCCACACTTCCTTTCTTTCATTTCACTGCAGCCTTTATTTCCTCTTTCTTACCTGTTTATCCTATTGTTGCTCCTTTTTTCTTTTCTTCTCTCCTTCCTCCACTCATTTTCTTTTTCATCTTTTTCTCTCTCCATCCCTTTCCCTTATTAAATTTCCCACGTTCTTTTCTTTCACTTCCTCCACCTCTTACTCTTCACCTTCTCTTCTTCTTTTACACTTTTAGAGGCAAATCAGTTGAGTTGAAAAAATAGAGATGTTGAAGTCACATAAATCTGGTTCAAATGCTAGTTTTTCCACTTATTGCATCCTTGAAAAAATAACTATTCTGCCCATTCCTTGAGGAAAAGGGATACCAGGCCCTGGTAGATGTAAAATGCAGATACCAGGCCAGGCATGGTGGTGCGTGCTTGTAGTCCCAGCTACTTGGGAGGCCGAGGTGGGAGGATTGCTTGAGCCCAGGAGTTTGAGGCTGCAGTGAGCTATTATCATGCCACTGTATTCCAGCCTGGATGACAGAGCAAGACCCTGTCTCTAAAAAAACCAAAAACAAAAAAAATGTAGATATCAACTATATTTATATGTAGATCTGAATATTAAATGAGATAACCTGTGTAGATTCAGTTTAGGACTTTATTTGGAAGTAGGACATTCATAAGTGATAGGCAAAACCCCTGCTTCTATCCTGTCCCTTGCCCTGCTATTGTGAAGAATATCTCGTCTCACACGTTGATCTTGCCTTCTGTCTGTTACTCCCCATGGCTGTTGTCTCTGGTCCTGGTTCAGCATCCAATTCATTCCCCCTCTGTATTTCATAGTTTGTGTTTGGCTGGATTTTCCTCATGTTCTATGCTCGTTTATTTGAATCTGGCTTTAAGTAGAAATAACTAGACATTACAGAATGTTGCATGTTGATAAAATGTTCAAGCATCACAGTGATGGCTGATTCTAAAAAGTGTAATAACAACACTATTAAATACTTTGAACCATTCTGAACTATCTATTATAAGTGAGAAGCTTAGGGCCAAGGAATAGCCAAATTTCCTATACCTCCAGGAACCAAATGTGTGATTGAGATGGAGCCTAGGTCGAGTAGGTAAGGACAGCACTCATTACCTACCCAGGTAACCAGAAGATAATGAGGTTTAAAAAAAATTGAAGTTTTTAAAAACTTGTGAGCAATAGTAACCATTAGTTCTTACACCAGGTTACTTATTGGTGGACACAACTCTGTTGTGAGAAGAACCATTTGTGGTGTAAACCTTACATAAAAATTTTGGAATCACAGTTTTCCTTTCCAGAAAACATAGAACTCTGAATATAAGCTAAACACTGCTACTTAATTATATCACGTTTATTATTATTATTATTATTATTTTGAGAGGGAGCCTTGCTCTGTCACCTAGACTAGACTACAGTGGCATGATCTTGGCTCACTGCAACCTCCATCTCCCATGTTCAAGTGATTCTCCTGCCTCAGCCTCCTAAGTAGCTGGGGTTACAGGTGCCTGCCACCACACCTGGCTAATTTTTGTATTTTTAGTAGAGACGGGGGTTTCACCATGTTGGCCATGCTGGTTTTGAACTGCTGACCTCAAGTGATCCTCCCACCTCAGCTTCCCACAGTGCTGGGATTACAGGTGTGAGCCACTGGGCCCAGCCTTGCATCATGTTAATTTGAGGTTCACGGTAACCCATGTATCTTTGGGTAGCTCTCAGCCTGACTTGCCGTTTCCATGTCTTATACTTCTCTGTCTTTATTTTCTCTGAGTTCTTGACTTCCTTTTGCCCTTGTCTTTATTGAACTTCGTCCTGTTAGTTTCTGATTACTTGTCCAATTTGTTGAGGTCATTTTCAATTCTAATTGCATCCCCCAAGGCTTTAGCCTACACTTTAAATTCAGTCTCATCTATGAACTTAATGAGTATGCTGTTTCAGTAACAAAGTCATGGATGATCATCTTAACTAGAAATGAATCCAGGACTGAGCCCCATGCAGCACCATTTTTAGTGTTTACTCATCAAAGGAAATGTATAGGCAGGTGCTTTAATGAAGTTCAGTTTAGAAAATATAGGCCTCCTTCTTCAGCATCTGCAATTACTTGGCTAGAATTTGTAACATTTTTGGCAATTCAAGGCTGTATTTCTATACAAGTGAAATTTAATTAATCAAAATAATTCTCAAAATGTAACCTTAAGGTCAGGCATGGTGGCTCATGCCTGTAATCCCAGCACTTTAGGGGGCAAAGGCAGGTGGATCATCTGAGGTCAGGAGTTCAAGACCAGCCTGACCAATGTGATGAAACCCTGTCTCTGTTAAAAATACAAAAAATTAGCTGGGCATGGTAGCGCACACCTGTAATTTCAGCTCCTCGGGAGGCTGAGGCACGAGAATCGCTTTAACCCGGAAGCAGAGGTTGCAGTGAGCCGAGATCACGTCACTGCACTCCAGCCTGGGAGACAAGAGCAAGACTGTGTCTCAAAATAAATGAATTAATTAATTAACTAAAAAAAACTAAAATGTAACTTAAAATTTAAAAAAAAAAAAAACCAACTCATTATTTTGATAATGAAAGCCAGTACCTATTTTCACCATTCTTCCCTGAGAATCAGTTGTGGGCACACTCTGCCTTACTGAAGGAGCACTGAGTAGGAGGCAAGGTACTGGCTTCTAGTTCCATCTCTGCTATTCAGCATATGACCTTGGGTGAGTCACCAAACCTTTCTCAGCCCAGACCTTATCTTCATCAAATGTGCCTTCCAGATCCAAGAAGCTGTGACTCTCTCTTAAGGGGTAATTATTCTCAGTGGCTAATTATTACATGTATACTTTGATTATAAGCATTCCCATGACACTTACATATAAGATTACAACTTCAAACACATTTAAGAAGTAAAAGTTAGACTAGCTTTGCCTATTGTCTAGAATTCATTTGCCAAAAATGCATGTTTATTTGCTTATGCATTCCTTCTCCATGCATGCTCAAATATTTGAATGCTGGTTATGTGTGAGACACTCCGATAACTGTTATTTTCTCATGAGGTCCCCATCTACCAAAATGATATTTTAGAATTCTCACTTGAAAAATGAGGAAACTGAAACCCAGACTGGTTTAGTGACTGCTCAGGGCCATGGAGCTGGCTTTGGCAGAGTTGGGGCTTGACTTTGGGTTTTGGGACATAGAGTTCTGAAATCTTTCCATTATGCTATGATTGCACGGCTACCTAGCTTATTCTTCAAATCAGTATATGTCACGAAAGAATATACCATCAATTATAGCAGCAACCAATTAAAAGCCCTCACCACAGAACAGAGAACTGTCTCTTTTTCAATGATGAATGAATATCATCTTAATCTGTGAAGACAAAAGTTATTCTACATTTTCTTACACAGGAAATGTGTAAATAATTTTCTTTAGGAAAGATATAAAGGCTATTTTCTAAAAGATACTTGAATCTGAGTCTGGAAACGAATAACTTTTAAAAAGTCAAATTCTTAGTACCAAGTGTACCTAGGAGATATTACAGGTTTGGTTCTAGACCACCACAATAAAGCAAATATTACAATAAAGAAAGTCACACAAATTTTTGGTTCCAAGTGCATATGAAAGTTATATTTAGACTATACTGTAGTCTATTAAGTGTGCGATAGCATTATGTCTAAAATCACAATGCATATACCTTAATTTAAAAATACTTTATTGCTAGAAAATGCTAAGGATCATCTGAGCCTCCAGTGAGTTGTGATCTTTTTGCTGGAGGAGGATCTCACCTCCATGTTGATGGCTGCTGACTGATCAGGGTAGTAGTTGTTGAAGAATGGGGTGCCTATGGTGATTTCTTAAAATAAATCAACAATGAAGTTTGCCACAACAATTGACTCTTCCTTTCATGAAATAGTTCTCTGTAGCATGCTACTTTATTTGATAGCATTTTACCCACAAGATAACTTCCTTCAAAATTGGAGGCAATCCTCTCAAACCCTGCTACTGCTTTATCGACTAAGTTTATGTAATATTCTAAATTCTTTTTTGTTTTTTCCACAATGTTATGGCATCTTCATTAGGAACAGATTTCATCTCAAGAAAACACTTTCTTTGCTCATCCATAGGAATACACTCCTCATTTCTTCAAGTTTTATCATGAGTTTGAGCAGTGCAGTCACATCTTCAGGCTTTATTTCTAATTCCAGATATCATACTATTTCCACCACATCTGTAGTTATCTCCTCCACTGAAGTCTTGAATTCCTTAAAGTCATCCATGAGGGTTGGAATCAACTTTTTCTAAACTTTTGTTAATGTTAACATTTTGACCTCCTCCCACGAATCATGAACGTTCTTAATGACATCTAGAATGGCAAATTCTTTCCAGAAGGTTTCAATTTACTTTGCCTACATCCATCAGAGAAATCATTATATATGGCAGCTATAGCCTCATGAAATGTATTTCTTAAATAATAAGACTTGAAAGTTACAATTTTTCCTTGATCCATGGGCTGGTGAATGAATATTTTGTTCACTGGCATGAAAAAACATTAATGTCCTTGTACATCCCCATCAGAGGTCTTCAATGACTGGATGTATTTATTGTCAATGATATTTTGAAAGGAATCTCCTTTTTGAACAGTAAGTCTCAATAATGGGCTTAAAATATTCAGTAAACCATGTCGTAAACAGATGTGCTGTCATCCTGGCTTTAAAGTCTTTAAAGCTTTAAAGCCAGGCATTGACTTCTCTTCTCTAGCTATGAAGGCCCTAGATGGCATCTTTTTCCAATAGAAGGCTGTTTCATCTACACTGAAAATCTGTTGTTTAGTGTAGCCACTTCATCAATGATCTTAGCTAGATCTTATGGATAACTTGCTGCAGCTTCTCCATCAGCACTTGCTGCTTCACCTTGTACTTTTATGTTATGAACATGGCTTCTTTCCTTAAACCTCATGAAGCAACCTCTGCTAGCTTCTAACTTTTCTTCTACAGCTTCCTCACCTCTCTCAGCCTTCAAAGAATTGAAGAGAATTAGGGCCTTGCTCTCAATTAGGCTTTGGCTTAAAGGAATGCTGTGGCTGGTTTGATCTTCTATCTAGACCACTAAAGCTTTCTTCATGTCAGCAATAAGGCTGCTTTGCTTTCTTATCATATGTGTGTTCACTGGAGTAGCACTTTTGGCTTCCTTCAATAACCTTTCCTTTTCATTCACAACTTGGCTAACTGTTTTGTACAAGAGACCTAGCTTTCAGCCTTTCTAGGCTTTCCATGAGACTTCCTCACTAAGCTTAATCATTTCTAGCTTCTGATTTTAAATGATAGGTGTGCAAATCTTCTTTTCACTTGAACACTTAGAGGCCACTGTAGGGTTATTAACTGGCCTAATTTCAATGTTGTGGTGTCTCAGGGAATAAAGGGATCCAAGGAGAGGAAGAGAGATGGGAGAAAGGCCAGTTGCTGGAGCAGTCAGAGCACATAAGATGTTTATCGATTAAGTTTGCTGTCTTATCTGGGTGTGGTTGGTGGCACCCCAAAACAATTACAGTAGTAACATCAAAGATCACTGATCACCATGACAGATATAATAATAATGAAAACATTTGAAATATTGTGAGAATTACCAAGATGTGACACACAGACATGAAGTGAGCACATGTGGTTGGGAAAATGACAGCTGTAGACTTGCTCTACCCAGGGCTGCCACAAATGCTCAATTTGTAAAAAAACCCAATGTCTGTGAGGTGCAATAAAGTATAGCACAATAAAACCAGATGTGCCTGTCATAATTTCTTCAGAGAAATAAACAATTTCTTTCTCCTCCTCCTCCTCTTTCTTTTTTTTTTTTCTCCAAACCCTAGTTTTTCATTTTCTTTCCCAATTGATATGGGATTAGGCCTCCAGGCGGAAGGAATGATGTCAACAGCTCCCTTCCTTGACCTCCCTCAGCATTTCTCCTGTCCAATTCACTGATTTCTCTGATTCACTTGCATTTCCCTCAAGGCAAGTTCTACATAAATAAATGTTTAAATAACAGAAAGAGAAGGGGGTGACTCTAAAGATCTACTTGTGGAATCTGGGGAAGCGTAAAGAGAAAGAGGTAAATTTGAGAGGAATGATTAGAAGAAACTCAAAGGCATCATTTCACCACAGAAATTTATATTCTTCTAGTCAGTCACCTTGGGACACTGAAAGTTTTTCTTTCTTAACTCCCCAGACAGTGTTCACTGGCAAGGAAGTAGTCTACAATAGCTGCTACCTGGAACAAAAACAAAGAGCCTGATATAGCAGCAGATATGAGAGGTAATGATAGGAAGTTTCTCTCCCTGATTTACAAAAAGTAATTCGGAGACATATATGCAACGTTTCTAATGACAAGCTTAGGAATAGAAGCATCTGCCCTCTCCTTGCTAAGTTCTTCTTTTATTACCGATTTATCTTCCTCTAACTCTATCTACTGTCTTCGACTCTTCTTAAGAATACCCTTAGGCCGGGTGCGGTGGCTAACTCTATCTCCTTGACTCTTCTTAAGAATACCTGCCTTAGGCCGGGTGCCGGTGGCTCACGCCTGTAATCCCCAGCACTTTGGGAGGCCGAGGCGGGCGGAAAGGTTCTTCTTTTATTACCGATTTATCTTCCTCTAACTCTATCTACTGTCTTCGACTCTTCTTAAGAATACCTGCCTTAGTGTGTCTCCCATATACAGGAATAAAGGTACTGATATTCCTTTTATGTTTTACATACCTCAGCTGTTTATATCCTCACTGTAATAAAAAGTGGTAATATTATTGTGGATACACCCAAAGGTGCCCACACTGGGTTACTGCCCTGTGTAATCCCCTCCCCGTGACTTTCTTTTAAACAATAGAATATGGCAAAGTGATACAATGTCACTCCCTTAATTAGGTTATGTTTTAATGGCAAAGGTGATATGATGTCACTCCCATGATTATGTCATATTGTATAAGCTTTTGCTTTCTTCCTCTTCCTCCTCCTCCTCTTTCTCCTCCTCCTCCTCTTCTTCTTCTCCTTTTCCTTTTCCTTCTTATTTCTGTATTTATTTTCATTTTTTTAGAGACAGGGTTTCACCGTGTCATCCAGGCTGGTCTCAAACTCCTGGGCTCAGACTATCCTCCTGCCTCAGCTCCCATACTGCTGGGATTACAGGTGTGGGCCACTGCACCCAGCCACAAAATTTCTTCTTAACATACTTGAGGCAGGGATTCTCCTCTTGGCCTTGAGGAAATAAACAGCCATTTTGTCAACTACCTATGGAGAGGGTCATGTGGCCAGGAGCTGTGAGCTGTGAGTGGTTTCTAAAAGCTGAAGGTTGTCTCCAGTCAATACCCAATAAGAATCTCAGCCAAATAGCCACAAGCAAATGAATTCTGCCAATGAGCAGCAGACACTTAGAGGTAGCATCTTCCTCACTCAAGCCTCCAGATGAGAACACAGCAGGGCTGACACTTTGGTTGCATCTTGTGAGACCTTGAGTAGAAGATCCAGTTAAAGACATGCCTGGAGTCTTGATCCCCAGAAACTGTGATATAAGAAGTATGTGCTGTTTAAGTCACTGGGTTGATGGAAATTTATTATGCAGCAATAGAAAATTAATACAATTGTTATCTCCTTTTAGTAGAAGAGGAAATCAAGTTTGGAGAACTTAAGTATGTGAGCTTTTGAGAATTTAAGTAAGTTTGTTCAAGGTCACACAACCCATAAAGCAACAGGACCCATACTTAAACTTGGGTCCTACTGAAGCCCAAAGGTTAAATGCTGTCCAATCCACCATGTTGCTTTTCCACAATTCTCTTCTCATTAACTGCCATTGTTGACTGAATATAACTATGTATGGATTACAATATGACTTCTGGTGATTGTGAACTCATAATGTATATGGTCTTGAAGTTAAAAATAACTGAAGTAGTCTGTTCCTCTCCCCATGCCCTCCTCCCTGGCCACCATGTTAAGGAATGCTGCCCACCTCTTACCCCGAAAGAGCAGAGAGGAGAGGAAATGAGGCTGAATAGAATGGAGGGGTAGCCTGACTAGCATTGAAGAGAGGTTCACACCCACTCAAAGGGGGAATTCAGTGAATGTCTTCCAAAAGAGAACTGCTCCACCTAGGAAAAAGCTCTGAGGATCACGAATAATGAGCCTCTCACCAGGAATACCCCAGAGGCAGAAGCCTAGGGCCCATGAATAAGGTTCCATGCTCTGGGTTAATGAATCCCGCAGCTTCACTTCAATACTATTGGTTTCGGTTGGATGAAAGGACGCTGGCAGTGGGATGACTTTGAGCTTGACGAGTCAGAGAGCATTGGTTCAGATATCTTAGGGGCTGTTTGTTTGATGTGGATTATAAAGGCTGAGAATTCATTGGTAAGGCTTGGCTGGGCCTGTCTACTGTTGGACCAAATTGGACTGTATTTTATATGGGCCACAGTTAAATCACTAGAACAGTAATAAACTAGGTGTATCAAAATATTGACATGCCAAATTAAATGAGAGCACATACGGAGTAGTATAAACCCTAGCTCTATCTAGTCTATCATATTGCTGAATTTCTAACGCACAGTTTCAGAAAAGCTCAATGGACAGTTGAGAGCTTATTCCATGCCAGACCCAGGGCTGAGTGCTGTGAGGGAAACACAGGGTGAGTTAGACATAGCCCTCACCCTCCTAGAGTATCTAATCCAGTAGGATAGAGAAGTATAAACATTAATAACTAAACAACCTTACAGACATTGGGAATTAGCCTCTTTGGAGCAAGCAATGGTGAAGGGCACAGCTGGCACCAGCTTTAATGCAGCCAAGTAGGTGACACTAAGTCACTTGGAAGACCAGGCGGAAGATGTGAAAGGCTTAAGGGGCAAGGTGTCACTTGCTATAAGAAGTCCTAGGATTTCAAATTTCCTCGCATTGCCACAGAGAAAGCAGTTTCTCCTTTGATGAAAGACCTTATTGCAGTTAGCTCCTTTGACAACAGGCAGGGTCCAGTTGAAAGGAGCATGAGTTCAATGAACATTTCTGGATTTTTATCATCTTCACCTTCCAAGCAGAAGGCATTCATAGAAAGTGTGGAGTGAGGACTTTAGAATAAGGATGACAAATCTCTGCCCTGGTGGATCTTCTGATCTAGTTAAGGAAAACTAAATTACATGCTAAATTAAATACCTAAGAGGCATAGGAACTGTAGGAGCCTTATTGTTACATCTCCTTGAGGGTCGAGTATCTTCTCTAACTTATTAGGATATTGGTTTTAATATATATGCTATGTGTGGTTGACATCACAAGGGAGAGAAGGAGAAGAAAGAGGGATAAGAAGAAATAGCCTGGGAAAAAAATAGCACAATAGACAAAAATACTGGCTTTAATCACACACTGGTTTGAATCTGGGCCCTGCCACTAGTGTAATTGTGCAACCTTGAGCAATTCCCTGCTACCTCTGAGCTCAGCTTCCTCATTTGGGAGGGATATTACTGACCTTGCCAGGGTGATGTTAGGAATAAGCCAGATAATGTATGTGAAGCCAGTAACATGAGGATTTGCATCTAGTGGATGCTCAAAAGTAATTTATCAAAGGAAGGAACAAAGGCAGGCAGGGAGAGAAGACAGAAGATAGAAGTGGGAGGGACTGGCTTTTCCTCTACTGCCTTATTCTCCTTGATTGTTTTAGGTTTTCCCCTGAAGCTTCTCTGATATATACCTTCTTCTTTCATTTTAACAAGAGGTCAACTGGTGCTGAGAATGGCTTACAATTGGTTCCTATGAGCAGTTCCACAAGATGACAGGTATTTATGGAAAAAAATTAAATCATGGTAAAATATGTTTGGATAAACGCTACAGCAAAATTAAGCAACTTTTTTTACTATAGGAATCTTAGAACCTACATTTTTTAACGTGCATTTTAACTCTTCAAGATGATAATACAGTAGACAGCATTTCCCAAGTTAACTTGACAGAAACCAGTTTTTCATTGTAGATCACATGAGGTTAGGGTCCATTGAACACACGTTGGTATTTATATCAAGATAGCATACCAGTGGGCACCAGACTGTTTGGGGAAAATTCCCCAGAAGAAGCTACTGGGAAAATAATCTAGAAGATGAGCCCCATCTTCTGTATAACTAGGTGGTATGACCTTGCACTAAATAATTCAAACCTCTGGCCCTCTGGTTTGCTCATGTGTAAAATAAAAGGATGAAGATACATATTCTAAGTACCCTTCTAACTCTAACAGTTTAACATTTCTGTGTGAGCATAAACTACATGATTAAGAATTCAAAAACTATACACATTACTATGTTCCTTCTAGAGAACCAGCAATTCACTTCAACAGAAGCTTCAGGGGTGTTCACTGAGCAGCCACTCTGCATCATGCTCCGTGGCAGATGCCCTGCACTGCCCAGGCTCCTTCAGTTGATGGTTCCTGGAAGAGTTCGCCTTATGAACAAAGCAGAAATAGGAAGAAATCTCTTTGGCTTGGTAGTCAGGGCCTTCCAGAGTCTCGGCATTTCATATTTTTCATCTCCCAGTAACCATGCTAACCTTGGGCTCTCACTCCTTCCTCTCCTCCATGTGGACACTCCCTTCATATGAAAGTATTCTACATGCCTTCTCCACATGCCCAGTCATGTGCTTCTCTCCTTCCTTCACAGCATTATCTTGCCTGCAGCCTGTCCCCTTCCTCCCCTCTGTCAATGCAAATTCCCTTCTTGTTTCAGGACACTGATCAGATCACAGGAAGTCTGGCCTGTCCCCACAGTAGGGACCTTCTCTCACTCACTTACAATTCGACAGACCATAGTGTGTGCCTTCTCACTAAGATGATAGAAAATCCCCCTTACATGTGTGTTGATTTGCCTTTCCCATGAAATCTTAAAAGGTAGAGATTCAGGTCCACCACCCACCCCTTCTTTCTGCTGGAGTTCCGAACAAGAAATTATATCCCATAAACATCAATTGGCAAATGGGGTGAAAAAGTGCCACCTCATTCAGTTGAGTAACTCCTAATCCTTCTTCTCAATGAGGTCTGCCTTACTTAAAATGTCAACACACTCTCCGCAACATTTCAGACCTCCTTCTTTGCTTTATTTTATCTCTTCAACACTTATCTCTATCTAACACATTGTATGATGTATAATTATACTGTATAATTTACTTAGTCCCAACATTTTCTGTCTTTCCTGCTAGAATGAATACTCCATGAGGGCATACATTTTTGTCTTTTTTTGTTACTGAACCTTTGTGCTTGAGTAGTAGATTAGTGGCTGGTGCAGAGTAGTGCTGAACAAATATTTTTTTAAGTAAATAAATGAATGTAGAACTCTCTGGTCAAAGCTGAGTTAGAGAATACCATTTAACCTAAATGACTTCATATGGCCTCTTACTCTCTGCTCTTGCAAATCTGTGGTGGGATCTTTCCACTAAATGAGAGGGAAGTCCAGTTTGAAGCATACCTGCCAATGCTAGAGGAAAAGAGGCAAAAGAGATAGCAAGAATACATCTGGTTGTCTCAAAAGCCATCGAAGATGGCTGACATCTTCCCAAGATCTAAGGGCAGTACCTTAGGCAGGGGTGGCCTGTGGTAGAAAAGAGAAGAAATGACAAGGGCAATGTGGGCCCAGGAATGGTCTTTGATAGTGGAGTCTGTCCTGCATTAAAACCAGGCATGTGATCAATAAAATTAGTCAGCAACCATGCGTGGACAGGGGGGCCTCCAACATCTTCCCCCAACCCAGTGGGGACAAGAATCTAGAAAGAAGTTTAATTATTTTGGGAAAAGAAACAGAGATAAGAGGAGAGGGGAAAGAAAAGAAAAATATCTCAGTGTAAACTTTGTCAAAAAATAGCACCCCAACTATTATATTCAGCACAAAATGGTGGCTCAATGAATGTTAGCTGATTGATTGGCTAGTGTTGATTTTATAGGCATTTGTAGAAATTCTGGAACTGAAATAGTAGCAAGTATAATGTCCATTCATTCCACTGGGCTTAGAATCCATTGCTGATTTTCCCCACTCAGTGTAACTCTAACACTAACTCCTTAATATGAACTCTTCTCTACGTGTCTCATAACCAAGCTAGAAAATGGCCGAGATCGCGCCACTGGCCTGTCAGGAGATCGATCAGAAGCCGGGCGCGGTTGTGGGCGCCGGGCGTGAACCCGTGAGGCGGAGCTTGCAGTGAGCCGAGATCGCGCCACTGTTGAGACTCCGTCTCAAAAAAAAAAAAAAAAAAAAAAAAAGAAAACGGCCTCTCAGTGCCAGTAAACATAAATTAGTCCAGTGGTCCATGCAAAATGCCCATGAGGTTTGAACAGATCCACATTTCTCTATGACTTGATATTTGTGTAATCCTGAAAAAGTTATCTAACCTCTCCAGATCTTGGTTTCCTCATTTATAAAACTGGGATAATATTTATCCAGTAAGATGTTATGAGAATTAAATGACATAATTCAGGATTTGATCTGTTCGGCCATTTAACATTTATTAACCATTTACTATGTTCTAGGCTGCATCGTGCACTAGGAATCTAGAGACTAAACGGTCAGTTCCCACTCTAGGGAACTTACACTCATCCATAAGAAATTGATTAGGCTTCTCCGAATCTACCATACCCTTTTCACCTCCTTGCACTACACATGGTTTCTGCATTGTCTAGAGGGGCCACTTTTCCTCCTCCTACCTCAGACTGTTAGCACTTGGCTAACTCTTCATTACTCTTGAAGATTCACTTCAAATGTTTCCTTCTCAGGCAAGCTTTTCCTGACCTCTCTGCAGCCTCTGTGGAGAGGCTCTCTGTATCCTCCTGAGAAGACATACAAGTAAACATGAGCAAGTGCAATACAGTGCAATAAATGTATGGATGAAGTATGTTCATTAGTTTGGAAACACCTAATCTGTTTCTAATGGAGGCTGTAGAAAGGTGGTAAAAAGCTTGCCAGAGAAGGCAAAATTTGAACTGAGTCTTCAAGAATTGTGAAGAGTTAGCCAAGTGCTAACAGTCTGAGGTAGGAGGAGGTAAAGTGGCCCTTCTAGACAAAGTGGAAACCATGTGCAGTGCAAGGAGGTGAGGAGGGTGATAGATTCAGAGAACCATAATTGATTTCTTATGCAAGGGTATAAGTTAAGAAATGATGGAAAATGAGAACGAAGAGGCAAGCAGGACACGCCAATGTGCAGGCGGCCTAACTCCAATCACCAATGTCTCTTTCAGAAAGGAGACGCAAATGGTTCAACTGCATAAGGCAAAGAGAGTCAAAGGTCTTTCTCTGATCACTCAATAGCAAGATCCTGAAGAAAGCTGCTCTAGATTGTTATTACTGAGAATTACTAAAAAGGCAGAAGAAAGAGGACAGTGGAAAAATTCAACTTCCTTTCCAAGCATCCTTCCCAGGAAGGTAGCTGTTAACAAAGAAAATAGAAATGGTAGCTCCTTAGCGGGGCTTTGAGTTTTCATCTTGATGTCACTGGAGCACTACTGCAGAGTTTTAGTCAGGGAACTGACATGATTATTTTATGTTTTAGGAGGATCCATCTGACACTGTGTGAAGGATAGATTAGAAAAGGGCTAGATTAGAGTCAAGGAAGGAAGGAAATTGCAGTAATCCATGCAATCAATGGCAAAGGCAATAAAAGAGGAAATAGAGAAAAGACGGTAGATCAAACAGATGGATAGATGAGAAAGAGGAATCACTTAGTAAGTCCCAGGTTTCTACCTTGGACAGTTAGGTAGATTGTGGTGCCAACATCGATACAAGAGGAGAAGCATGTTGGAAAGAGAGGGGAGAAAATGGGGCATTAAGGTTTGAGTTTGGTGGGCTTGGGGTCTCTGCGAGACATAAAAATTAAGGCTTAAAAGAAGGTGGTTGGGCATCTGAGTTGGGTTCAGGAGAAAAATCTGGCTATGCAGATTTGAAAGTCATTACTTTTAGACGGGCATTGTTCATAAAGTCTGTGTAGATGGGTCTCTGAGAAGATGAGAAGATGAAAAATGGTACCCTGGAACACACCAATAAATAAGGGAAGGCAGAGTGGGAGTAAAGATGGAAGATAAGGGGACGAGGAGAGAGAAAAAAGGCAAGCAGAGAAAGGAGAGACTTAAACAGAAAAAAAAGGGAGTTGCAAGAAGGAGAGAAGAGTCCCCAGTAACAAATGTCAGAGAGATGTCAGTAAGTTAACAAGTTGACATATAAGAAATCACAAATGGCATTAGGAAGGGCAATTATAATGGAAGCACACAGTACAATGTTAACTCAGTAGGTGACTTTCATTCTCTTCAAGTGTATATGGTGGGAGCTCACCTAACACCATGGCTTTATATCAACTATTTCAAATAAGTATGGCTCCACCCATTTTCAGTAGGCATGTTTCATCTATAACCACTAATTGGTAACATTAATTGTCCATCTTTCCTCCTTTCTGCAGTACAGGCCTACAGTTCACACTAGAATTTCTATTTGCTGAGCCAGTCATAGGACTAAGTACCTGATTTTTGTCAAAAATCACAAAAAAGGGTTATGCAACTCTGCTACCTCCTTTTGGCACTCCCCTCTGACTCTCAAAAACCAAAAAGGCTGTACCTATGCTTCCAGTATTTTCTGTCTGTGACCCAAAAGCAGAGGAATGCTGTGCCGGGGGTGGGCTGCTGAATAGTCCTCACTGCTAGAGTGGCTCAATGGGAATCCTCCGATGAAAGGCATGATAGAAAAGGTAGATGTTATTTCTGGAATTATTATGATAAGAGGTGTAATGAGAAGCTCACTGCAGGGCCAGATAGAAAGAAAAGGGAGGTGGCGGCAAGGGAAAGAAAAGCTTCCCTGGGCTCTTTGCAAAGAAGGTCTAGGAAAATATTTGAAAATGTATGCATGTTGAGAAGTAGGCAGGAAACAGAAGAATGAAAGACCCCAACGATGGTTAACTCATTCTGTTTGCTTGTTTGTATATGAAAAACCAAAGTGAAAATCTTGACATGAAACACATCTTTTAAGAAACCCATTGCTGACTCTGATGGTCTCTGCTTAAACCTTCAGATAATAGCCTTACAGGCTAATGCCAATGCAATGATATAGAGAACATTCTTAGGATGGGCTCCCGCAAACTGCTGGTTGCCAATGAGTCAAATGGTTCTGTTTCCAACAGTTTACTTTCACTGAGTTCCTATATACAACAAGTGCTGACTGTTTTCTTTCTTAGATGAAACTGCTAAAAGCCCCAAAGTCCAGTTCTGGCCATCCTGCTGGTGTGTTTTTCTCTTCTCAGGTGGTATTGTCTAGATAACTCAGGTCCTGGTGTCTCTGTTGACCTGTTACAATGGCAATTACAATGAGGAAAAGCTAGATTTGCCTGCAGTTCTGCAAAGCCCATTCTAAGGTTTCAGAACAGCTCTCAGGGTGAGGATAATATTCTGCTCCAGGTTCTGGATACTTCACTGAAGGTTTTTACAAGCAGGAGAAACAGGCTTATACCTGTTAGAGAGGATAGGAACCCAGGAGAACAAAAAGCAATATTTCAATGGAAGAAATGGAATTGAAAAATGTCAGTCTTCCACAGCCTTCTCCCTCTGAGTAAAAGAAGTGAATTAGTAATTCCCTGAGTTGGGCCCATGTAATACTTTTGAGAAATCCAAAATCCAGAGAAGTTAAGATTTAGTAGGGTGGTAGTTGCATATCATTTGGAGGGAATTAACATTCAACTAAGAAAAACCACTGAGCACAAGATTACCCAGAGGCATTCAAAAGCCACAAAATTCTTATGCTTCTTTCCACATACAAGCAAACCAGTGCGTCGAAAGCCACATCTTTTCAAGCTTGTTTTCCTAACCTACCTCATCCCAGAATAGAACCACCCAGCCCAACCAGTCACAATGATACTCATGCCATGCCTGAGGCTAAAGCAAAAATGATGGCCAGATTCTTGCTGTCAGCAAACATCGAGCAGGAAGCTTGAATTTTAGAGCAGTAAGATTTGACTGAGAAAGAAAATGGGCATTAGAACACTTGGAAGCTACTGTAGATTAATCCCTACTGCATCCCCAATAGAATGAGAATGGGACCAGACCTTTCTCTGTGTTACATTCAGTGGTGCATGGGAGGTCAGCATAGTCTCTGGAATTTGACTGCATGGTCCAACGCCTGGCTCTTCCATTGACTAGCTGTGTCCTTCAGAAGGTCAATAAACCTCTCTGGGCCTCATGTTGTTGGCCTGTGTTTGTTTTTGTCGTCTTAAATACTGACTCCATAGCAATGTTGTGAGGATTTGTATGAGTTAATATAAGTGATCTGCTTAGAACAGTGCCTGACCTATAAATACTGACATACCGTAGACATAATATAGTGTTAGCTATTACTAACACTTTGTTATCTGTCAATCAGGGCTCCAATTGCTTGAGAGAATCGTCTTTACAAGAAGGATTGGCTGACACTCCCTATATTTTCTGATTCCTTACTTTCATTTCCTCTGCCTTCTGCCCTAGATGGAGTCTGTGCTGTTCCTTACCTCTTTTGAGAAAACTCCACCTCCACTCCCTTCTAGCTTCTCCTGTAGTGTTTTTCTTTACCTTTCCCTCTCTATTCTCTTGCTTCTCAACCTGTCAGTTCTCTCCACTCATCATCCTCAATCTCCTTCCTTGGAGAACAGAATCTAGCACACTGTAGGAACGTATTGAAGATTTGTTGAATGATCAACCAAAGCGTGAACATATGATTCAGTTCCTGAATAAAATAATAATCTGAAAATATAAAAAGGAAAAAAATGCATCATGATGCTCTATAAATTGTTTCTAATTTTGAAGGAAAAGATTACAGAGAAAGAGACAAATGATCACACATAAAACAGTATCTAGGATCACAGAATAAAACAAACAAACAAACAAAAAGAGACTGTTTTGCAGTGGGGTAGGGAACACTGGTGGTGGTCTGGGTGCACATAACCGTGACACACCACTGTGTAGGCATCTCAACCTGACTCGAATCACCAATGTCTCTTTCAGGAAGGAGACACAAGTGATTCAACTGCACAAGGCAAAGAGAGTCAAAGGTCTTTCTCTGATCGCTGGTCGCAAGGTTCTGAAGAAGTCTGCTCTCGATTGTTATTATAGAGAATTTTACTAAATTTTACTAAAAAGGCATAAGAAAGAGGACAGCGGAAAAATTCAACCTCCCTTCCAAGCATCCTTCCCAGGGAGGTAGCTGTTAACAAAGACCATGGAACCAAGTGACTGAGCTGCCCGATCTAAGAAATGAAGTTCTAGTGGTGACAAAGGAGGGGGGAGGGGGGAGGGATTGCATTGGGAGTTATACCTGATGTAAATGACGAGTTGATGGGTGCAGCACAGCAACATGGCACAAGTATACATATGTAACAAACCTGCACGTTATGCACATGTACCCTACAACTTAAAGTATAATAATAATAAATAAATTTAAAAAAAAAAAAAAAATATTAAAGAGGATTTAACGAAAAAAAAAAAAAAAAAAAAAAAAAAAAAAAAAAAAAAAAAGAAATGAAGTTCTAAAAATAAGCTATTCTTATAACTAATGAATAAATAGATGTCACTAAAAATATGCCATAGAACACTGGAAAATCTAAACCTGTACTTAAAACTACAGATGGTTTGAACTAGATGGACCATAAGAATTTAATCCAACCCTCTTGTTTTATAGATATGAATGGAAACCGAAGCCCAGGGACATTTTGTGACTCGTCCAAGGTCACCCACCAGATGGATGGCAAAGCCAAGACACGATAATCCAAGGGGAAGGAACTTACTTCTTTCTGGGATAGTAGGACTCAGAAAATGGATCAGTCACACCAAGTCAAGTATAGATGTCCTGCTTGAGTCACACAGCAGGGGATTGCCAGAGTAGAGAAGGAGAGCAGGAGAGGGGCCTGGGAGATGCTTTGCTGCCAGTCAGCTGACTGGCTACAAAGAGTCAATAAAAGTTGTGTCCAGGATTGAAAAAGTAAGGGAAGAGGAAGTGGAGCAACAAAACCCACTAGGAAAACCACTTGCTGTCTTGGAGCACATGGTTACTAAACGGTGTCCTGGGGAATTGAGGATGTTCCAAGAATCAGCTTTTAAGGGCCAAATAGCTTTTCCATGTTCTAAAAGCTGCTTGAGCTACCCTTCATGAAGAAGGGCCCAGGTGCTCATCTATTATTAAGCATGTTTAAAAAGGCATTTAAGAGAAAGCACCAGGAGACAGATTTGCAGCTGCAACGGCAGTCCCAGGAGGGCAGTGCTTGCTTAGAGAAGGAGCAGAGTTCATGTTAGTGATATGGGAAGAGCCAACACAGGCAAGTGTTCTGGTATTCCCTGACACTTGTTGGTGTGCTCTTCAGTAGTTCACTGAAAAGTGAGCGATGCAGAAGCAAAGCCAACAAATGCCAGATCTTCCTGCTATCAATACAACATGTTCAGAACAATAAGCCATGACCAAGATTTGTCCCTTGTGTTGGGGGGCAGGGAAGAGGGGAGTACAGAGGGGCAGAAATTTAAAAATCATGTGATAAATACATGAATCTAAATAGATAATGTACAGAGATTAGATATTTCATATATTTTAATAGTAGATAAATGGTCAGTTATTTTATATGATTTAATATATTTATGACATCATTCACAGCATATTGTGATTATAGATTATAAAACAAGATGTATAATACTATCTCAATTTTATAAAAATATTCCCACTTTTTTATAAAACACTTTTATAGGCTGGACTCAGTGACTCACGCCTGTAATCCCGGCCCTTTGGGAGGCCAAGGCAATCAGATCACCTGAGGTCAGGAGTTTGAGACTAGCCTGACCAACATGGAGAAACCCTGTCTCCACTAAAAATACAAAAGTAGCTGGGCATGGTGGTACATGCCTGTAATTCCCCAGCTACTCGGGAGGCTGAGGCAGGAGAATTGCTTGAACCCGGGAGGCAGAGGTTGCGGTGAGCCAAGATTGCGCCATCGCACTCCAGCCTGGGCAACAAGAGCAAAACTCCATCTAAAAACAAACAAACAAACAAACAAACAAACAAACAAAACCCCACACATTTGTAATATAAAGGTAAAAGGACTAAAATGATATAAATCAAAATATAAACAAATTATCTATGGGAGGTTGAATTTGGGTTGGATTTTATTTTCTTCATGCCTTTCTCTATTTAACTTTTCCTTAATGAATGATCGCTATACTTTTGACATCAGACACAAATAACAAAATACTGTTACATAAAAGAGAAGATGAAACAGGATTCCTCAGGTTCTGAAAAAGAGATCCTCATAATGAGATGGAATACATTTAAGACCACAGTTTAAGGTATTTTTCTTCTTTAGGATCTCACACTTAAGGATAGTCTTTTAAGTGGCCAATAATTCAGCTGGAGAAAAAAAATACAGATTTTGAAGAGCAGAGGTCCATCACTGACAAACAATAAGAACTTATATTTGGGTAAAAATATTTGTATCCACCCATTCCTTAAATTGTCAACAAAAATCCTAATACCTGAGTTTTAAACAATGAGTAAAAGAACAGAGCCACATTGTTCTGTGATTGCCTGGCATGGTCTGTTTTTGATTGGGCAGGGTCTTGCGAGGCATTTCTTCCCAATGATGCATGAATAAGAACCACTAAGAAGTCAGGCTACATCCCCTCCTCTCCTCCTTAAAGTCACCTGCCCTCACCTTGCCGTCATGCTCTCCTGGCTCTACCAGCCTCTTGGGTGATGACTACTTCTCCCTTTTTTTTGCTGATTCTGCTCTCTCCTCTCAGCCTGCACCCACCCAGAGGCATGTCCTATAGCCCATGTCCTTGGTCCTCTTCCCTCTCCTTCTGCTCTCTTTAGAAACTCATCTTCTCACTGTCCTTCAGTTATCCCCTCTGTGGAGAACATCCCTCAGTCTGCATTCTTTGTGGTATCTTCACACCAGAACCACAAATTGACATTTCTACTTCCCTCCTGACTCAACAGTAACTCAGAATTAGAAACCCTAAAATTGAACCCGTGAAACTGCTTCCCCGTCACTAATTTTGTTCCTTGTTTTGATGTCCCAGTGTCCCATAAAAATCCCATTTCCTGAAGTTCAATTCTTCAATGGTCATTGTCTCATCTTCCCCAGTAGGTTACAGATTTATCCCACCTCTGCCATCACTCTCGCAGCCACCTCTGCTCCATGATTGTCCACATTCATTCAGGCCCTAGATGGCTGCGGCATTCCTGCAGGCACCTAAGTTCCTACAGCCCATCACAGCTGCTGGATGAATTTTCTGAAGAGAAGTCATAATCACATCACTCTCCCACTCACAAGCATTTCATGGCTTCCGATTGCTTCTTGAGTTAATTCAAACCATCTTTGCTTCTAACGCTCTTTAAGCTCAATCTTTCCTTAAAGACGCCTCTCTACCCCCTTATTTGTACCTATCATCTGGACAACTTTTTTAAAAAAACTATTATTCAATAAACAAATATTATACTTCACCTGTTACTCCCTCTGCCTGAAATATCATCCTCAGTTTCAATATTACTCACCTCTAAAACTCTCCCTATTATTTAAAGCCCATCAGTAAAATCATGTTCTTCTCAAAATCCTTAACCAGATATGTAATTTCTTTTTATAAGCCCCTTTGCCTTATCATTTATTAGTTATCTATTGCTGTGTAAAAGGTTATCATACAACTTAGTGGTATAAAGCACAAATATTGATTATTCCACCGTTTCTGTGGGTCAGGAGTTCAGACACGCTTTAGCTGGGATCCTGTGGCTCAGGGTTTTATACAAGGCTGCATGGCAGTGAGTAGGCCTCAGTCCTCATCGGCTGCTGGTCAGGGACATCAGTTCCTTGCCACTTGGGCAGGGTTGCTCACAGCGAGGTGGCTAGCTTCCTTTAGAGCAAGGGACACGAGAGAGGGCCCCAATACAGAAGCTAGCCCTTTCATGTGCACATCTCAAAACTGACATCTCGTCACTTTACTATTCTATTCCTAATAATCAGGTTGCTAAATTTAGCCCATAACTGGGGGAGAGGACCACACACGGGCATGAATAACATGAAGTACCAGCCTTTGGGGGACATCTTAGTGGCTGCCTATCATATCACACTCTTCCCTGCATCATGCCTGTGTAATTTTCTTATCCCCTCTGTTAAAAGGGCACATTTCTTGAGAACAGGGTGTCTTATTTTCCTCTTAGCACCCAGCACAGAGTCATTCGTAGAGAAGCCCTTCAGTTTAGGTTTGTTGAATTGAACTGAAGCTAACTGATTGATAAAAGTGCTAACTCTGGATACAGGCAGCAAAAGCAATGGCTCCTTCTCGTGGGCTTTGAGATTCTATTTTCACATGAAAAGCAGAAACACCATTGGGGATCAGAGAAGAAGAGGTTCATTAGAGCTTTAGAGTAGAAAAATACTATATGGTCAATGTTGTTCTATGAATATTAGGAAATTCCATTCTGAGACGAAGTGTTTCTAACTTCTGGGATGGGGTGAAGGGATCTGAAATCTAAAACAACATGTGTTCAGGGCAAAAACAGACTAAGCACTTCCTTTACATCCTTATTTAGCACTCACACAATATAAAGATACATGTGTAATTATTGTCATTATTAACTTCCCTTTGCTTCTAGCCTGACTTTTCAGAGCCTCATGAGTATGGCTCTTCTGCCTTGACAACTTCAACCTTATCTTTTCTTGACTCTGCTTTTCCTCCTCTCTCTCTCTCCATAGTTTAATTAGTATAGTATGACTTAAAATCATCATGCTTTCTCTCTACACTTGGACTGTGTCACTCAGTTTTTAATTGCGGTCAGTTTTCCATTCTTACATTTAAGATGCAACATTCTGTCCCTGCCTTCATTTCTAATTTCAGTTTTTCCTATATTCACATCTGTTTCATTTACCTAGCCCTTTTCCTTCATTCTCCTAGTCCTCCTGCTGAACTTTTCTCCGTTGAAGTCTTCCTTTCTTTGCTAGGTAAATGCCTTTGGATCACTCAAATTCCCTGTAAAGCTCATGCCTATGAAGCCTTTCCGGTTATTCCTTCAATTGGGATTATTTGTTACTCTGCCAAGAAAAAAGACAAATGCACGCTCCTCATGTGCCTAAAGCCTTTTAATGCATTAAAAGTCGATATTTCTGTATTTCATTGTCTGACAAACAGAAAACCCTTCAGACAAGTAGTGCCTTTTGCCTTCTACACTTCCAGGGTGCATCTGGAGATTCCGTGCAACACAGAACTGGAATTGCTCAGTGTGCTTACATTTCCAAGGCAGTGCTCAGAATTCACAGCTGCCCCCTAGAGACTCCAAGGTAAACTGCAGGAGCAATCAAAAGGCTGTGTCAGCTCCATAAATGCCCAATCCCTTAATTCTAAATCTACCCATTTCTAAGGTATCTATTTTAGATTTTAAGCAGGGAATGACTCTTTTTTGAACTCATCCATGTTCTGGGAGGTGCAGACTCCAGTGTCTGCAGGGGCTAGGTAGATAATTAATAAAAGGGGTGAGACACTTGCAGGGGGCTGACAGCATGCATTCCATCCAAAGGGGGTCCAGAGGAATGTGAACCCAGTGTTGCCCATCATCTGATTTTTCAGGAAATCTAGAATCTGGAGTTCTATGGGAATCTGAATTTTTAAATTTTAGAAACCAATTTAATCTTTAAATATACCTTTTAGGCAGTATAGAACATGTCGATGGCCCAAAAGTAGTCTGTTGCCTGCCAGTTTATGACCTTTCCTATACACCCTCACCAGGTCCCATGTTGTGTCACATTGGATGCTACAGGGTCAACTGGAGACAAGGAAGTGAAATAATTTCCATAATAGCTGTGAAAGAAAGCCAAAAGATGCCGTGCTTACTTAGAACAGTAGGCTAGAGTAGGTAACTCACTAAATGCAGTTCTTATTAAACAATGAAGGTTAATACTTCTTGATTTTTTTGAAAAAATCAAACGTAAATATTGTAATGTTGATAGCCTGATGTGACATTATAAAAATCCATACCCATTCTCTAAAATCTAGCAGCGAGAAAAAAAAATGGAAGATAAAATACTACTCACATTTCTCCTGTGGCCTGGAAGTGGGCCTGTAGCCTCAACACAGAATCTGTACACAATTTAGGCAGAGGATTTGTGGACACAATTTGGAAAGTTCTTACTTTAAATAAGTTGCTAGTGAAACTTCTTATGACAGCTGCTGAACATACTCTGAAGAAATTTAACTAGCAACTTATTTAAAATGACCAATCCATCAAAAGCCCCTTTGAGACTGGCACTAAGTGGCTGAGAGCCACTGCACCCTGTCTTACCACCTTAAGGGTATATAGCACCATCTGAAATGATCATATTTATTGATTTGTTTATGTTTGCTGTCTGGCCCCACTCACCCAGACACAGGATCCTTGAGGAAGGGAACTTGTTGGTCTTGTTCAATACTGTTTCCCTGGCACCTAGAATAGTGCCCAGCCCTTAGTAGGGGCTTGGGAAAATATTCACCAAATGCATAAACCCAATCGGCCTCATGTCAGGGAATGTCTTTAGCAACTACGTGAAGATATCAGGTAATTCAGAATCTTCTGGAGTGAGTGGGACAGGCCTTAACTTTTTCTTACTGGGCTACTGGCTCTGTCCTCCACTTTATGAAAGGATAAAGATTCAGTTTTATTATAAAATTAATGGCTGGAAAATAAAATGAGAACAGAGAACAATGACAGAGTGGCAGCCTTAAATATCTATTAAGCAGATACTTCTCCTTGTGAAAAGGAAATGTCTGTGATCAGCGGCCCCTATGTTTTATAGGTCAAAACTCAGATTACTGGGCCTCGTCCTTAGAGTTTCTGGTGCAGAAGCTGAGAATCTGTACTTCTCATAAGTTCCCCAGTGATGCTGATGCTGTTGGTCCAGGGGCCACACTTTGAGAACCTCTGATGAAACTGTGAAATGCTATTCAGGTATCTATTGTTAAGACCATTCACCACTCCCCCCACCTACCATTTCACCACCATCACCTTTATGTTCAACCATGACTAACCATGACTATGGGCATGTCTTTTGACATTAAACCACTTTCCCTGTGGAAGAAATTTTTTTAACGGTTATGAGCCAATCTATCTGCTGCAGAATGAGGAAGACATAAAGGGAAAATTGGCAATTCTTTAAGATCAACCACAACGTGGTGGTTTATTACAGTGAAACAAAACCCGAGTAGATCAAATAGCACAAGGACACACTACAAGGTTTAATAAACTGTGATTATTGCTTAATGTGTTTTGGTTGTAATTTAATGGTTACTGAGAATCTACAATGCGCTAAATCAAAACTGAGGGGTTTCTAGTCGCCTGATTTCTGAGTGACAGGCCCAGCATGGGCTGCTGTGCTATGCTGTAGACTTTGTCAGTATTTTATTATTAATGAAGACTCACGTTTTAAAAATCTCTGTGCAAAAAGGCATTTTAGAATGAAGGCAAAAACTTGCTCATTTCCAATTTATAACATCAAACATTTATACACTGTTTTCTAGTTTCTTCCTGTTAGTGACTATCACCGAAATCCAAGTAGTTTGTGTGTGTCTTTGTGTAGTTAAGTATGGTCAATTTTTCCATTTTCCTGTTTTCTAGAATCTAATTTTATTTGTATTATCATTGGTTCAAAACGTGTTCAAGTAAAATGATAGTGAACATGGGAGTACACTTGCTACATGTCAGATATTGTGCTAAGAATTTTACATGAATTATAATTTCAGTTTTAACAAAATTAAAACTTTACAGTTTGAGGTAGGTGCTGTTATAATCCCCGTTTTACAGACGAAGAAACAAAGGCACAGAAAAGGGGAACGACATCTATTTAAATTTATTTGGATTAATCACTGCACTGGGCAGAGGTAACCAAAATATGGTGCCTCTTGGTTTTTAAACTGTGTGTCAAAAGACAAGTTCAAGAATCCAAGGTCAAGAGAAAAGCATAAGCCAGGGCTTAAGGCATAAAAGCACAAGAGGTGTTGGAGAATAGTTAGTTGCAATTATGGGGCATGGAGGCTGAATGCAGAGAGGTGAGGAGGGAAAGGGAAGGGAAGGTGGGTCAACCTCAAACACCATGATTTTGGGGCTGGGGTGGGGGAGAAGAACACTTTGCCCTGTGGAAATGTTTCCCAAATTTCATTCATTCAAGTAGTACTGTAACAATTTTGCCATATCTGTACACCACCTATACTAATTTTTGAAATAATCTTCAAGAATATATGTATTAAAAAATTTCATATCATTACGATAAACGTTAAGTTGTGCCACTTGCCAAAAGTAGAAGATAACTCTAAAAATAGATCATTATTTAAACAAAAAATACTCATCTCTCCTGAGTTAACTCATATACTATAGTTGAAATTCACAGCCACATGAGGAAACACTGACATAGCAATGACGAATTTGAAGATCAATGTTCTTATTGTTGAATTTTGTTCCTACTTTTTCTTTCTTATACATGTATTTTTAACTTAATCAAGTTTAATTTATCTTATTTTATGTAAGATCTCAAAACTCCTCTCCCTTAGCTAGTTGAGTTCATAAAATATTTGGTTGCTTGTGTTTCAAATAAAGCAGTTAAATTTTCATGTCACTGTCCTACTAAGATTTAAGAGCTGTTTTTGTAGGTCAGCTATTTTAAATTCTCCTCAGTGTTTTGACATTTCTCTGCACCTCCAACAGATGTCTGATCAATGGGGCTGCAGGGATACAGTGCCACTGCCATGATGGTAGATTTTACAAGAGCTTTTAATTCAGAAGCTGACTGTTTCCTCGAAAATCCCTTCCATGCAATGAGGACCTAGACAGCTGCTTCTGCAGGTCGTTATGGCTTTTGTAATTCAAAGAAACGTGTTCTTTCCTCACAGTTTGAGGAGATAGGTTCTGTGTTCCTAACTGAAGAGAGAGGGTGTGTGTGTGTGTGTGTGATAACAGTTAGGAATTATAAGTATAGAAAGATACAAGAAAGCTTTCTCCCCCCTTTAGCTTTCTTTCCCTCTCTCCTTTCCTTCCTTTCTGCCTTCTATTTTTGCTAATCACAGAAAAATGTTACACTGAAATAGCCAGTCACAGTCTGGGCTAACCAGCCTCCACACCTCCAGCTCCACACCAGATGCTGGACCATTTCTCAACACGTAGTTTTAAAACTCAAGTAGCAGGGTCTGCATGTTTCCATAGTGTGACTTGTCCTCTCGTCTATGAATTTATCCCCATTGACATTGCTACATTTGGATCCCATTAGTCTAGTTGTACTCTTATATTCCATGTGTTGAGGCAAAAAGCACACTGGACACAAATGGAGCTGGACGTAAATGTCTACACCCAGCTCTGCCACTCCTTAGCTGTGTGACTTTGGGAAAATCATGTGACCTCTCTGATCCTCAATTTACTTACATGTACAAGTATTTCTCAACATTTTAATAGGAATCAAAATGGGATCATATATGCTAAATTTGTCCATTAATAGCATTGCTAATAAAGTGTTACATAAAAGTCAGATGTATTCATGGCCAAATCTTCCTAATGTCCCTTAATTCCAGGCTAGACTGTCTGATCATTTATATGTGTTTCTCAGACACTAGAGGGAAAATGGAATTTTGTGTTCACTTTTCTAGAAAGAGAATGCTGAGGTGCCTTAAATATCCACTACAAATTTTACCTCAAAGGGAATATTATGTTCCTTTGCCAGCAAACTTCCTTTCCTATGGGATGGATGAAGAAAAACTAGTACATATTATTTCAGGAAGAGCCAAAGATGATGACCTCAGAAGATATCTGACAGCAAATGCTTGGGCTAGAAAAACATGGAAAGGCACCCACCACAAGTTTGGTGTGAGCAGGAATGTGGTGTGCACCTGGAGAACAGGGCATAGACTTCTTTCCCCTCGAGGTCTATCACTCCCTCCCCAATGACTGCCTTCTATGGTCATACTTTCTTTCTCACCATTCCCCTGGCACAGATTTGCTTTAAGTTTAAACCTTCAGAACAGTTAGCTGACAGAACTAAGACCTGGAACGCCTGTAAAACCAGCAATGGACCACCTATATGACAGTGAAGGACACCTGGCTGCAGGACAGAGAGGGAGGGTGGAAGGAAAGTAGGAAAGCTCCTAAGCAAACCACCTTAAGACATCGCTGTCAGAATAAACTAAAAGGTTCACCAAATTATGAGCAGAAATAACCCTAATAGAGAAAATTATAAAATCACCCCGAACAATCTGAATGCTATGGCTGCTGTGGGAAATTTATGTTCATGGCTTTTATTAATAGCTTTTATTATTTTAAAATTTTATTATTTTTTTTGTTGGCCAATACTTCCTTTAAAATGTTTGTACCACAGGCTGCTTGGCAGAGTTAACATGCCAAGGTCACAGCTTCTCTTCCTGTATACATGAATTATTTCTACCCTGTTTCTGGCCAGCTCTCATAAATAGGTATTGTGGAGATAGAGACTGTGCATGGCTGGAACAAATCCATCATCACTGTAGGAAAAACTCAATGCATAAGATCTTCGGGTGCTACATCAATAAAGGCATGCTTGCATGTGAAGGACAATCAGATATTATAACTTTAATGCCAAACTTCAAGTCTTAGCTAAAGTCAATATGCTATTAATGTAGGCACAAAGTAGCTGGTTTGGCGAAAAATATGTCAATGTATTTTTATAGTATACTGCTATAACAGCAAGTGAGGCATGTTCTATCCCTACTGGTGAAAGAAGGGCATTGCTCTCTCCCTTCTGGGTCATGTGTGAACCAGAGAATAGAAACAGCACTGGAAAGGGTCTCATACAGAGCAGGAGTCATATGACTCCTTGGAACGTGAGCCTGAATTTTACAAGCCTTCAACTTTCAAGAAAATGAAACAAATATGATGAAAAATGCAGACGGACATGGAACACATGGACAACCCCATTCTCTGTGATATCACCACCAGAGATAAGAAATACACATCTCAGCAAAGTCAGACGGCAGTGCACTGTATGAGATGATCAAAAAGAGAAAACCCTCTGGGACTCCTAGCAGACCCAAAATAAAGGAGAGCCTTCCACCAGACCGCATGTTTCCCCTGGTTGTTGCTGAATCGACATAAACCAACCAATTCCCAAATTAAGGGTTTTCATTTTTAACATTTAGGGGACATTGGATAAGAAACAAAGGGGCCAAATCTTCTCACCTTAAAAAGCAATCTTATGGCATCAAAGTTAGACCACCAACTCTGAAATTATTTTCATATGAGAACCAGAGTTTCTATTTAACATGCATATGAATGTCTAATCATAGGGAACCAGTTTGAAGAAGCATGTTATATTCTTCCAGTGTAATATTAAGCATTAAGTTTCATGCTTTTGAAAAACATTTAATAAAAAGGGAACATGTCCACAATATCCTAGGAAGAGAAAAAAGTAGATTGCAAATTATCCATACATTAAGATCCCAATTCTGTTGTATTATCCTGTGTTGTATTATAGTGTACACACAGAATGCACAGAAAAAAAGCACTGGAAAGAAATTTTAAAATATAACTGCTAATTCTTTGTAGGTGCAGATATGGGTAAATTGTATTTTATCCCCTTAAATGTCTTTAATAAACATTAATTACCTACATAATAAGAAAATCGTAAATGTTGTTTTTAAATTCGATATAAACATAGAATTTTCTCATCTCTCTACCACTCTTTCTTCTTCAACATCAGTACTGGAAAAACATTATAACATAAAAATTAGAACAAATAGTTTAGAGGACTCAGGGACCAACCACAGGTAACTGTCATGAAATAAAAATCTCAATAACATTTAAACGAGATGGATGAAAGCTATCTTTTGGCTTTGGGGACACTTTCCTTTTCACTGTTTTTCCTTAAGCCAAGGTTAGGCCAGCACTTCTTCAGTCCCTGAGTTCAGTTCTGCTTTCTCTCTCCATCAGCATGTACAGGTTTCAAAAGTACAGTCAACCAAGGTTATCTTGTTCTTTTATCCTTTTCATTCAGTGACTGATGACAAGCACTGGAAGACAACCAGCCTTTCTGAAATGACATTCCAGTCTATTCCCTCAATACATCCCGGTCTTCTCTTTGAATTATTTCATGAATGTGCATGGGAGTAGCAGCTTGACATTGTGGACTGAGCCTACAGCAGTGTTGAGACTTTAGGGATTAACAGCATACCTCTACCTTCTCCTCTCCATGACTGCCCCCTATAATCTCTTTCTGGAACCCTAGAGAATGGTGTAGGCAAACAGGATGGGCCAGGGCTCTTGGAGCTCAGTGAACAAGGAAACATCTGGATGTGAGGGTCTGCACTAATCACACCTCAGAAAAACAAAACAAAATATGTAATCCAGTGGCCCCGTGTCATCTCATAAGTAAAATACACATTAGCAGAGTCTTTACTTACTAAGCAACATGAAACATCAACCCAATGTTAGACTGTATCAAATAGTAAGATTTAAAAATCACCTTAGTTTATAGAAATGTTAAATGTCACAACAAGCACCTTTTTTATTGCAATGTACTTGGTTTGTTTTTCCAAGCCACCAGGAAAGCTACGATACAAATTTGTGGGGGCAGCCCTTGGCTCATGGTAGGTATGAGCCCTTGGCTCATAGTTACGTGTGAGAAGGAAAGAAGGAATGAAGAAGGAGAAGGAAAGAGAAAGAAGGGGAAGGAAAAAAGAAGGGAGGGGAAGGAGGTGGGGAGGGGAGGGAGGGGAGGTGGGGAGATAGGGAGGATAAGCCATTTAGTTCATGCATTGTTGCTTGCACAGGACTGTACATTACAGAAAGACAAGGACATATGCAATTTTGAGGACTTTCAAAGTCATCCCCTGATGTTGTTAACAGTTCCAGTACTCAACACTTCTCTATTAAGGAATTCTCCCTATAGCTAATATAAACCCTCTCTGCTTGATCTTAAGCCCACTCACTCTGGTTCTGTCTCAGAGGAGAAAGTGAAGAGCTGATCTCCACACTTGCTACAATAATTCTTCACACATTTAAAGAGAATAAGTCATCACCTCATTGCCTTTTTTTTCTTTCCCTTAATAACCCCAATTCCCATAGCCTTTCTCCATAGATCCTGTCTTCTAATCCCTTAATCTAATGATGCGTATTAGTACTCAGTTCAAAGTCAGTAAAAATAGCATGTTGTCAAATGGTGATATCAGGAGATCCTGAACAAACACCCTTGCCATGAGGAGCTCCTGTTTCACCCCCTTAGATGCCCTCTGTAGAGCCTGGAGAGAGCATGAGTGTCTCCTAGCCTCTCCTCTGAGGCTGGGAGGTAGAACACAGTCTGTCCAGCTGTGCCCGGGCAGTCACCAACACCGCATTTACTGGCCTGCTCAGGGATGTCTCACACTATGCTAGGCACAGAGGTATAGTGGAGAGGCACACAGATGTGGTTCCTGCCAGTTTGTTCTGAGTGAGTGAATGTGCATGAGCGGGGGGGATGGAGGGACTGTTTTATTTTGTCAGTCAAAAGCTTTCAAGTAACATCAATAGAGGTAGTGATTGACCTCTATTGTATAAACACTGATTTGATCACTGTGGACTAAGATCACCATAGTCCTTAGGGGCTAGGATCACAGAGCCCCCACACCCTGGAGTTGGTGCTACCTCCTGGACAAGAGGTCGGTCACCAGAGACACAGACACACCTTAGCCTGTCTTATTTATTCCAGGATGCAGATACTGGCAGAACATTTTGTCTTACTATGTTGTTGTTGCTTCAGTTCTTCGGGGGGGAGTCTCCCTTTCCTCAGTTTGGTTGCTCTCCTTCCCTCCCATTGATCCATCCATTAATTCCTGAGTACTATCATGGGTCCAACACTGTGTGCCAAGCACTTCCATTTCTAGTCTCTGCTTTACTGGTGGATGTGGCTGTGACATCTCAGTGTTGAAAGCCATAGATGGAAACAGATTTGGGGAGTCCACAGAATGATTTACACAAACTGAAAATGTTTTTAATATACATAAGGAGGGGGGGTTTCTGGTAGGTGAAGGCAGGGAAGAGGGAGCGGGCTTATAAAACACCCTCTTGTCTCTTTCTGGAAAAGATAAGCAGAGATGCAAATCTTACATATTCTCCTTTAATTCTGACCCAGACAGTCCCTTTAAAGTCTGTTTACATCTTACAGCCTAAAAATGCACCATCATCATTTCTTGATGTCATTACTCAGATCACACCCCCACTGCATTTCATTTTTATTATCCCCATTTTAGGAACTATTAAATGGAAGCAGAGAGCAGTAGCAATGAAGCAAATCATGAGAGACTCTGATAGAGACAGAAGCCTTAAAGCTTGTTGGAACTGCATCTCTGTGCCAGACTATTTTTAAAGCAAGTTTATGCAGCTGTCCCCCACTTAGGAGCCTCACAAATGAGCCCAGTCTGCACACAATGATTTTTTTTTCACCATTGTCTACCCTTTCCAACTCACCATGCTATGTCTGCATGCATGTGTGTGTGTAAAATATTTCTTTTTACATGTCCTTCTCCACATTCCTACATACCAGAGAGATGTTCTTGGCTTTCTGTGAATCAAATTCTGATCCAGAGATCTCTTTACTATTCTAACCCCCTAAGCCTTCTAGAGGTTCCTTACAAAGGATCCCATTAAAGGTTCACAAGAGCAGATACTGTTCATTTTTTATTAAAGTAGTTGGGTAAATATATCAAATCTGTAAATGTCTGGAGTATTTTTGGCAACAACAATTGCTCTGGGGAGGATTCCAGGGACTGGAAACAGCATTGCTCTGGAGAGGGAAGCAAAGGGTCATAGATGAGAAGAGGACTTTCTTTTTACTGGGTACTCTTTTGTGCCATTTGTTTTTTTACCATGTGCAAATATTACCTTAAAAAATTACACAAGAAGGGTATTGACTACCAATTGACATTTGTTGGATACTGACTGTTTCAGTGACTATTCACTGGTGTTTGACTATAAAACCTCTTTGAATATTTACAACAGCCTTATGTAAAATCCTATGTTCCAAACTCAGGTAGTATCCATCACTAGCTGATAAATGGCAACATGGAGAACTGAACTCAGTTCTGCTTTCCAAAACCATAGACTATGTTGTGTTGACTTCAAGTCTTCCCAAGGGAACAAAATGTGTAAGACTGTAGCATTGGGACTACTTTTAGGAAACTAAAGGAACATTGGAATTCCTATCACATGGTTCACACCAACAACTTAATCTTCCTTGACCCGAGATGCCTTGTTAAAAGCCAGTCACGCATGTATCACTCCACTGGGAGTTGAGCCTCCCTGATGATTCCCCCAAGTCCTTCCCTGGCACTGGGGTGCTCACTCCAGAGGTGGGGAAGTTACCTGTTCCCGTACTGTCTCCAGTAAACTTCTATGTCTAAGTGGGGGATTTCCGGGATAGAAGTGAAATGGCTTGTCAATATTCTAGTTCTCCTAAGCATATGGATTCTTCATTTATTTAGCAATTATCTTTTGAGTGGTCCAGACACTGGAGGCAAGCACTCTTCTGAAGGGTCAGAATTACAGAGGTGAGCAAGGTCCTTGCCCCCAGGAAGCATCCATCCTGGTGTGAAGAGGCAGGCAATAAACAAACAAGCAAGCAAGTAAGCAGAACGCCAGATAATGAGTGTATTGAGGAAAATTAAAACCTACTGTTAGGCAGCGTGACTGGGTGACTACCTCATCACGGGTCATTAGGAGGGCCTTTCTGGGGAAATATTTACTTAAATGACAGGAATGACAAATATGCCCTAGGAGCTATGCCCTTCAAAACAAGCTCAGGTTCCTGTGTGTTCCATTCCCTCACCCAATTTCTATTCCAATCTGCTGTTTATTTACAAGGAGATTTTGCAGTCCCAGAAGTTAGCACTAGAAAGGACCCAAGTCTTCTTAGTCCAATGCCATCATTTTAGAGATGAGGAAAGAAAAATGTAGAAAAGTGGAAAAAGCAGGTCCCATAGCTAGTTGGTGGCCTGACCAGTGTCTGAGAGTCCTATCTAGCCCATATTTCTTCCACAAACCCACATTCCTCCCCTGCTTATCTGTCCAGTGTTCAGCTCCTCCCTGTAGAACCTTCACCCTGGTGCCTGCCTTTCTGGAGTCCACTGACACTAAATCCTCTCTGGACCAAGGGGACCATCTGAAGCAGCATTAGGCATCTTGAGGATGATATCCTGGGGACGAGGATAACAGTGGAAGGACCAACACAACTTTCCATGATGCAATCTCACCACAACCCTGCCATTCCCTGGAGCCATACCTGCCATCCTCCCTGCCCACAAGTGAGCCCTAATAGGATCCTTCAAGTCAGGGAGCTACATGGCTCTATGACCTCAATGAACACTATACATCTATCTTCCAAAGTGTTCCCTGGTTTAATTGAGTTGAGATGAAAACGCTCTATTCTCTCAACCCCTCTCAAAATGCCTTACAAAAGGATTAACCACAGAATTTCTTTAAATAGCAACTTCCTTTAGTACATGTAAAGTATGATCTACAAAAATTCAATCTACACAAAGATTTTCTCCTCCCCCTCCCCACGAAACAACAGCTACCATATCAAGGGCAATAACATAAACTTGGATTCTTAACGGTAGATTTTGGGATTCTTTTATTATGTAATGATTCTCATACATGCTACAAATACTTATTGAACTGCTCTATGAAATACGCTCTTACAGGTTGTTGTGAGGACACAATTGAGCTAAAGACACAGCCTCTGCCCTTTGGAACTGTGCATAAGGACAACTCGAACAAGAGGCAGATGTGATGGGTGCTACCTCAGATGTATGGACAAAATCAACAGGGGACAAGGGAGTGTGAGATTTTATCTCAGTCAAAGATGAGGAAAGGAAGCTGCAATATTTTAATTGGGTATCAAAGGATGGTTATGATTATATAATTGGATAATTCATTCTAGGAAGAAATATCATGACATGTACAGGGGACAGGACCTACAAAGGCACATTCTCAGAAGAGGAAGAAGCCCAGGGTAGCTTAATTGTGAGACAGGAAATCATGAGGAGGAGAACAAAGGCTTGGAAGGGAGACTAGAGCCTTGAATGCAAGAACAGATCAAGTCTAGCCCCAATCCATAAACCATAGAAGGCTCAAGTGGGCTTTGGGCAGAGAAAGAACATCACAGTCAGAGTTGTGCTTCAGGAAGCTCATTCCGGCAGCCATATTTTGGACTAATCTGAAGGGGTAAGGGCAGGTGTCAGGGACAAGGAGGCCCATTTAAAAAATTATCACATAGTTCCTGGATCATATATAAAGTAAAGAATAAATTCAAGAGCTAGAATAAAAGTAGAATTGGTGAGGGAAGGGATCCAAACCCTAGGAAGGAGGGTCTAGTTCTAGAAAGGGCTGAGGGGCACAGGCCTCAGATTCTGGACTCAAGAAGAGGAGTCAGTATGACCTGATGGTGAGTGGTGTCTCTTTAAGAAAAGGCAGTTGTGAGATGCCTCCTCCTGCTTGAGACAGTCATTGTGAGCCTACTGCAAAAAAAAAGGCTGCCCCCTCTGTACATCTTATGAGCTACCTATGAAGCCTCAGTTATTAATAACTCCTCTTCTGGAGACAGACAGAAGTGCCTGTTATACATGAGAAGCCCAGAACATTTCTTAAATTATGACGTCTCTACAGCAGCAGTGAAAGCAGCTTGATTGGAGTGAAAAGCAGAAGCCCAGGGAACATCCATTTCTGAACAAATGATAACTCGGTGAAGGGAGGGCAACTTTAATCAAGAACATCAGGCAGGCCAGGCACAGTGGCACGCACCTCTAATTCCAGCACTTTGGGAAGCTGAGGCAGAAGGATCACTTGCAGCCAGAAGTTCAAGACCAGCCTGGGCAACATAGTGAGACCTCATTTCTACCAAAAATTTGAAAGTTGGCCAGGCATGGTGGTGCACGCCTGTAGTCCCAGCTACTTGGGAGGCTGATGGGGGAGGACAGGTTGAGCTCAGGATTTTGAGGTTGCGTGAGCTATGACAGCACCACTGCATACTAGTCTGACTGACAGAATGAGACCCTGTCTCAAAATAATAAGATTAAATAAAAAGCTGGCGTAATTTAAGCCTTATAATTGTGCCCTATCTGGTAAGAGAAAATGCATGATAGATAGAGGTCTTTCAACTTGAAGAATTAGATCCTGGATTCTCCTGCCTGAGCCACACATGCCTCGTTTCTTGGGTGAGCGTTCACACATTCACATAACTAGCTGTCCAGGGCTCTCTGTGATGAGGTTGTGAATTTCAAGAAGTTTATCTCTGGCCTCATTTTCTGGTAACTCTCTCTAGAAATATATAGCTGGATTTCCATTCTAGGCAGAACTATGCTAACATTTTGAAGCACATTCTCAGCCAATTGGCCCATGGAATCTGTGGAAGTTGTCTTAGTTTCCCAACATGCTTTCACAGAATATGAATATCATGAACAAAGGGGTCTTGGGGTAGAATAATTTTGGGAAATTCCATTCTAAATAAAAGTTAAGGTATTTCTTTGCTATAAGACACCTCTAAACTTTCAAGGGTTGGTATGTTCTAAGACTCTCCTAGAGTGAGAAACAGTAGTTAGCATCTCCCAACCTTATGTATCTGTAAAACTATTTTCAGCAAAATGTCTCGAGAGACAAGAGTACTGCAGAATATATTTGGAGAAAAATCAGCAATGACATTACTCTCAGGAATATTTGTATTCAACTGGGAATCTGGAATAATACAAATTGTAATACTAATTGAGTGCTTACTATGCACCAGGCACCTTTCTAAATACTTTACGTATACTTAATCCTTATACCCGTTGGTACTATTATTTCCCTTCTATGGATGAGAAAACTGAGGCACCGATTAGTGAAGAGATTTGTCTAAGATCCTAAATAGAGCTGGGAATTGGACCTAGACAGTCTGGTGCCCACAGAAATTAATTTCTGATGGTAGAATTCCAAACACTGTGATCAACTGTCAGTGGGAGAAATTCTGAGCAGAGCCTTGCATGGGAATCCTTCAATCACAGTAAGTCTAAACCTTTCTTCTCATGTTTTCATCTTTACAAGCTTCCCAGATGCTCTCTAGGACACAACTCCTGAACTATACCACTAATTCAGTTTCGTCACCAAATTATGTTATATTGTACACACATACTCTCCCACGAAAACAAAGTCATGATTCAGACAGCAATGCAATTATCAACAATAAATGGAAATACATAAAGAAAACAATCTCTTGATTAACCAAAACAGCAAGTAAATGAACATGCAAGTTTGAGAAATGGCTTCTCCTGTGTATCAAGGTATTGATCCTTTGCTCCACAGGTCTAGGGACAAAAACCAAAGGACTGCTTTCCTTCCATGTGTTGCAAAATTTCACATCTCTACTCTACATGGCTCAAGAATTGTCAAAGACATGTCCTACCCTTTCCCACTTCCTCTCCTTGTTCAGAAGAATTATCACCAGCTTTGGGTGCATCTGGTAACCATCTTCACTGAAGGACAGATTCCTCCCCTCAAAAGTGACGTTGATCAGATACCTGTAAAGATGAAATAAAACGAAGATTAAAAGTATGAAGAGGATATACCACGAACTAGGCAGTTAGGTATATAGAGAGAAAGCTGGCTAAAGACAGACCAGTAAATAGAAATACAGATACCATTACCAAACTTGGTATACCTTGAACTCCCATTTGATTATGCAATAGAGTCATCCAAATTTTCACAGAGTAGGAATCATATGAAAAAGTAATATAAAAATTTTAAATAAAAGATGTTTGGTCACTGCATGTTCTTACTTACAAGTGGGAGCTGAACAATGTGAACTCATAGATACAGGGAGGGGAACAAGACACACTGGGGTCTGTAGGCAGGGAGACGGGGAGAGGGAGAGCATCAGGAAAAACAGCGAATGTATGATGGGCTTAATATTTAGGTGATGGGTTGATAAGTGCAGCAAATCACTATGGCACAAGTTTACCTATGAAGTGAACCTGCACATCCTGCACATGTACCCAGAACTTAAAATTAAAAATAAAAATGTTTAGAAAGGTGTTTGGTTGAAGTTCACTCTATAGGTATGACATTGAGCAAATTACTCAGCCTTTCTGAGCCTCAGCGTTTTTCCCTATCGGCAAAAACTAGTATAATAAAGGGACCTACTTCATTAGGTTTGTAAGGCTTAAATGGGATAACTTAGGTTAACCACTTACCATGTGGCCTGGTGCATAGTAGAGTCTCATTAAGTGCTAACAATTGCTATTGAAAAACAAAGATGGATTAAAGGTTGGAGATGGTAGAGACAAGAAATGAAAGTAAGAGTGTACCAAGACAACTTTCTGCTAAGAAAGGTCTCCCTCTATCCCAGATTAGGGTCTCCCTCTATCCCAGAGATATGTACATACTCTTTAACTCTTGCTAAGGTCTTGCCTGTACTTCTAAGAGTTGTGAGATGAGTACAGTAAGCAAGGATCTGATATGACAGGATGCATCTGGAAACCAGGGCTATTACACTGTGTATAGAGAACAGAAAATACTAAGGAATGGGAAAAGGTGGGAGAGGCATTTCACAGAGTGCTCTGGTGACTTGTGCATAGATTAGCGGAAACTCTGGAGGTGACTAGAGTCAGACCAATGAAACTGTCTTCCTCCTGGACACCTTCACCTTAGCCCACCCTTTTCCCCTCTGGCTGCTGTCATCTGATGAGCAGTCCCTTCATTGGGAATTCCCAAAGGCATGCTCATTACAACTGCATTAGTGCAACTGCACTGATGGTAATTAATGTCTTTTTACCATAATGGACCAAGGAATCAATAATGATTAGCTCTGTGTTCACATGACATGTTACTCTGGAGCCTTGGGCCTGATGTTGCTTATGAGACATGTCCCTGCTAAGAAGCAAAAGGGATATGTTGTAATTGTAGTGAGGATGCTAAAGGAGGCAGCTTAAAAACTCTTTTTTTTTTTTTTTAACTCCTCTCATTCATTGAAACTGGGAGGTCTTCTTTGATTCTTCCAGGTAATGTTAGGTTAAACAACAAGGTTGCTAGGATGCATATCCTTCTGGTGATTCTAATGATGCTTATGCAGCATGAACCAAATCCTCATGGATCACTTCTCACTTCCAGAACTACCTGGGATGTTTAAGCCTGTCATTCCCTGATCTTGTGTAGCTTCACAAATGGAATCAAGAATGCAGAAGACCCCAAAGGAGTAGCGATTCCTAGAATCCCTAGAACTGAAAGAGACTTTCATAATCAACTAGCCTACCACTTCTTACAATTTATGCTTCCCTTCTATATCATAAAATTGGTCTTCTCAGCTCTTCTTGAATTCTTTCACTGATGGGGAACTTTTCACAGCACCTTCCGGGCTCAAGGTAGCCATCTCAGTGTCGGCTACTTAGTTCTTTCTTACTTAAAGCTGAAACCTTCTCCCCTGCAACCCTTTGATACCTGTTTCCTTTTTAGAGATTCTACAGTCTTAGTCTAATCCTTCTTCTACATGAGAGTTTCTCAAGTATTTAAAGACATTTATCATACATCCCTTATGAAATCAATTTTACTCTTTAAATAACCATTAAACTCTTTTAGTTCTAAAATTTTAACTTGATGGATTAAAAAACAAACACAAGGAGGTTAAATTATTTGTCCAATGTTATTGTATGGCAGACGCACCTGACAGCAATAAGTTATGCATACCCTGAGAATGACCCTACAGTCTCAGAAAAGTGTATGTTCGGAGTCCTAAGCTAAGAAATCTGGAAATAGTCAACCCAGAGATTTACTTTTTATCTATGAAGGACATCTAAACCCCCAGTTCATCTCTTGGTATGCAGGCCATACAGGGGATCAAAGTCCTTTGTTTTGGGTTAAATGAACGTTTAGGTGAACGTTGCTAAGTGAAAATGCTATATAAACTGCATGCATTTTACAAATGGTAGCAGTTCTCCTGTCCAGCCCACCACCACTGGATTGTCCTTCTATGTAAGTTCCCCCAGTAAATCCTATGTCTCATTCATTGTCTCTGGGTCTGTTCTTAGGCATTTCAGATATGGTGCCATCGCTATTGGAGTCAATAAGGGTCCAGTATGACAGTTACACAGCTAATTGGGAGCAGAAGTAACATTTTAAGCAATATCTCCAGTTCCATGTCCTTTCCTGACACCAGCCTGATTGTCATATACAACATCAGGGTTAGCATCCCAAGTCCTTTACATATTCCTCATATGCCATGGCTTCATGTTTTCTACCATCCCATCTTGGCTGCTCTCTCCAGACACCTCCACTCAGTGACATGTTGCATCCCCAACACAACTCAGTGCTCAGTGTGCTCCACTCCTTGCCCTGCTCCTCAGCCTTCAGCCCAGAGCTGCTCACCCAAGCCCATCATTAGTGTGAAGGTAATATTCAGGCCTCCTATAGTTTGCAATGACTCTAACACTCCAACCAAAAGCCTTGAAGAATTCATTGCAGAGAGTATAATTACAAAAGCACAAGACAAGTTATTTTAAACCAACAAACTAGAATGTAACCATGAATATAATATACTTGAAAATATATTCTTACTACAAAGACACTGAAGAATTTCTGGAGTCTTCAAATAAAGTTTATGAGACATGTAAAACAATTTGGTCTCATCTATGTTGAAAGGAGGAAGGAAAGAAGGAAAAAAGAAGAAAGAAAAGGAAAGAGGAAGGAAAGAAAGAGAGGAAAAGTGGGAGGAAGGAAGAGAGAGATGGAGGAGAGAGGGGTAAGGAAGAAGAAGAATGGGAGGGAAATAAATGATCTGGCTTAAGCATCCACCTTTTCATCAGACACTGTGCTGAATAATTCCGCCTGTATCTAAAACACCATTAAGAATATTTAAATGAAAGTATCTATTTCAGAAGGCAATTATAAAAGAGGAGTTCCAAAAATAACTCAATTAATAAGCAGCATCAATGGAATAACTATATAGCCTCTCAAGATGACTTCTTTGAAGGGGACAGCATTGAACTTGGTGTATAAGTTGAGAAATTTGACTTGCAGAAAACAAATCACATTCATGGGAAATGTAATTGGTCTGTAAATTTCTCTGGCTATTCCTGTTCCAGAAACTTCTGATTTTCCTTAGAAACTGTTCTCTTTCTGGGGTGTTCCTCCTCTTCCAGCTCTAAGTTCATTTTATCTACTTAAGCATTCCTCACATATTTTACACTTATCAAAAACATTAGTAAAATTTTATGACAATATACAAAATATTCTTCTCCAAAGTATCCTTTCATCATTCATATCTGTCAGCAGCATATAGATTAATCATTCACACTGTGTTTTTATGAGTAATTTCTTGTGGTGTGAGAACATTTAGCCATTAGTGAGGAGTTTGCAAATATACACCAGCCTTGAGCAAGATGCCCTTTGAATAGCAGAACAAACCCATCCATTCATTGGTAATGAATAGTGTGAAAAAATAGTTGGGGGTGTGGTCACTTCTAGACATGTGATCTTGGCACCTGAATCTCAGTTATTCTTCTCTAAAATGAAGACATCATTTTACCTCCAGCTTATCAGAGAAGTCTGTTGTAATGATCAAATGAAAGAGTGGGTAGGAAAACTATATAAAATATGATACCAATATAAGGTTATTTCATAGGAAAAATTCAGAAAAATAATATATTAGCATAATTTGAGTATCTAAAGGCAAGAAAGTTGCTTGATTTCAAACCTCAGTGAATAAGTGTGATAACTACATTTTAATAAGACTCAATTATCAATGAAATACATCTAAAAAATGGAGATTGGCTTCCACACATGGAGGCTAAACTAGATCAAATGGCTATATTAATCAATTTAACTTTCCATAAGACCTGAAAATATCCAACTACCCTTAGATCTGGCTGTACTTTGTCAATTTTTACTATTAATTAGAACCTCAAAACTTTCATGTGTGAATCCTGGGTAAAGGATTAAATTATATTTAAAATTAAGAGATGCCATAGCTATTCTATTTCTCTCCAAACATGTCATCCTCAAGTACACAGTCAAAAAGTCTTGCTTCAAGTGGCAGCCAAATGCAGAAGTTCTACCCATGAGACTCAAATCCCCTGGAAGTCCCATCAAGGTTGTGTGTGTGTGTGTGTGTGTGTGTGTGTGTGTGTGTGTGTGTGTACATATTTTAAATTGCTTGATTTGTCTCTAGAATGTAGTTTGAACCTTAAGAAACCAGATGGTCTGTCTCATACAGTTCTAATATTACACAGAATCTCACAGTGCAAGAACTAGGAGAGAACTTAGAAATTATCCATTGAGAACCCTCATTTTAGAGAGGAGAAAATAGGTCCCAAGATGCAAAACGACTTTCCCAAGGTGACCTGCCTGTTTAGGACGGGAGCTTAAGTCTTCTGACTCTCAGCTCAGGGTCTTTCCATGATCACCAACTGAAGTGAAATCAGTTCCACAGAGCTCCAGATGTGCATTTTAGCATTCTTGCATCACATGGCCCATCCTGGACTATATAGATCCCTAATACAGACCGCATAAAATAAAATCTATCTTAGATAATTAATCTACCTGCTTGCCTGCTTGTTGAGAATGAGCCTCAGAATCCTGATGGGCTCAGAGCCAATATATTTGCTTTATATGGCCAAAGTCACACTACAGTGAGCTTAATGGGATCAGGCTAAGGTTAAAAAGACCTTCTGCCTCTTTGACTTTGGCCATGCCACTCCGAGCTCATCTACTGCACCACGTTGATACCCACAGCAATGATTTAGCAGCATGCCCTGTGTGGGAGGCACCCAAAAGAGCTCTACCAGAATTTTCCCAGCCAACCAACAGCCTTAGAACTACAATACTTACTTTACCGTGTATGTCTTTACAAGCACTAGATTTTTAAAAATTAATATCTGCTAATGTGTCAATAAGAGAAGAGACAGCATCTCATTTCATCCAATCTTTTCATTTTCAAATGAAACAGACAAAATCCAGCAGGGCTTTTGTGATTAGATGACGAGGCTGAGAATAGGACCCAGGTGGCCTAACCCATAGTCCAGTGTTCTTCCCATGTGCCACCATGTTTTTAAAAAGTGGCAGTTTTTCATATCTCTCATTTTCATTCTCTAGCTATTAAAAATAAAGTGATAAAGGAACACAGTTCCAGGCAAGAGACAAATTCTTGACCTTCTCTTTTTTTTTTCCGCAATTTTCTGGCTCTGAAAAGCTGTAACTCTGTAACTTTGTATCATTGATGTGTCACCTTCTAAAGTCTTCAGCTTCCCCATCTATAAAATAGGTGGTTCATACCATCTTACTTGTCTGATGTGAGAAGCTACAGGGAGGATCGTTTGACCTGTTGTTTATCTCTACATTTCTTTTTTTCTTTTTTAAAAATAGTTTTTATTGTGTATATGTAAGGTATCCAACATGATTTTATGGGATACATATAGACAGTAAAAAAGATTACACTAGTGAAGCAAATTAACTTATCTATCCCCTCACATTTCATCCGATTAATACTGTTCTTATTAATATTGCTATAATTCTGTTATTATTAGCTGCTGTTATTACTCTCTACTATGTGAATGGGAAAAAAACACAATTCTTTTGAAAGATTAGAGTTTCTTTTTAGACATTATGATTATTTATACACAATACCTCTAGAAATAGTAGAAACAATTTCCCACAGGATTAGAAATACTAGACTTGAAAACTTTTAAAAGCTACCTAATTACAGACCAGCATTGGAGAACAAGGCATTTAAAAATTAGATTTTTAGTGTTCTAGTTTAGATAGACTAAATAGAAATTTCTGAATTTTTCCCAGCTAAGAAATTCATAATTATCAAAATAAATCCAAAATGATTAATCCAGTTTAGTGTGGTCAACATGGCAGGCAAGATTATTATAATCAGGCCAACAATGTCCTTTTTTTTTTTTTTTTTGAGACGGAGTCTCGCTCTGTTGCCCAGGCTGGAGTGCAGTGGCTGGATCTCAGCTCACTGCAAGCTCCGCTTCCCGGGTTTACGCCATTCTCCTGCCTCAGCCTCCCGAGTAGCTGGGACTACAGGCGCCCGCCACCTCGCCCGGCTAGTTTTTTGTATTTCTTAGTAGAGACGGGGTTTCACCATGTTAGCCAGGATGGTCTCGATCTCCTGACCTTGTGATCCGCCCATCTCGGCCTCCCAAAGTGCTGGGATTACAGGCTTGAGCCACCGCGCCCGGCCACAATGTCCTCTTTTTAAGGAAGAAGGATTTGAAGAAGTTTTAAATGGTTCCTTTGAAATATGTCATATATAAAAGTATTAGACTCTGTGGTTGGACAATATAATTAGAAATGCCAGTTTCCTACGCTGTCCTTTTCTCCTATTTAGGCAAAATGATGCCTTGTAGAGAAGCTCAGGAATAACTAATTTAAACAGCAGACTGTAATATTAGTTTATGATTACCTGAAATGGGTTAAAACTAGTTTGTCTTCCAGTGGATTAAACATTTTCTCTGAATGGTGTTTATACCATTAATTTATTTTGCAATCCATTCTTCACAAATCATAAAATGTTCAAGTTTGGGCTAGTTCATATCGTAGTTATTTAAATTCTAAATTAGTGGTGTTAAATTAATGAGATATTAAAGTAGCTCAAATTCTAAATTAGTGGTGTTAAGTTAATGAGATATTAAAGTATCTTGAACAGTGATTGATACAAATTTAATACACCTCTTATCTCCTACTGGTGGTGAGAAATGTGCCTTAGCCCCTTAGTAGTGTGGGCTGAACTGAATTCATTTGAGGTATAAGTGGCAATGTGTAAATTCACCATCTATTATGAAGAAAAAGTATTTTCAGTCCCTTTGGCCTAACAATAAAAAATTTCAGGGAGCTATTACTTGGATTCTGTTTCACAACTGAATACCATGAATTAGTTTAATCTGAAATGAAAGAAAACAGAGGAGGATTGATAAAAGAAGGTAGAGAACATTAACCTCCCTCCAGACAGATGCTATCTTTGACCAATTATCAAAGCAATGAGAATTTTGAGGAGCTCTCTCACCAGCTGTGATAACCTCCTATCTATGCCACCTTTCACCAAGCAAGGTCAATGTGACAGGCCATGGCTAGGGAACAATGCTCTCTAGACTTACCTACGGGTCCATCTGGGATGAAACGGAGGTACTCATTCTCATTAGTAATATATCCTCATTCAAATGAATGAAAAAAATCTGGACAATACCCCAAAATGCTTAGTGGTGAGAGGTGAATAGAAAGAAAATAAAGGGGAGAAACAATAAGTTAAGTAAAGAGGGAAAGAATACAGCGTGTATTACACACGTACACACTCATACTGCACCAGGCAGTATAGCGAGGTGTTTAAGAACAAGGACACAGTTCTTAAACAGTGCAGTAGTCACAGTCTCCATTCAAATCCTGCACCCACCAGTTCTGAAGTTGTGTGGTCTCGCAAGTTATTTAACCTCTCTTTCCTCATTTTCTTCACCATAAAAAATATGAATAATATTACCTATTTCATAGGATTGTTGTGTTTCAATATATATAAAGGGGATGTGAGAGTGATCTAGCCGTGACACCTGTTACCCCATTGATTGCCAGGGTTGATTTGGCTGATCTGGCTGGCTAGGCGGGTGTTCCCTTCCTCCGCACTACTCCATGTGCATCCTTCCCTAAGCTGTGCGTCTAGTGGAAGAGGATGACCATTCCCAATAGAGGAGGACCGGTCTGAGGTCAAGGATATATGAGTAGCTGGGCTTCCATTCTAAAACCTCCAAACAAGCTCTCAACATATATAAAGGACTTAGAATTCTCCCTATCACAGAGTAAGCATTATGCATTAGCTGCTCTTACTGTTGTTATTATTATTACCTATTTTTTACATTACCTGGATGTCAGGGGAGTTAGCATTTGAAGGGACTTTTGGATCACAGTCTAACTGTTCACAGTTACAGCTGAACACTCTGAAGCTTGGGAAAATGATGTCATGCTTTGGCCCATTTAGTTGAGTCTGGGTCTCCTAATTCCTGGATCTCCGTTTTTCCATAAAACTACCAGTTCAGTGTATTCCCTCTCATTCTTATAACATGCAAAACTATTAAGGCTTGGGAATATTTGTTTTGTTCTTACTATGATTAGTTACCCCTGTGAGTTTTTTTGCAGTGGGCAGTCACTAAATCATACCACTTCAATATAAAGTTCACTTTCAAAGGAAGGCAAAAGATGTGCTCATACCTCCATTATTTTAGTCTAGAATAAATGATTCCTCAAAATGATCCCCCTTCTGACCTCCCAGATCCCTGCTTTGAACACTAGGTAATTCTCCTTAAAATCCCTTTGGAGAGAACACACTCTTGATTATGTGTGAAGGTACCACACTTCCTTAGGGAACTAGTGAGGCTGCCTTTTGATGCCAATTAATCAAATGTGCAGAATACCAAAGTTGCTTCTCATTTAGCTCTGTGCACAGAATTCAGCGATGAAAAATTAAATTCCTCCTTGTGTTCATGCTCATGACTCTTAGTCACCTCTGCTATAGGTGAGACCTGGTAAGGTACTACAGGAAAGCCAGACTTATTAGACATGGTTAGAAAGGTAGAAATCCCCAGTGAGAAGGAACCAAGTAGCTTTTCTGCATAATGTTACTGTCACTGGATTATTTTTCCTTTTAGTTCATATTTCCATGCTGTATATAAGTTAAAATCATTTTCTTAAAACACTGAATAAAATTCATTTCTTTTTCCACAGATGAGGTGTTCAGTAGGTTGGAATGCAGCCCAGAGTAGGTAGGCTATCAAAACTAAGTGGTGAGACCTTCCCAGAGAAAATGCCAAGGCAGGTCAAAGGCTAGCTGATCACTGACTACCTTGTTATCATTTTTTGTGACTGTTAATAATTTTAAGGTGAAGGCTTGCCTTTCTGACATCCATTTTAGCTCACAGCCTGGCAAAACTATTTAGGGGCTATGTAAACAATGACCGGCAAAGATTTCTCTAGGACATTCAGCTATGGCAGGAAGACTTTCTTTCCTGTGAACTTTCAGGTCTACTGGAAGAAACCCTGAGCATATGTACTCAAGAAGCCCTTGGGTAAGAACCTAAAGTGACCTAGGCATGATATCAAAGGAAAAGAGTAAGAAGACTTTTCTCTTCCTTTTGATCTTTCTCCATTTCCTCAATTTGTTCTTTCTGGAGCCTCTCTCTACTTCCTCTTACACACTGGGTGGTCAACAAAATCAACACACAGGAAATATCTCCATACATACAGTTCCTGCCCCCTCTGTAGCTACCATATTTTTGACTTCACAATTGCCTCTAACAGCTCTACCGAAGGGGGCAAAAAAGGTAGATGATTATATGATGAGTTGGTGATGGCTTCACTTACAGGGCTTGAGAGTAGAAGTTATGAGGAATTGTCACTCATGGAAAAAGAAGGTTATAATTTACTTTTCCAGTAATGGTTGGCAGAGTTCTTCAAGTGAAGATTTATAGAAGCAATTATGTTGAATTGGGAGGAGAGGGTCAAAGGAAGGAGGATCTTCCAGGGTCAGGGGCACGTTTCTAACAGACAGAAGACTCAAGATGCCTGGGTGAAGATTATGTCTTTAGGGAAGACAGGCATGTCATGCTATGTATGTGAGACAGAGAGAGTGGTGGAGGCTGTTGACTCATTCAAAAACGTATCTCTGACCTCAGAAAGCGCAGTCATAAACCACACCTACCATGCAGATAAAACCCTTTCACATAGGCAATAAATAACTCCTCCCAAGGAAAGACCAGAGTAATGAAAGAGATGCAAAGTGGAATATAATCTGGGAATGGAGAAAGTGAACCGACAGGAAGATTTGTTCACAATAAGGAGTTCATTATGCAGTTCCTATAGCACATTCTGGAGAACAGCTTTCTGAGCTACAGTTCAGTGAGAGGAACAATCTCTAACAGTAGGGTTGGTTTTAAGGGTACAGGAAATTTGTACTAGATGGCAGTGAAAGGGATATTATGGATCTGAAAACTGTGAAGCCAAACGTGTACATAAGCAAAGAAAATACACCAAGATGAGAAAAACCATAATGCAAAGGTGCTGGTCAAAAGTTATCAGCCAAACCCACATCTTATATTTCTAGAGTTTCTTTAAGTTTCGCTCTAATGCAGTACATTATGGCACTGTTTCTACACCAGGTTAGAATAAAGAGGTTGGGGAAGATCAAATTTATTTATTTAGTTAGTTAAAGACATCCATTGATCTTTTCCAATATTCTAAAATGAGATTGACCCTTGAGTCAGAATTTCAAGTAAGATGAGGCCAAGAGTTTCTTTAAACCAAACCCCTTTCCTTCTTTTCTCATCCTCAAGAGGACAGCACCATGAACCCCAATTGCATCTTCACTGGGAAGCTGAAAGAAACGTGTAATCATCTTTCCCTGCTGTACTGTGTGGGGGCTAGAACTCTGCTGTTCCTTCTTTGTCAGGGGATCCTAGCTCTTTCTCTCCCTCTGTAGGTTGATGTTTCCATGGAAACATGCTCTTTAATGCTTCTGAAATTACTGTGCATTTATACCATTAACTCTTTTTTGACCAGGGCAAATTACAAAGATATTTTTCTACCCCTATGAAAAGTAATTTTATTTTCTATCTCATCTTACTGGGAACTTCTAAAAAAAAGTAATTGGCACCTGATGACCCTATTTCCTCCCTAGACTTCACTCCTTAATCCTTGTAATCTTGGCTTTTGCCTCTCTTTTCTACTGAAACTATTGCTACAAAATCATCAACGATCAAACCAGGTTGCTATGATTTGGCTGTCTGTCCATCCAAGCAAGGATGTGTGTACCCTCCAAAACTCATGCTGAAATTTGAACCCCAATATTGGAGGTGGAGCCTAATGGAAGCTGTTTGGGTCACGAAAAGATTAATGCCCTCGCTTGCGGATGAGCTCCTTTTTTATCAGATCCCATGAGAACCGGTTGTTAAAGAGTCTGGCACCCCCTCCCCCACCTTGCTTCTTTCTTGGCATGAGATCTTGCCATGTGATCTCTCAATCTCTCTTTCTTTCCATGTGATCAGATCTGAATGGCTCCTTTCACCTTCCCCCAAGAGTAGAAGCAACCTGAGGCCCCCATCAGAGGCAGATGCCCAATATTGAACTTTCCAGCCATCAACATCATGAGCCAAGTAAACCTTTTTCCTTTATAAATTACTAGCTTTGAATTTTCTTTATAGCAACACAAAACAGACTAAGACAAAGATCAGCAAAAATAAAATCAGTAGCCTTTGCTCTATCATCATTCTCCTAAGTGTTATACAGTCTCTAACAGTTGATACTCCCCATTTTTTTAAATCAAATCCTCTTTTTGTACTTTATTATTTAAAGTAGGATAATATCTTCGTTCTTCTTACACAGGCTAGTAATCTCTCCATTTTTTGTCCGCTTTCACTTGAAACTCCCCAATTTGGGGGTATGCCAAGATTCAATTTTGAGCCCATATTGTCTCCCTCTGAGATGCATTCACAGCCATAACATCAACAATCATGCCAAGGTCTCCAAAATCCCTATCATAGGTTCCACCAATTCCCTGACCTTCAGCTCAATATTTCTGATTGGACTGTTCTACTTGAATGCTCAGATGAAACTTAACATGATCAAGTCCAAGTCAGGTTCCTCTATGTCTTTAGACAATGAGACAACCACATTTACAGCTTTAAAACTGTTACAGCTTTGTCTTCTCTCTTTCTGTTATAATTTCATCTTTAACACATGAATGAAAAGAAGAATTCACTGGCTGCTCTTAGGCACTGGATTCCCAGGATGAATCAAATCAATTAAAAGTCAACTGTAGTTTCACTTCATGTACAAAATATGCTGACTGACATTTTTCCCCTCTTCAGCACAGTTTCAGAACTTTGTCTCCACAAGGTAGATGAATCTCATAGCTTTCTAATCCACAAGTGAAGTTGCTTGGAAGTAATATTTCTGCTCTGGCTGCTCAATTTTTTAAAGAAGTCCAACAATGCTACCATTTATTGAGCACATGCCTAGCCTTGTTGTGGGTGTTTTACATTATTTTACATTCTCACATCAACACTATAAAATAGGTAAATATTATAATGAAGGCCCAAGGTTGGGAGTACTGGGAGTTGAATCCCTCCACTTCTGAATGACTCTAAAGCCCATTTTCTTTCCACTGCCCCACACTAAGAACAATGTTGTCAAGAGAAGCAAAGGTCAGTAGAGAAGAAAAGAAAGAAGCCACAAACTTCTAAGATGGTAGAACTAAACTTCAAATCCAGATCTGAATGGCTCCAAGCCCTAGGTTCTTGATCATGATTTATACTACCAACCAGCAGTCCATCAGTTGTTTTAAATTGTCCCTGATGCCATCATCATAAAGAGATCTACAGGAAAGCCAACTAAACACACAGGCTTTTTACAGCCCTAGGAGAGACCAGAGGCACATTACTGGTAAGGAGCTATGTTCATAGGATAGTCAGAGAACCCCAGTCTTTAAGGGCTGTCAATCTGTCATATGTCACAAGCACTAACTCAAAAAAGTGAAGAAATTGAATGAATTTTCCTTATGAGAAAACAGGAGAAAAACCACACCGCAGTAAGCTTGACTGGACTTATAGAAGAATTAATCCTTAGATCGTGCTCTGGAAGGAAGTCAGTTATGAAAATCTAGGACTAAATTCTTGGAGTTCTTGTTAAAGGCAGAAAATAAGAGCTAGAATATTTATTTGGTTTGGTTAAGAGTGACAAAAACTTATCCTGGTTTGGCACAGAATATCCAAATTCTCTCTGGACTTAATACAATATTAAAGTATTTCTTTGGAGCTATAATCAACTCTCAATTGCCCTCAATAGGACAGACTGATCTTCATTTAAGATCTGGACAATCAAATACATAAATTATTCTCAGTACTTACCCTGTTTGATCTCTCCATAGATTTACACTGTAGAATAGCTCCTTCCTTTGCAATTGCTTTCTGTCTAGATCCTACCATGCTATGTTACCTTAGTTCTCCTCCTTCATCTGTGATTTCTCCTTCTTTACTGGATGCTTTTACTTTTCTCTTATTTCATTTTTTAAAGGAAATTCAAAACAGGCTGTTTATTCCTCATTTCATGCAGATATCAGCCATTCCAATGGCACAAACTCTTCTTCTAAGTAGATTAGTCCAATTCTTCTCCTCCAGGTCTGACCTCTTATTCCCCATTTCCATCCCTTGCCAGTCATCCCCACTTGCATTTACCGGTATTACAAACTCTTGGTGCCTGAAACAGACTGACTTTATCTTTGCTCTCAAAATAGCTGACTTTCAATTCCTCTTTCTCTCTCTCGATGAGTTAAAACTTATGAAGCACTTGGAAAGGTGCCTGGCACACAGTAGGCACTCAGCAAATATTAACTAGCCTTATTCCTTTAGTCTTGAAATCTTCCAGCTGTTTCCAACATTTTTCTTTTAATTTCCCATGCCCAATCCATCCTCCAAAACTTTCCTTTCTTTACAAAATGATTCTTGCATTTGTCCCTTCTTTTCTACTCCCTAAATGTTTACCCTAGACCAGGCACATGTCCAGTGATACCCAGATACTTGCAGCAGCCTCCTCCTGGGCCATTTGCCTTATATCATTGCCACCCTCCCCAATACTATCCCCATTTAATCTTACCATGAGACTTCTTAATGCCACATCACTACTTGCTCAAACATCTCCAATGGCTCCGCACTGCCTAGAGCCAAAGTCTGCCCTTGGTGAAGGTTCTCTACATCCTAGTCCCCTCTACCTGTTTGGAATTCTCTCATCTTCTTTACATGAACTCTTGCTGAAGCCAAGAAGCATCTTCGCTGTCCCCTGACAAACATTATTTACACTTTCTCCCTCTTCCATTTTCTCTCAATAGAGCGTAATCCAAATCTTGCTTGTGTTTATGGACTCAGATCAATTCTTATCCTCTCTCTACACTTTCCTATCAATCTGAGGCCTTCTCCCCTCTTCTCTCCTCTTGTCTTCTCTTGCCTCCAGCCCACATTTCAACATTTCATTTATTGTTCACCTGACTTGTTCTGTTCCCTTTTATTGCTTGACTTTTTACGTGTCTGTATCTTGTCTTCCATGATAGACAACATACTATTTAAAGGTAAAAATCAAACCTCATCCTTCTGTTATCCTTTGCAGAACCCAGACTAGTGTCTTGCTTGTGGTAAGTATTCAATAAATACTTATTGATTTGTTTTGAACTTGCAGAAGACAAGTATTGAAATCCTCACATGCTGCTTTCTCACTTCTCACTCCTACCCACATCCCTTCTATGTCACACTACACACACACACAATCTATCTACACATACATTTTTTTGCCTCTCTCTCTCTCTCTCTCTCACACACACACACACACACACACACACAGATGCAACTGGCATTGAGTGCTGATTCCCTGTGGAAGAAAGTAATTCCTCCAATTATTAATTTAAAAAAAGAATGAATCCTAAAGAATATATACATCTACAATCTTTCTTTGCTAAAGAATGAGATGAAAGTTGGGATTGACTTCATTCTTGCCCAGGCTCTTTTTAAACTTCTCTCTTTTAATGTTTTTCTCATTACACTGTCCATAAAAACATAGATCTGCCTGTGAGGATCATGTAATCTACCCAAATCCTTATTCTTTCCATGGTATTGGGCCCTTGGAGAGAGCTGACACAGAAGTGAACATAATTAATGATCAGTAGAGAAATCAAAAAGGGATTTCTGTTTGTTTCTGAAATACTTTATTCCATAAGAAAGAAAAAGAAATAAAATTTCTGGATATTGCGGTTGCTGGCTATGATTTTTTTAGTTTAGAAACTCAAAGCATTGGGAGAATCTGAAATATATGTCAAAATTAATATTTGAATATTCTTTACTAACATAAATCATTTTGTCAGTTTGGAAAGAAATGAAATCAAATTCATCTTACTTATAACATTGAGATGAGGAGGTCTTTTAAAAGAAACCAGAAAAACAAAAGGGACATGTATTCATTATTTTTTTCTAGTACTTTTCAATTTTTGAGAAAAATTAAAATATCCTCAGTGGAGGAGAGGAATAATCTTTTTCTCAATCTTCACATGGTTAGGTGCACATAACTACAAAATCCCGTTCTCACTCCTTCCCACTCCTCACTCCCTACACACATCACAGCAAGGTGAGGGTGAACAGTTGATATTCACACTAAGATCTTTACATTTGGCCCAACTCTTAATAACCCAGGATGTCAATATCTTCAGAGAGGCCCTGTGGGTCCATGCAAATAGCGCCTGAAGTGAATATTCCATGGATGGGAAATTAAGAGTTGAGGATAGTTCAGACTTTCTTGTTTGTAGATAACACCAGGACATGATGAAGTAGTCCAGGTGGAAATCAGAAAGGTATTATTAATAAGTCTCTCTGAACCACAGTAAAGACTTAATCCCTGTGAAAGCAAAGGAAGTTAATTTGATTACCACTTGCCTGAATTCCCTCAAATTCTTGGGCATCCTAGCATAACCTACAGGAATTTAGCATTTGAATCCATTTCTTTACCCCTTTTTCCAGTAACTACCAGGTTGCTTTGATTATGTTAAGTTAAAAACACATTCGATATGATTAGGGGAAGGAAGCAAAACAGCTTGAAGAAATACAGTGTTTGATGTCTTCAATTACAAAGGGGGTTGGGGTGAGTGTAGAAGAGATAGAAATGTGAGAGAACAAGCACACACTAGAGAGAAATGAAGAGATGGAGAGGAGATGAAACAGCATGCAGCATGCTGGATAACGTCTCCATGGCAACCACATTACATGTACAGAGAACTGCCAAAATAAGTCAAGATCCAAGCAAGTAGGTGTTGGTGGAAAGAGAAGATAAGAGCTCAGAAATGGGCAAAAACCACCTAGAGGAGATGAATTATCATTGTGAATTTAACTCTTCTTCCCATTTGTTTTTCTAACCACACCCAAAGCTTAAGTGGAATGAGAATGTGTCTAAAGTGTCGAGGCTGCCAAATCCAGATCATTTCGGGAGGTCTCAGGATGATATGAATGAGGCTTAAAAGGCCCCTGATTGAAGCCAAGAGAAAAATCATAAGTGAGGTAAATACTTTCCCTGTAGCAATTAACTCACTTTCTCAAGTTTTTTCAGCAATTTGCACAGAAGGAATATACTTTTTTATTTTCCAGGTGGCTTCAGGAGGGGTAACAACGTTGATGAAAACATTATTGGGCAGGTAAAACGGAAACCATAAAGATAGGTACCAAGCTCATACATTAGGGAGGCAGGCTGTCCATTGGTGAAATCTATCCCTGTAACACAGGGAGAATCCTATTACAAATATAGTCAAGATGTCCCTAGAGAATATAGGTGCTCAGAAGACATACAGCAGGTCCTCAAATGACATATTTTTGTTCAACTTGTTTCCTTACATTGATGAGAAAAAAAAAATTGGATTTCTGGCTGGGCGGGGCCACTGTCTGTGTGGAGTTTGCACATTTTCCTCATGTCTGTGTGGGTTTTCTCCAGTTACTCTGGTTTCCTCCCACATCTCAAAGCTGTGCACGTTAGGTGAACTGCCGTGTCTACATGGTGCCAGCGTGAGCTAGTGTGGGTGTGGGTGAGTGTGCCCTGTGATGGGATGGCATCCTGTCCTAGGTCAGTGTTCACCTTGACCCTCAGCTGTTAGGGTAGTCTCTGGCTACCCGAGACCCTGAACTGGAACAGTTGGGTGTTAATCATTACTTATTTTCATTAATCTTTCTTTCTTTTCTTTTTTCTTTTTCTTTTTTCTTTTCTTTTTTTTTTTTTTTTTTTGAGGCAAAGTTTTGCTCCTGTGGCTCAGGCTGGAGTGCAATGGCGCAATCTTGGCTCACTGCAACCTCCATCTCCTGGGTTCAAGTGATTCTCCTGCCTCAGCCTCCTGAGCAGTTGGGATTACAGGGCCTGCCACCACACCTGGCTAATTTTGTATTTTTAGTAGAGATGGGGTTTCTCCATGTTGGTCAGGCTGGTCCCAAACTCCCAACCTCAGGTGATCTGCCTGCCTAGGCCTCCCAGAGTGCTAGGATTACAGGCGCGAGCCACTGCACTCAGCCTCTAATCTTTCTTAAGTATACATATAGCTCATATTTATCTTAATGTTTAATATTAGAAGTGTGTTAGGTCTTTATTTAGAAGTTTGATGACGTTTTTTGTGACCAGACAGATAGTATAGGAACTTAAGTCTTAACTGACATCAATTAGCTGATGGTCAAATTGGTTTCCTTCTACGTCATTTTGCTTAAGGTTGCAGTTTCCAAGACCCTATCGATGAAGTTAAGTGAGGACTTATTGCATGTTTCTTAGGACATTTAAAATTACCCAGCAAATATAAACTAAAGTAAATACACATTTACATATTTTATATTTAAATATCAAAATATGTATATATGTGAAGGAAAACCTATAAAGCATGGCATATACCTTATAACCCTTCTTCTATACCTTTAGGTCATCACATATAAGAACTGCAAGCTCTCCAGGATTTTTATGCCTTCTAGCAGCACTCATGGAGAGCCCATGATAGCATGCCACCCAGGGCTGCTTCTCACAGGTTTATATCCAGAGGCTGAGCTGGGTCCCTCACATTTGCCTGGAGAGCCTGTTAAAAATATGGATTCCTGGCCAGGCGCGGTGGCTCACGCCTGTAATCCCAGCACTTTGGGAGGCCGAGGTGGGCGGATCATGAGGTCAGGAGATCGAGACCACTTTGACTAACACGGTGAAACCCCGTCTCTACTAAAAAATTCAAAAAATTAGCCGGGTGTGGTGGCGGGCTCCTGTAGTCCCAGCTACTCGGGAGGCTGAGGCAGGAGAATGGCGTGAACCCGGGAGGCGGAGCTTGGAGTGAGCCGAGATAGCGCCACTGCTCTCCAGCCTGGGTGACAGAGCCAGACTCCGTCTCAAAAAAAAAAAAAAAAAAAAAAAAAAAAAAAAAAAATGGATTCCTGGGCCACACGTAAAAGACAGGGATTCAATATCCCTGGGATAGAGCCTCATAGTATGCATTTTAAATCTCTCTGGGTGGTCGTCTTGTGTAGACAGGCATGGAAACCATCAGAGGAAGCATACATCCCTCCTTCCCCTTCTCTGGTGACTCCCCTACTCTCTGCTTTGCCAAGCAGTGGTGAGGAACCCTTTCGTTGCCTCCGGAATAGTAGATCATCACACCTGTTAGAGAGCTGTTCCCAGGGCACTTATGAGGCCAGAAAAGTGTCTTTCTGCGCTGAAAAATGAGTCAGACCAGCTCTGGTCACCAACTACTACCATCTAGAGGAGTTTGCTCTTAGATGCACTTTCCTATAAATGCTGGGTGGAAGGCACAGAGGGGAACTAGGAAGAAAGAGAACCTAAGTTCCACCAGAGGACCAAGTCAGCAAGGGAGAGTAGTTAGGTCTTAAGGTGCAATAAACAGCCAAATTTTGAATGAGAAATAAACACTCTTTTTTCTCCTGTCCATGCACAGAAGTTCTTCCCTACATCATAGCCTTGGCAGAAAAATTAAACATAAGTCAAAAGAGCCCTTGAACATCACAGAGCTCAACACTCACCTCTTGTACTGTTTGAGAACACCATCATTTTCTGGTTTAGATTTATACAACTACATTTGGAGAAGCTCTTCCAAAACCAAATAATTGTATAAAAAGTGAAATTCACCAGGTGAGGCATCTGACAAAGGCAGTGTCAAGTTTATGCAGCAAATGCTCATTGAACCCTATGATGTGACAGGCACTGGGAACATGGAGATAAGTAAGAAAAGTCATCATTCTTCTCAAGCACTGATTGTGCTACAGGTGTCTTGTGTATGTTACCTGATATACTCCCATGTTACAGATGAGGAAACTAAGGATCAGAAGGTGACTCATTTTGTTCAAGTCAGACAGCTAGTAAGTGACAGACTGGAATTAAAATTGAGGTTTACCCCCAAATTATACTTCATTAAGTCTACTACAGTAGCTCCTTCCTAGTCTGTTGTGCAGGAAAATGTCATATATATATATATATAAATTAATATTGCTCACCACATAGCCACTCTTCTCCTCTATTTTAATCCTCAAACAGGTACCAAGGATACATGGAAATATGAGGAGGAAAAAAAGAATGTGTCTTCTGAGAAGAGATGAGAAACCACTCATACTACTTTTTCCAGGACTGGGGAAAGTGAAGAAAGTCTCTGTGAATGAAGCAAAGAATTACAATGCTTTTTATGGTCTTTCTTTGCCTTTTATTTCATTCTTCCGTCTCCATAAGACTTGAGTCTTGTGTGCCTCCTACTTTAGAAGTGACTGACTCTGAAGAATTAAGCGGATTTAAAGTGGTGTCAGTGATGAGGAACAAAGAGTTTGTTGTTCTACGGAAAGCTGCAAAGGGATCCCCAAGCTTTCTACATTGTTCCACTCAATTCACCAAAGAGAGAAAACTGACATGAAAGAAGCCTTTGTCAAGAAAATAAAAGAATTCATATTTTGGGGTGTATCCTAACCATCACATAGAAAACAGACAGGATAAGAAACCAGTGCATAAAGCCTACATCTTTCGCTCACCTATCCCCTTCCTTCCCTTCTACCTTGCCAAATACTGGCCTGCTGCTGTCATCTCTTTCAGGTATATGACATAGCAATAAGTGAGTCAAGGCAGCAAAGCTGAGGAGAGGAAAACCTCATGAAAACAATGGTTTAAAGACTATGCTGATTTTATAAAGAAGTAAGAACACAGGGGAGAACAAAAGAAGCTGGTGGGGAGCAAGCTTCAGGCTTCGCCAGGGGAGCTATTTTAGCTGGGTCTGAAAAAGCGAGTAGTCTACCTGACAAAGAAGAGAAGAATGGAGAGTCCAGAGAGTGTGTCAGGTACAAAGAAGAGTGTGGGAATGATGAAGGTATAGCTGCAGGACAGGAGGGAGGAAAAAGAATAATGGGGTCAGGGTGGGCAGAAGCAATGGAAGGAATAAGGCTGAAAACCGGGCCAATTGTGAAGCTTTTGAACAGGATGCTGTATTCCTATAAATAAGTATCCAAGAACAGTTTTCAAACAGTGCAGATAAGTGATCCAATTAATTTTTCTAATTAATTTTTCCATTGTTGTTAAGAAAAATAACAGTTGGCAAAAAGACAAGTTAAGGGGCTCATAGTGTAGATAAGAGAAACAATGCGAATCTGAACCACAGTAGTGGAAATGGTGATTGCATGCTGGAGAATAATCTGAGACTATTGTGAAGAGTGGATGGATGTGACATGTGAAATGTAATGGATTTAAATGCATCAATTGTTTCCTGTGACTGCAGGGAGAATAAGTATAGCTCTGACCTTTGCAGGACACTCTCAAGGTATGACACCTTGCATTTATGATCTTTCTTACTAAAACTACAACCTCCATAGGATTTCAAGGTCAATGGTGAGCTGACTGGTTCTTATTAAAATTGGCAAAGGAAGAAGAAATGCTTGGGAGTCAAGAAGGAAAGGGAGCCTGGAGCATTAATGAAGACCAAGAAGGGGTGCAGTATTATCATGTTGCATATTGGAAGACTGGGCTAGTATGAGCACACAGAATGATGTGAGGGAAACAGCATCCCACAAGTGAACTTTCATATATGTAACAAAAGGTGCATAACTACCTTGGGAGCCCTCCTATCTTCAGACATGAGAATACTAGTTTGGAGTTCTTTACCTATCTTCATTGTTCTTGTTCAGCCTTCTCAAAATCACCAACATCTCTTTTACACGGTGGGATATAAGATGATTGCTTCAGTAATTATTCCAAAGTCCACACCCTGATGTCCTCAGAGATGTCAGTGCATATCTTTTGAAAACGTTACCCCAGGAAAAAAAAGAAAAGTTGCTAGAATCTACCTGCACCATGCAGTCTCACCCCCACTGAAAACTTCTACTCTAATATGTGCCTGACCTATGCTGAATGAGAAGAAAGATTGCACACCAATTTGATACTTCAATGAACTCATATGGACTTGGGCTCCCTCTCATTACAGCATCATATTACAGGAACATGTTTAAGTCATGGCTCACTGCGATTCTCAGCTGTATTTTGCAATTCTCTTTCATCCTGTTTTCCTGCAAGTAAGCGCTTCATTACCAATACTAATGGAGGACAGGGAGGGCATACCTAACCAAAATCAACAAATAACTCCAAAACTTACTGTAGGCAAAGGTTCAAAATTCTCCTTCACCAAGCCCTTTGCAGAGCTCCTATCATGAAGCAGAACTTAATAATGCTTTAGCTGTTCTCTGTGCTTCTCCACATCTGCTGGTGGAAGTCCTAATAGCAGCAAAATGACCAAAACCCAGCAGGTGGGGAAAGGGTGAAAAGCAAAAGACCTAGAAACTGCACAAAGTGGATAATAAGTGCCTGAATGATGGACTCTTGGAAAATCAGGCCCTGCTTGATGAGGTTTATTTCCCCCTGCAACAAATTCAATGAAGACAAATCACTCAGCAAGTTTGCTCTAAGATGTAAATTCTGAGTTGCCATGAATTACTCCCACAACTCAGGAGAGAGGCAAAGAATGGGAAAAGCCTCAATTTTCACTTTTTAAATGTGCAACCATAACCTTAAAATTCATCCAATTCAGGAAGCAGCTTGTCTCTAAATGTGATTAGAAAAAAATAGAACAGTCTATTGAGTCTATCAGGGCTTCTGACACACTCACAGATGGTGCAATTAACATGTAGCTGAGTCCGTATTCCTACCCCATTTCCCCCTTGTCACCCTACTAGCTTTTGGGAACACCTGATTTTATCTCCCCTTGTATTCTTATCCCCTGTTCTCTCTTATGTAGGTGCTACAGTCACTAGAATGAGACTTCTTATTTGACAGTGGCATTACAAAAGCAGGAACTAGAGTGGGGGGCTGGAAGGAGCCTCAGCAAAGAGGCTCTACTCCATGTTCCTCATCCCAAACATTTTGTCCAAGGTTGCACTTAGGGACAATATCCCTACCAATGAAATAGAGCCCTTTTAAAAGATTGGAAGCAAATATAACCTCATCCATTAAATCTGTACAGTGAAAGCATGGTATCCAAGTTAGCATTTTCTGTACTTTTGTGTGCATTTCAAGAATTTCACATTAAAAATGTTTCACTGTATAAAACACAAAAAAAACAGTTAACCAGCACCAACATTACTGTTTCACTATTTAAGCAAAGAATGCTGATCCTGAAAGTGCATTGTGCTCAATTCAACATGTGACACTGCAATGTGTACCAAAGTCACAGATAAGATCACTTTTGCATCTGACATGTAGGATGATAAATAGACCCCACCTGCTCTTCTCCACTGGGTAACATTTCCTCAATGAGAACCTGGGACATTATTCAGATGTAACCACCACTGCACAGAACAGCACTATTTCTTCCAGCTTCGGCATTCAGCTGGAGGTCACCTCCCCACATCATTATCAGGCCGTGCTCCATGGTTGATGAGGCAATGAGTGGATAACACACGCTGCTGAGGGATGCGCGTGCATGCTGTTCTGTACTGATGCAATACCATGCGGCGGAGTCGGGGGGCAGGGCGGGGAATGGACTAATTTTACATTTAGGAACGTCTCCAAATCCCAGCAAATCCCTGCCTTATTGAAACAATGAAACCCTCCACAAGGAGAGCCCCTATAGAAAAGCAAGACGGCAGGGAATTTCTCTAAATGTTCCTTTTGTGGAGACAAGTAAATATTAGTTGAAGTTGCTTTGATAGTATAATTTCAATTTTGTAGACAATCAAACGACATGTGTGTCTGAATAAACAAAATATATTTATAACAGATTTTGAAAAGCCTGGCAGAAAAAAATTCAAAAATTATAACAGTATTACATCTTTGTGTGTGACAAAAATCAGTGTATTATATAATTTTTTCAAATATTTCCACAATGTACATACATATATTACTTTTATATTCAGAAAAAATATATTTTAAAAAACCAAAGATCTACTTTGATCATCTGCATACAGTACTACATAACAAATAAAAATTTTTTTATTATTATTTTTTTTGAGGCAGAATCTCTCTCTGTCACCCAGGCTGGAGTGCAGTGGCGCAATCCTGGCTCACTGCAACATTTGCCTCCTGGGTTCAAGCAACTATCCTGCCTCAGGCTCCCAAGCAGCTGGGACTACAGGGGTCCACCACCATGCCAGGCTAACTTTGTATTTTTAGTAGAGACGAGGTTTCACCATCTTGGTCAGGCTAGTCTCAAACTCCTGACTTCAGATGATACACCTGCCTCGGCCTCCCAAAGTGCTGGGATTACAGGTGTGAGCCACTGCGCCCAGCCTAATTTTTTTTTTTTTTGGTCTAAATAAATACCTTTGGCAGATAACCATCTAGTTGAGATGGAAAGATTATAACTTTAGTGACACCAGACCCTCAGACCACGTAATTCACTCCTTTTTCTGTTTCTAAACTTATCAGGGAATTTTTTTATTGTAACTGTGCAGAGGAAGCTCCAGAATTTCAACAGAAGAGGACTGAAGGGCAGTAATACGCTGTCTGTCGGGAGGTGGGGTGGGAGGTGTCAGTACCCTGGGACTTTTCTTGATACGTCATCTGCACAGTAAGTATACGGGTTTTATTCTCATCATATTCCTATTTTCCAGGATTTGAAAGAGGAACTGACGGCAATTTTAAGGAGGTCAAATACCATCCCCCTCCTCTTGGCCTATGCAATTTCGCTAACTGCGGATGGAATTTTTCTACTAGAATGAGAACATGATGAAAAACCAACTTGAGGTGATTGACACATCTTTTTAATAGATATTTTTCAGTGAATATTTGGAGTTCATTAAAAATGACTGCAAATTCTCTATCATTTCCTCCATCAAGAAGTAGTCTACTTCTATCTTCCCCCCACCCCCATTACCCTTAAATCTGAATTGGGCTGTAACTGCTTTGACCAAGAGAATACAGCAGAAGTGATATTGCCAGGCAGAACTAGTCACAATGTTTGAGGAACCCCAAGTGGCCAAGTGGAGAGGCCCACATGGAAGAGAATTGAGTCCTGGTGACTCCCAGGTGACAGCTAGTACCAGTTTGCCAGGCATATGAGTACGCCATCTTGGGAGTGGATCCTCCAGCCCTGGTCAAACACTCTAATGCCACTTGGAGCTAAAATAAGCTGTCCCTGTTGGGGCCTTCCTAAACTGTGAAATTGTTAGCAGATAAATTAGTGTTGTTAACTTAACACAATAAGTTTGGAGGTGATTTGCTATGGAACAATCAATAACGGAAACTGTGTAACTAACTGGTCACTGGTTTACATTTCAGTCTTTGATGAGTGTGGTGAGGTGTATTAGTCTGTTTTCATACTGCTATAAAGAACTTCCCAAGACTTGGTAATTTATAAAGGAAAAAGGTTTAATCGACTCACAGTTCAGCATGGCTGGGGAGGCCTCAGGTAAATTACGACCATGGCAGAAGGTGAAGGGGAAGTGAGGCACCTTCTTCGCAAGGTGGCAGGAAGAAAAAGGGCACACAGGAAGAACTAACACACACTTACAAAACCATCAGATCTCATGAGAACTCACTATCACGAGGACAGCATGGGGGAAACCACCCCAATGATTCAATTACCTCCACCTGGTCTATCCCTTGACACAGGAGGATTATGAGGATTATGGGGATTACAATTCAAGGTGAGATTTGGGTGGGGACACAAAGCTTAACCATATCAGATTGGTTATTGCCTTGATTCTGACCAACTGGAGGAAACTTATGAAACTGAGATTGAAAGACTAAAAATTCATGGGGTATCATAATCCTATCAGAGCAATAATTTTATTTGACTTCTGCCTAAAGTACCACATTGGTCTCTGTAACATATTCAAAAACTTCATTTAACTAATACTTACCAAGCAACTATTACCTGTGAAGCACTAGGGATTCAGTGGCAAAACAAACAAACAAACAAACAAACAAACAAAAAACCAGACAGTTCCTGCCACCACAGTGTTCTTGGTCTAGCAGATGTCTAAGTTCATCCCTCCAACTGCAACAAACAGTGCCTACTCTAACTGAATTAACTACAACTGCACTATCCAGGCAAGATCACAAAGGAAGGTTTTGTTTTGATGATGAAGACTGGAGAACTAGCACAAGAAACCCAGGACTATGCATTACAATGTGTGTTAAACTGCTGTCAGTTCAGCTTGGCTTGCTTCAAACATAGCACTCAAAGATCCAGACAAGAACTCCACCAATCCTCCTGAACACAGCCTTATTTCAGTATTCTTTGGATAAAAGACAAACACAAAGCAAAGCAGGGGTTGAGAAGAGCCGTGAGAAGAATCCTTGAAGGCCTATTGAAAAATTCACATGCAACTCTTCTACCAAGTAAGTTGAGTCTTTGCTATACAAATCAGTGTTGGTCAATTCAAACTCCAAGAAGTCTTTTCTTTTTACATTTGAATAATCTCAGAGATAACAGAACTTCAGCAATTTGACAACAAATAGTCACATTAATTAAGATTTGTATAAGTGTTTTATAAATTATAGATCTCTTTCATGTACATAATTGTTCTTCCATTATCATTCTCAGGAAGTATTTCCCACAGGACCTTACCTTGATTTCTTCCAAGCTACCACCATCACACCCAGAGTAACAGAATTATAATTTTAAAAATAACTTTACCAATTAAAAGAATGTTCACCAGGATCTTTCCCTTAAAGAAAGAATCTCAAGGTATTTAATTTTTATTTGATAACTTTATGTGCTATCTAGATCCAAGGAGGACTTCATAACAGAACATAGCAATCAGAGCATGCACATGGCATCTGTTTGCTCAGAGATCGATTGGTTTTCTGGTCTGGCCTTATGCTCTTGACTTCAGTAGACCAGGGAATGTCTCTGTATCAGTGATAAATGAAAAGATCTAGGATTGAAACTGTGATAAGTGGCTATAAACTAAACCAAGAAGCACAGCTGTTAAATGAGCATTATGATTTGAACACAGGAATAGATTCCATTAATCCACCCTCCATGAGGTTCCGTATACAATTAGTGCAAGTCTATCCATCCCTGAGAGCCAGCTCCATTATAACCAGGGATTCAACTCACTTCCAAAGACCCCATAAAGAGGGACCCCACAAGAATTAAAGGGTGGTTTTCCAGTGCTGTCATGCAAACAGGAGACCCCAGGCCACCATTAAAAATTTTAAGTCCAGCTTTTGGATTCTTATCTCTTTCCCTTCTATTCTGTCATGCTCTGGCTTCCAAAACCCCTCTTTTTCCTTAGTTTCATGCCCTCATGTTGCTTCTGCCTGTCCAAAGTTCCCAAATTCAGAGCTCTAGCAGACACCTTAAGCAACGTGTTTCAAATTTATCATTTTCTCTCCCTTCCTGTCATACCATGTGTTTATGTGCTTGTCAAACTCCCATTCCTTAGAGCTAAGGTCTTAGTCAGACTAGGAAGAAATAAATATATGCATTCCAATTTAACTTATTGCTTACAAGTTTGTATAGAAAGGGCACTGCACAAACTTAGAAGAACTTCATCATAACATGAATATCGGTCATAGCATTTTTATAATGTCGATTTCCCAGCACATGGCTGGAAAGCGTTTGGAGGAATGGACATTTTAAAAAATTTGTGCAAAGGTGCCATGTGGGCTAAACTGTTTTATGAATCACCCCTACATTTTTATGCTCCCAGGGATACTTGTTTATTACCTCAAATAAATTTCTAATTGGGTAGGGTTTTTAGAAAGAGATTTTATGCAATGGTTGGGCTTTTCTTTAAGTGATTTCACTCCCATAAGGCCAGCTGGAGAAGGAGGGAAAAAAAAGATAATAAGCCTTTAAACTCCTCCCTTATTTGGGTATAATGAGAGAACTCTTGCTGATGCCCACTCTTCATATTTGTGTTATTCCTGAAATACTATTGTCAACTCACAACTTTATATTTTTTATCATTCACATGCTATATGTTCATTAGAGCAAATGAAAAAATGCAGTTAAGAAAAATAATTTAACTTTGTTGAGACAACCCACATTATTATTTTAGCAACTTTCCCAGATGAAAACGTCTAAGCATCAATATGCAAATACAACAGAAATACATATCAATTATACATAACTGCTGTAATGTTTTCTTTTCATTCAATACTTTAATCTCTGTCTCTACACATACACAAATATGCAATATATTTTTAAAAATTCATAGTCTTTCATTGAATTATTAACCAAAATTTAATCAACCCCCCTTCATGAAAATTTAGGATGTTTTCAATTCACAAAAACTGGATAACCACCCTCATAGGCATATCCTTGTGCAATAAACCTTTTCCTTACTTTAAGTAAGGTTGACCACCATGGGATACTCTTAACTTCAATCCATTTATTCTCAACTGTCTCTTCACACTCGGGAAACATAAAAATACATACAGCAAATGTGATCTCACGTAGTCACTTCCACTCACAATGACATGCAGATTCAAACTCAACCCATACAGAAATACAGTCAGTATACAGATTCCTCATACCTTCACTTGTCTCTGTCATCAAAAGAGAGGAAAAGGCTAGGATAAGGCTAAGGCTGCATGAAGATAGGGACAGAATAGCAGAGGAGTTCTGAAGGATGGGGAGAAATGAAAATTAGTCAGGGATTTGTCAAAGAGATAAGAAAGTAGTAATGTGGTCAAGAGGGTGGCATCTCCAGTTATGAGAAGAAGGTATCAAAGTCATCAATTAGGAAAAGTTTGATGTTGAGACTGGGAGGCTGATAATGACATGGATGCTCAAAGGCAGGATGCATGAGGAGGACTTAGCCAGATGGGGGCTACACCACAACCATGCAGAGCCAATGCCAGGGTTTGCAGGAAAACTCTCAATGAGAAAGGGAAAGGATGGAGGAGAAGGGCATGGGCTGATGAAAGTAAGAAGGATTTGATCTCTGTGAAACATACTGCTTGAATGGCCAATCCTTGAACATGCATTTTACCCAGCATCTTTTAATGACTCAAACCAAATCCTGACACACCAACAGATTTCTCTAATTCTGCATTCATCTATTTTCAGAATATGCTGAAATAACACCCACAGCATTACAGTTCTTCTTGGTCATCACACCATCCCCCAGTGCCATCCCAATCTCTAGGAGACACCCACATACCCACCTAATCTAGTGCCCCCCAAATCCTATTGGTACCACCTCCAAGTGAACTCCTTCCTTGCCAGTTAGATCCAGCACTCCATGTAATTCCATGAGATTTCTTCTCCCCATGGCTGCATCTATGTTAAATGAGATAAAACAGCGTCTGCCTCACAACATTGTTGTGAGAGCTAAATGAATTAATACAGGTAAAAGGACTTCTAAGTCCTTCACCTGAGGCATCGTTAAAGCTCAAAAATGTTAACCATTATTACAATGATTTCTCATTTATAAATAAAACACATGTCACTGATACTTTTATTCTCCATTTTTTACTAAGCCCTAATTTGGAGGAATCAATTTCTTTCTGCCTAAAATATCAATGCCACATGACTGATTTCAGTGGAATATCTTCACAACTGATACATCCTTAGGTAACCCCTTCTCCAATTCCCAGGCACCTTTGTGTCATCATATAAGCATACCTGGATTTGACAATCCTATCCATTCTTTTTTCCTTCCCCCTGATAGTGATTTGCTGTGCATACTCATTTTCATATATCCACCATCCATAGCAGGTGCTTTACATATAGGAGGTATTTAACGAATGTTGAATTTGATTCCCCTGCTCTCTTGCCTTAGCTTATCCCTATTATCCATTATCTCCCTAACTTCTCCATAAACCACAAAGCCATTTTATGAGGAAATAAATGCCATATAATCTCACAGTTACTTGTAGCAATCATCATGTCTATTATTTCAAATTCTTTGGACAAGGTATTCTAAGAGACACTAGAGGACATAATTCCAGATGATCAGATTAGAAAGGCATGGATGATATAAGGCATAGTGTCTTATATTCTCTGGATTTATAATTTAAAGGTATACTATATTTTGAGCTTTCATGGCAGGAGGCACACAAATATATGTTCATAAGGAGTCCCAAAATGTGTCTGTATACCACAAAGGAATTATATCTGTTAACACATTAATAAACAACAAAAAATGCATTGTATCACCAATGGCTCTGTCTAATGACCTGGCTGTAACACCAGTCATTTTTATTTTCACCAAATATAGTCCACAAGCTTCCCCACATTGAAAGTCATTGATGAGATCTCCAAAACAGTTATTTTTCATTTAGTCTAAATTCCTCTTTACTATAATAATTATTTTTAAATAATGTGGAGATACTCAAGAGTTCAGAGAACTTCAATCAAGATGACTAAAGACATTAAAATAAACCCTTTGATGAACAGCGCAAGAAACTGCAGTTGTTTAGTCTAGACAGCAGAGGCAGAAAGGTGACGAGAGTTTGTCTTCACATTCACGTACGGTTGTTATTAGTGAGGTAGTAATCATTTGCTATCCATGCCCACAGTGGACAACACAGGAGCAAACAAATTAAATTACATCAGGAAAGATTTCAATTAGACATAAGGAAGAACCTCCCGGCTGATTAATTAGTAGAATAAACTCCTTGAGAGAGGCTGTCATCCTCATCTCTGGAGTGCTTCAAGGAGGCAATAAACAATTCTCTACCTTGGCAGGCTTTGGTAATCATCTAGCTACTGGCATCAAGACCTCTAGAGGTCCCCTCCAACTATTTGATTTGATGAGTCTCTTACAGTGTTTATTGATATCTCATTGATCACAGAAATACACTGAAATTGGCAAAACACTGAGGCTCAATAAGGCTGGAAAACAGCAGGGATTAGTGGGAGAATTAAGCACTGAACAGACATAAAAAAATGCCATTCTTCAATATGATCGTATTCTAACTCTGTCAAGATGAAAAGAAAAATGCATAAACTCATACTTTCTCAGTGGGAGACTAAATGGTTAGAAATAAAATGAAGTATCTTCCAGCAACCTAAGGAGAACTCAATCAGCAGAGAAAATAAAAAGGCCAAAGTAGACTCACTATTTAATCATATTTTCCAGGACACCGACATGCCTCCCACAGATCTAAAGCCCCAGCTCTATGCCATATTGCTGTATGGATAGCAGTAGTCCCCAAATTAATCTCACACATTTCCTCCTCTGGCCTGAATATGGAATTCCCAACCTCCCCACGTCTGACCATCAAAGCCCTAACCACCTTGAAAGCCCAAGTTCAGATGCCACCTGCTCTAGGAAGATTTATCGAACCTCCTAAACTGGAATGTCAGAAGTGTGTGATTCCTGTTTGCCTCAGCTCCACACAGCTACAGGGACAAAAGACTCACAAAGTCAATCCGAGTAGGAGACATTTTGGCCTGCCTTGTCCCAAGGCATCTTCCCAGGCCCAGAGAGCTCCTATGGTTCTCTTCTCTCCCTTTGATGCAGGCTCTCAGACACAGCCTTCTTCCTCCTCCTCTCAGGACCAGCCACCCCATCTATTATCCCTTGGAAAATCTCTGTGCCCAAGCCTGGCTACAGAGTGGGAATCAGGTTTTCCAGCCCTTCACTTCTTGCTGTGCATGAGGGTCAGCATATAAACTCCTTTCTGCTTAAAGGTCTTATTCCTAATCTATGAGCATGAATGTTAAAAAAAACACAAGATCGTAATTAAAACCAAAGTCTCACTTTCCTTTTATCCCTGAATCAAGAGCCTACCAAATGTCAATTCTGTCAGCTCTTACTCTATTAATGAAGGCCTTGTAGTCTCTTTTTCACTCCAGCGATTCATTCAAGGGAGAACCGTAGATCTACACCAGCATCAGGTGGCATCTCCAAAGATCTCACAGGGTACAACGTCCAAACAAGTAGGCCTTCTGCACTTTTTAATGGACATTTTATGAAAGATGGCCTGTGACTCAGGAGAAGCAGCCTCTGATCCCCTTTCAATGATATTAATCACTATATCTTCTTCCTGAATTCAACAGCTAAATGCCAAATAATTATACAGAGAGCTAGATACTCACTGAGATGCCCATTTGCTATACATTTATATAGTCTCCAAAACATAAACATTATTTCCTTGTGGTCTTTGGAATGTTGTGGTTATCTAAAGAAAAGTTAAACAGTGTTATATCAATAAACAATTAAGTCAGGGAAATCAATGCATTTTTTGAACACTTATCAGATCTCTTGCACCAGTGCAAAGCAGTTATAAAGTCTGAAATTTTCACTTAGCACCTATTTGGTACAGGGTTCAAGATGGGTGGAGAATGTGCAGATATACAAAACACGGCTGCTTTGTGGACAGTAAAATTAAAAAAAAATTAATTTAAATTTTTGTAAATCCTATTGGAATATTTCTATTCAATGCCTGAAAAGAAGGAATGAAAGAACAAATCTCTTTGAGAATTTGTAACAAGTAAAATATGCAGCAAGGTTACTGGGCAACCATGGTGAGCAACAGGCACAGGATCCTAGGTCTCCCATGGAGCTCTGGTAGAGAGCTGATCTGCTCTGGACCCAAGCTGAAGTTCTAAGCAAGGCTAGAAGCCTGATAGATGTGGGGTTGGTTCTTTAAGTAACAGGGGAGTTGCAGGCAATAAGGCAGAGTGGGCTGTGACTCAGCAGGTACAGACTTGTGTTGAACTTAATCCAGCTATCCCTGACCAAAAGGTCAACAGCAGCAAAACTAATAAAAGTTGTCAATTTACCACTTCCCAATAGAATTGGTTTTGGAAATGAGCTGGCAATTATAAGATTCTCTTTGAGGCTGAGTAATGAGAAGAGTCTATGTCCTCGCTTTCCCCCATGCTTCCCATAAGTTTTATTCTGTCACACTTAAAACATCTTTGTGGGAGTAGGCATTGTTATTTCCATTTTACACAGAGAATTGAGTTTGATCTGAGAGGTTAAGAAAAGTCACCAGTGAGGCCACTCTAACGTCAAAGCCTATGTATGAACTCCCTTTTTGCATATGAAGATCATTTTTCTTAGTAGAGAAGACGGAATGAAAATAGAGGTGGACTATTTCTGATTTCATTTATCATCTGTTTACATAAGGCCAACTGCCCCATGAAATAAGTCTATCCTCTGGTTATTCTTGCTCCACATTTTAAAAGTTACCTTTATTATCTCTGCATTTGAAGAGGAGAGGAGACATTGAATTTGTGGGGTTTTTTGAGCACTTATTTATTATTATTTATTTATGCTAAATACTTTACATAAATCATTTCTCCCTACAAAATAAATATTGCTTTCTTATTACATACAAGAAAAAAACTGGTACACACACAGAGAGGTTAATCAACTTGTCCAAGATGATAGGTATTGGTAATTCTAACTATCTTCTTGCAGTACTGTTCAGTTTACACTAGTGTTTTCTTTATTAGCTTCTTTTTCATTCATTTATTTAGTGCTTCCAATATTTATTTAGTTCCAGACTCTGTTCCCAGTACCTGTGATATATAGAACAAAGATCCTTGCCCTTGTAAAGCTTAAATTCTAATGGTGGTAATAGACAATAAATGAGAAACACAGGTTTACATAAATAAAGAAGTGTTTTTTCTTTCATTTTGTGAAGTATGCCTTCAAAATCCAAACATACTGGTTCTGGTTCCAGATAAGATGGAGTGAACACACGCCAATTCTTCTCTCCTACTTAACACAACTATAAAACCTTGACAAAATGCACGGCACAGTTATCTGAGGTCTCTAAGAATAAAATATCAACAGGCAGATTGAAAAGAACACCAGAATTCAAAGTGTCACCAAACTGAGTGGCTTTAAATAAGGCTCAGAAACTCGTAACATAATATTTAAAATATCCAAAATACAATCCAAAATTACTCAGCATACAAAGAACCATAAAAATGTCAACTCGTACAAGAAAAAAACAATTGACAGGCCCCCAACATTGTGATGACATAAATGTTCAAATTATCTGACCAAGATTTTAAAGCAGCTTGACCCAGCCATCCCATTACTGGGTATATACCCAAAGGATTATAAATTATGCTGCTATAAAGACACATGCACACGTATGTTTATTGCAGCACTATTCACAATAGCAAAGACTTGGAATCAACCCAAAGGTCCATCAGTGACAGATTGGATTAAGAAAATGTGGCACATATACACCATGGAATACTATGCAGCGATCAAAAAGGATGAGTTTGCGTCCTTTGTAGGGACATGGATGCAGCTGGAAACCATCATTCTTAGCAAACTATCACAAGAACAGAAAACCAAACACCGCATGTTCTCACTCATAGGTGGGAACTGAACAATGAGATCACTTGGACTCAGGAAGGGGAACATCACACACAGGGGCCTATCATGGGGAGGGGGGAGGGGGGAGGGGTTGCATTGGGAGTTATACCTGATGTAAATGATGAGTTGATGGGTGCAGCACACCAACATGGCACAAGTATACATATGTAACAAACCTGCACGTTATGCACATGTACCCTACAACTTAAAGTATAATAATAATAATAAATTAATTAATTAATTAATTTAAAAAAAGAAAAAAAATACTCAAACAAGCAATCATGAACATGCTTGAAACAAAAGTTAAAATCGAAAGCGTCAGCAAAGACATAGAAGACAGTAAGAACCACCAAACAAATTTTAGAATGGAAATAATATAATAGTTAATATAAAAAATACCGGCTGGATGGAACTCAGTGACCAAAATGTTAGTGATAGAGGAAAGAGTCAGTGAACTTGAAGGTAACAAGTATAGCTGAGCAGTACCTTCTCCTTGAGGCTCTAAGTAGTGCACCAGATTCACAGGTCACTACCTCTGAGCTTCTAAATTCTAATAACCACAACCCCAGCTCTAAAACTAAGTTCCTGCAGGTATTATTTCTTAGTATTCCCTTTTCATTCTTCCAGTTGTCTGATTTCCTATATTACATTCCCACTGTTGACAAAACCTTCATATATTTCTGGTGAGAATGTAAAATGATACTACTGCTTTGAAAAATGGTTGGCCATATCTGATAAGGTTAAATATATACCTATTCTATAACCAATTATTCAGCTCCTGGGTATATACCCAAGGAAAATAAAAAGTATGTCCACAAAAGCATATAAACAAAAATGTTCAGAGCATTTTTATTCGTAACAGCCAAAAACTAGAAACAGCCCAAATGTTCATCAACAGAAAACAATAAGCTGATATATTCATACAATGGTATATTACTCAGCTTAAAAAAAGAGCATAGTATTGATAAATGCAACAACATGAGTGAATCTCAAAACATTATATTGAGCAAAGGAAGCCAGACATATAGTAATATGTATTTTATGACTGAATTTGCATGGAGTTCTAAAAAAAGCAATATTAATCTATGGTAAAAGAAATCAAAACAGTGGTTGCCTTTGTGTACACATGTGTATTGGGAGCAGGGAAGGGACAAGGATTGACTGGGAAGGGGCATGAGACACAACTGGTGATAAAAATGTTCCATATACTGATAGAGGTGTGGGTTACACCCATGAAGGCATTTGTCAAAGCTCACTGAATAGGCACCGAAGATAAATGTTGAAATACCTAGTGTGCTTTATTTTCATTAGAATTTTATCTTTGGAGAATATTATAAAGTCTCCAACTATCAGGGAAAGCCAATCTTTTCTATCAACTTTTGAAATATCTTGCCATAAAATATAGGGCATATGCCTTCTAATTTCAAAAATTTAAACCCTAAGTTAATATGGTCAATATCTCTCTCCCAAGTTTCTAGGTACCCCCACATCTTCAAACAGTTCTTGGAGATAGCTTCTCTTGGTGCTAATTTATATTCAGAATATGTGACAGTGAAAATGTTTCTTTATCTCAATTTAGTTCACTTCAATAAATATTACTGAGCATAATTATATACAAGGCAAGGTGCTAAGTGATGCAAAAAATCCAAGATAGATAGCATTTAGTCTCTCCTTCAATATGCTTACTACCAACATAAGATGAGATATCAAAGAATTAAAATATAGGCAGGATAGAAGTAATTTGAAAGCGTGTAATACACAATCAGCAAGATATGAAACATTTACAGTACGTTTAAGAAATGTTAGGTATTTCTTTTAACATCCTTGGTTGAAACCATTTTAAGTCAACAACATGACCTTTTTTCTCCCACTCTTGGTCCATTTGATGCTCTCCTTTTATGCTCCTAGCAGACATAATTAGCAGACACTGATGATTTCATTCCATCAAATCTCCATACCTATTAGCCCTAATAATTTTAGCAAGTAATCGTGAAAAAACACTGACCTTAGTGGCTTAAGCCTCCCATATTCAAGAGGTCCCTATCTTACCAAGACAGGCAGTATAACTCCCTTTAAAGAGGCACCAACTTCTTTTCAAATGAATCACAGAATCTAATTATTCTGAAAATTATTTAAGCAGAAATCAGTACCTATATTCATCCAATAAAAGAGCAGCCATGAAATATTTCCCTAGCAATGAGCCATCCGTGTTCGTAAGACGTTTTTAATAGAACAAGAAGTCACATGCACTGATACGTCATTCTATATGTGAACAAAAATTCTATAAGGGAACAACTCAGAATCTGGTTGTTATTTTTGCTGGTTTTTTTTTTTTTCTTGCTATCAGGGTCACTAACGCTTAAGAAAGAAAAGTAGGTAGAGAGTGGCACAAAAGTTGGGACAACAAAGCTTGCATATTTAGAAATCTGTGTCTCCAAGATGTTTCCTCCTTCTGAACAAAAGCTTGCCATTATTACCAATCACTTAAAGCTTTTAGTTTGCCTGGCTGGAGAATAATGCAGAGTGTTTAAGATGCTCTGTTACCAGTGTTTTGTGAAGATTTTTTTTTTCTTACTCCTAAGGACTTTGCTCCTTTGTGACCTTACGGGTGTGTAATTTTCAGTTTCTGTTTAGCACAGACAAGATGAGTATTGTTTCTAGCCCTATATTCTAAAAACAAAATCCCTAAAACTCCAATTCAGAAATTAAATAGATTTCTAAAAATGGACCCTACATCACTCAACCAAAGTCTATCTCTCAGGAAGTAGGCGGGAATAAGATTCTCTCCTTCTTGTCCTCCCTCCCCCACCCACCACTCCTGATGGATTGGAGATGTCAGCTTGTCAAGTCTTATTGGGTGCTACCTGATGTAAGTCCACATTGAGGCAGTAAAAATCTGTTTGCAGTCAGCTCTTTTAATAAGTCTCAGCAAACAGGAGGAAAGCAGATCTATTCAGTAAGATACTTCCTCTGATACAGTGGGGAAAAAAATAGTCCATGACAGAGGCTTGATATGGAGGAGACTTTTAGACAAAGAACAGTTCTTTCTTTAGAAAAGCTGGAGAGAAATAGTTTCCCTAGGGATTTGAGGATTCTAAGAAACATTGTATTTTTATGCTTATGTTTTAAAGATGACCTAGACTCCAAGCTCTTTAAAAAGGTGGTCATATCTCCCCTGTAAAATGCCCCCATCCCACAGAGTCTTGCTGAGTCCTAAGCATTTTGTGGGTTCAGAGCTCTGATAAATTATACTGATGCTGCTTCTTAATCTTAAGCCCAAAGGAGGAACTCTGGTTGGTTACCCAGCCTTCCACCTATGCCAAAAAAAAAAGGATAAGAAAGCCTGAGAAGGTCAAATGTTCTGAGAATATATAACACAAAGCACCTAATTATTTTCTTATTATTGTTTGTACAAATTTATGGAGTACATGTGCAGTTTTGATACATGCACAGATTGTATAGTAGTCAAGTCAGGGCTTTTACATATCTATCACCTGAATAACATATGTTGTCCCTATTAACTCTTTTCTCATCATATACCAAAGTAAAGAGTTTCTCAAGAAATTTCAAAACTCTAGGAAATATGTGTTTATGTACTATCACTTCATTATTCAGATAAAATTAGGTGCCAACCACCTGAAGAGAGTGGGCCAATCTTTTCAGTAAAAGATCACTTCTCGTAGTTCTTAGTGCATTGCTGGAGTATTATGGGTCTTACGGTGCTAAACGTTGATGGATGGTGGTGGTGGTGATAGTTATGACGATGATGTATGAAATAATGAAGAAGACAATGATGTTTGCTAACAAGATGAAGCCAAATTTTTAAAAAATGACCTGACAGGGTGAATTATTCTGGGAATAATTATTATGTATGTATTCCTTCATTCACTTTTCTGAAGTCTCTCTGTTATCATCCTCCATATCATATTCACTTATCCTAGAATAGTACAGACATGGCAGAAAATGAATTCCAGGAGTCTGGCTAGTAACATTCAAATTAAACTTATTACACCATTAGACTGAGAAATGTTTTTCTTTCTGGCAAGAATAAAATGATAACTATAAAAGTTCTTAACAATATAAGACTTTTCAGGAATAGTCTTGCATTGAAGGTAAAAAGTTATCTTTGTTCCTAATTCTTAAGACAAGTAACATGCAATAAACACTTAGTAAACATTTTGAATTAATGTATGCATGACTGGATAAATAAATGGATAAATATACAAAAGAGTGGGCATGTGAATAAATGGCTCATTGAACTATCTCTCTCTACTTTTTAGAATAGTTAGTGATTGTGCAGGTAAAAATCACATCATAAGAAATCTGGGGCTTATCCTCTGAAAGAATGATCTCAGAGAACCTAAACTCTGATCTTTCCAATGAATATTTTAAGATTACCGTACATATGCTTCAGAAGCTTACTGCAAAATATGACCCCTTGATGATAAAACAAAATAAACTAGTCATGATGATGTCATAAGAGCAAGTCCTTTTCTGGGTCATTATAATTTTTCATGTCAACTTCCACAGAATTTTAACCAGAAGATCTCTAGAAGCAGAATTTTATCTCTATGCAATGTGGTGATGGAGGTATGTTTCTTCCAGCATTTGCTTACGTCTCCCATAATATCTATTTGCAAATCATTATCCTGTCCTTCACGATCTGAGTCCAAACATCACTGAGCTAACAGCCACACAATATTTTCTGTAGGATTTTTTAAAAGCCTACAAAGAAAGTCTCAATGGACAGTTGGTGACCTAAACATCACCAGGTTGAAAACTCCTTGGGGATAAGAATATCCCCCATTTATAATACCTCTGTATCTACAACAAACTTAATAGTAAGTTCTGCATAAAACAGCCTCTTAATAAATGTCCATTGATTAAATGCAGACTAGGGTGATGCAATAGGAAATAAATACTGTGCAAATTTAGAGACAGGAGAGTAGAGTGTAGGGAAGTGAAGTCAGAACAGACTTCATGGAGGATGAGAGACTTAAATAATATATTGAAATAAATGGCTGTGCTATGAGCCAGTAGTAATCTAAGCATCTAAAATGAAAAAGCACTAAGCTCTAAGAGTGCAGAGCAATCTCACAGTGGCACCTTATACAGGGTGTTTCTGACTTTGAATATCTTACTGTTGAGAAGAACCCTACCTAAATGGGCCATGCATTTCATTGTCACAGTGGATGATGGCAAGTGAAATATGAGACTGATGTTGAATTTTTCAAGAAGGATGGAAGGCAGGGATAGGGAATGAAGGTGAGAAAGAAAGAAGGAAAGAAGTGCTTTCAATGAAAGAAATTCTTCTTTCCCACATTTCCAGTTGAAGGATTAATCTGTCCTCTGAGAGTGAATGTCATACGATGATCTTCAGGAAAACACAAAATAGAGGGCATTTAGCACTGCCAAATGTTCCTATCATTCCATTCCTGTCCTGTCCATAGATAGTAGTGTTAGTTTCATCATCTTTTGTCTTTGTGACTGAGGAAGTCCTTCTCATTCACACCTCTGCCTAAGGTGACTACCCTGATGTGACTAAATATGCAAGGACTTGGTTCTTTGACCTAACGCAAGAACTATAGAAAACTACCAAATTTTCTGCAAACCCAGAAAATAAGAATGGTCAGTTCTCATCAGAAGGGGAAATGAGGGAAAGGATACTAGCATTTCCTATGTAATAAATATGTTTGTGTTATGTCATGCCACATGCACATGTGTGTGTGTGTGAGTGTGTGTGTATTCACTCAATCATTACAGAGACCCTTAAATTTTGGAGTTCATATCTCCTTTTTACAATTGGTAAAGCTGAGGTATGGACAGTTTTACACAAGTTAAATAGCTAGTAAGTGCTTATGAATCCCAGTAGACTTGGGATTCATAACTAGGTCTGGCCTACTCTAAAATATACTGCGGCTCAGAAAACAGGCAATTCTAGGTAATAAAAAAACAATTCTGATTTGAAATAAAAGCAAGGCAATGCAGAATAATAAAAAAGATCATTAGAATTAAACTCAGTCCCGCTTGGAATACTATCTTTATCATCAACCCTTACACAAATTACTTTCCATTAGCCACAGTTTCTCCTCTGTAAAATGGCCTAAGAACTACCCGACAATACAGCAGTATAAGATAGATATGATAATCTTTGTGAATGTGCCTAACTGAGTAGCCTATACAATAGGGTTCCTGGCACAGAATCTGTACCCAGTAGGCATTCAGTAAATATTTGTTGAATGATAATGCAGTAGATGTGCAAGAACCCACAAGAACTCATAAAAATCATAACAGATGGTTGTCTTATTTTTAAGGATTACCTATCCCTCTGCCACCCCCAGAGACCATACTACCTATGCCTTCACTGTCATAAATCAAAAGTACAAAATACAAAACACTAGAGGTGGAAGTAGAGGCAGGCACAGCCTGGGGGATCCAAAATGGAAAATGGACTCATTCTTTTGCTGCAAATCACAATCTCTTTTTCTGGTTGTCTACTGAGGCAGCTTCCCTTATAGCCACCCTTAGAAGAAGAAAAGGAAAACAAATCCTGAAAGAAACATGGGGGTTTAAGGTCAGACACTGAGGATGCTCTGTCAGGCATTTTCTCCCATTTTCTCTTTAATGTCTTTCCTCTTCGTTCTCCTCCATGACCTCCTTTGTCTCTTGAGTCTATAATAATGATTCATCCCCTGCTTCTCCTTATGGAAGGGAAGTCTTTACCTCTCACGGACAATGATTATGCTTGACATGGTGATCCTAGTCTCCTATTCTGAGACATCTTCCCCCAGGGCCATACTCACTCACTTTTCTCTAACCTGGAGCATGCTTTGGCTGCTGCAGCTCCTATATAATTCTCCAAAAGAACATGTGAATTTCAGTTCCAAGAACACCTCAGTGGCCTGCATGCCACATACATGCTGCTCTTCTTCCTCCTTTTCCCTCCTTCAAGGTGAGGAGACAAAGCATCTCAGCCTGATCATTCAAGAAACTTAACCAGGAGTATTTAAGGAGAGATTCGTAGCTGTGAAAGTCCACACATAGTTTCAAGTGCTGGGGAGGAAGTACCAAGCAAAAAAAGAGCCAAGACCCGGACTGGACCGAGGCAGTTCCAAAGATGAAGGGGTGGGGTGAGGAGAAGCCAAAGTTGTTGCTGGCTTACACCCAAGTGTAAATTGCATGCTTTGCCCTACAGCCTTTTTATGGTGTTGGAAAGCTTCTCTAGGAAATTCCTATGGGACTGGAGATGAGAAACATGTAAATAAGAGAAACTAGAATGTTGCCTTGCACAGCAGCTTCTAAAGAGGATCGGAAAGCCCTCTAGTCAATCACGTGACATCCCTGGTGGGCAAACTCTGTCACGTAAGGTTCAACTTAGTAGAGATGACAAAGTTAATGCACCACAGGGCTATCACTGGTTATGTGGCTTTTGTGTTTTAGTTTAAAAGGGGGTATAATGACTGGCACCCTTCACGCTGTAAGTAGAAACACAGAGAATATATGCATCAATGAGCAACCTCTTTCCAACTCACCACTTGCACAGGGACTAAAGATGCCCTTTGTAGACCATCACTTCATGCCAAAATACACCAAAGCACTGACCTACCTACTTTGCTAAAAGACACATGCTAAGTCTCAACCACTCACAGCGTGGGTCAGAGGCCATCATCCACCCACCCACATGTCTGCTGTCACAAGAATTCTCCACAACAGCTCCTCATACACTGAAATCACACTTACTTTTTAACTCATCACCACTCACTCTCTTCCATTTCCAGGGGCCAGGGACTGACCTACACCTGGTATCCAACAGAGGGGACTGCCACTCCTGCGTGCTCACCACCACTACTTTCTCTCCTGCACAGTGAGCCACTTGCTTCCGGAATCAGTCCCCCCATAAATACATGTACAGTGCATTCAGTCACTCATTCTTGTTGGCTTTTTCCCAGTTGAATAAACACTCAAGTGTAAACCTACTCCTTAATTCACTCATCCACATTAATCAGATTTATTAATTAGATAAATCGTCCCTTGTACTCTGTTGTAAATTCTAAAGCATGACCACTTTCTTTTTAAAAAAAAAAAAAAGTCTAAAGTCTCCAATAAATTTCAACAAACATTTATTGTGGTATGAAACTCCAAACAAGAGAAGTCCGTCTTAACAACCAAAACGGTGGTACCACTGATTACCACCCTTATCACCATGAGAAGCTACATGGTGGTACCTGAATAGGAGACCATCACAGTACAATGTGCAGGAATTCTTGTAAAGCCATGCCAACATTTCTGTTCACTGAACATGAAACTTGTGGTAAGCCCAAAATGTAGATATCAAATTCACATAGCTACTTTTTGCATCTTTACATTGCATCTGTTTCAGAAAACCATTCTTACGGTAACTGGTCCCTTTGGAAGTGTAGCTGTCTTAAGGCACAGGGTCAGGAGGCAATTCTTTCGTTATTTCAGAGAAATGGAAGGCAATTTTTTAGGGCAATCACTGTCATTACTTGGTGCTTTTGTCCATTAAAATTCTGGAGACCCTGCTTGCAAGTACTAAAACTGGTTTATCACAACACTACTGCATGATCGTGAAAAACTTCCAGTCCAACTACCTTGTAAGCCTTTAAACAGACAGAAGGAACAACTAGCCCAAACCATGGGATCTGTGCAAGGCTGGGAAAGAGCTGGCTCCAGGGATGGCATGGTGCACTTACAGTGTGAGGGGAGCATGAGAGAAACAAAAAGGCAAACCAGAGTCTCAGTTCCCTGGGTTAATGGAGACATAGGGAATGTCGAGTCAGCCTGGCTTTGTCTAATTAAAAAATAAGCTTCTCAGATGGATAATCCCCTGGCTTGTGTCACTTCCCAGGTACCTGTGGCCTGGCATCTGTCACAGGGTGTCTGGCTCCTCAGTTTTGGCATATTCAACCAAGCAGTCTTTTTCTTACATCCCCAATACAAAATGGCATGTCCTTTCTAGCATTGTGTCAGATTGTCTACACCGGTGCACAGGACTTACTGTGATGGAGAGGGGGTGGCATTAATGTACTTGACACATAAAACTGGCTAGGGTCAAATGTCATCTTGAAGGTCTTTAAGGAAAGCATTTAATTCAGTGGCAGATTTATGTCCTTGTGACTGTTCACCAACAGTGCATTAAGTTAAGGTTCAAAAAGCAAAGTCTAGTCTGTTGAAAAACATGAACTAAAGTCCCTGATTGGCTTCCTTCTACCAGCAGGTTTCTAATAGGGCTAGAAAAGTCTAGGGTAAGCCTCAATCTTATGGCACTTCTATCACTGCTCTTGAAAGTCTCTCTCTCGCCCTCTCCATGTTTGGTAAAGTACTAAACAAATACCTTATTTATAGGAGGGGCTTCCAGAATTTCTATAGAGAAAGAGCCTGGGTGGAGGTGTGAGGCAGAAACCTGTCGTAATGGGCAAGACTAAAGGAAACATCTTGGAGCTGTTCTTGCAGAGTAAGTATGGTGTTTACTAACTAGTTCCTTTAACATATACTGCCTACTATATACTGGGATAAGCACTTCAGAAACTTATATGAACAAATTAGACACAGATCTGGGACTCTTGATACTGATACGTCTAAAGGGGGAGAGAGATAATAAACTACAACCACAAGATTGAGGCAATAAAAATATTAACTAATGGTAGCAGCTATTTAGATAATTAATTAGCACCATACAATAGATAGTGACCAAGCAGTTGCTTGGTATTGGGTAGGCGGGAAAGGCCATTCTGAGCAAACAGTAGTTAAACTGAGACCTAAATGGCAAGAATGAGCTGGCAATATGAAAAACATGCCAAGGAGAGAGGGAAGCATGTTCAAGAATCCTGAGGCAGGAAGAAGCTTGGCACAGTTGAGGAAAAGGAAGGAAGCTGATGGAGTCAGAAGACAACAGCCAAGGAAAAAGGGAAATAGAATAAGTAAGGCAGGGAAGGTGTTGGATTTTATTCTAAGTGTGACAGGAGGCCATTGAAAAATTTTGACGTGATCATCTGATTTCCCTAAAAAAAAAATTTATTCGGGTTGTAGTGTGGGGAGGGCAACTGGGAGACTCTTGCAGGAATCCTGGAAAAGGATTAGGGTGATTGGCAGAAAGGAGAGCAGATGAGACGATGAAAAGGCAGGCTCAATAGCATGGGCTTATGTGTTGGATATGGGAGTAAGAAAAACAAGCAATTAAGGAAAACCTGCCTTGGTGACCTTGGTTCACCATTTACTGAGTTGGGGAAGACTAGAAAAGGAGCAATTTGAAAAGGGAAAAAAAGTTACTATTTTCACCATGTTAAGTTTTAGGTGCCTCACAGACACTGTGTGGAAATGTCTAGTAGGTAACTAGTCTAGTCTAGTCTAGAGTTCTGAGGAGTGGTCCAAGTTGTAGATGTGTATTTGAGTCATTGCATATAAAGGATATGCAAAAGCCATAGACTAGATGAAGTCATCTAGGAAAGTTATGTAAATTCAACAAACAAACAAATAAATAAAGGAGCTCAAGCAGAGCCCTTTGAGCAGCTAACATTTAGGGGTGGGTAGAAAAGAACAGAGCTAGCAAGGAAGATTGAAAAACTGTCCAATAAGATGAGAGTAAAATCACAAGGGTGTGGCTTCATGAATATCAAGAAAACCTTTCAATAAGAAATCTGTCATTTCATTGAATGCTGCAGAGGGGACAAGATGATAGTAGACTGACTATTGGATTTGGCAACATAGTGACTGCTGGTGACTTCTGCAAGAGCCACAAGAACCATTCCATTAACACGGTATGAATGGACATCTGAAAGAAATGGGTTAAGGAGGGCGAAAGAGATGAGGAAGCAGAGAAAGCAATTATAGACAACTCTTCCAAGATGTTTTGCTATTAAGAGGAACAGAAAAACAAGGAAGTAGGCATAAGCAGATGTGTGGTCAAGGATTTGAGAGTTTTGTTTTTTTTTTTAATACAGAATGTACTAGAACTTACTTGTGGGTACTTGAAATAATAGAGTGGAGAAGGAGAAATAGCAAAGTCCTTGGAAAGGAAAAAGGCTGAGATCAAAAATTTAAGAGTTCGTAAAAGCTAAATTCAAGATATTTTGCTTTCTCAAGGACTTTGCCATTTGTAAGAATTGGTCTCTAATAGAAGCAGGGATTCTTCATCCACAGTAGCCAGAGTGAAGACAGAGGCATGAGTACTGATGCAGGTAAGTTGGTAGCTTTGGTAGTAAGAAAATGAGAATGTTTCTGGCAGAATAACTCCATTTTCTCAATGAATTATGAGGCAGACTTAGCAGCAAAGAGTGCTAGTTATAGAAAAGAGGAGATGTAGGTTCAGAGTGACAAGAGAGAGTGAGAAGTTATTTTGAAGTGGGAGAAAGTTAACATAGTAAGGAATGTAACCGGAGTGCTGGGCTAACTCGAGTGACAATTTGAGATCCGTGGCTTCATCATCATGGCTGTGTTTTTCCAGTCTGGAGAAGAAACTGGAGTTGCTTGATTGCTTCGACACAAGCAAGAAATGGGCAGTTTGTTTAACTGAGGCTATTCATCAGGCCCCACTGTGCACCACTTCAAATAATCTCACCACACCTGCTGTTCCAAGGATGGGTTTGGTGATCACTTCTGTTCTGGCTTCAGCCAACTTCGTGGAACACCTCATCTGTAGCTACTGTCCAGCTGTAGCTTCTTGCCCTGGGGTTTCTCCTTCACTAGTGTCCAGGAAGCAGGACACTAATGAAGGAACTGCTGGAGACGTGCATATATGCAACTTGGAAGTGCAGGAAAGTGGAAGGGAGCCTCTGAATAAATGCTTATGCCTTTTGTGTTTCTTTTTTTTGTTAATATACTTTAACTTCTGGGATACATGTGCAGAATGTGCAGGTTTGTTACACAGGTATACATGTGCCATGGTGGTTTGCTGCACCCATCAACCCATCATCTACATTAGGTATTTCTCCTAATGCTATCCCTCCCCTAGTCCCCCACCTTTTGTTTTTTAGTATACAGTTCTAAGACACATTTCTTAAGGCTCCTTAGAGCATTTCTTGTAGGATGAATGACCACTTGCTATCAGCAATGCTCAACCAAATCATGTATCCTTGTATCAACTTTCTCTCATTCCCTGTCTCACTGTTCAGGTCCAACCCCTGTTCCCTAGAATTACTTGAAAAAAAAAAAAACCTGTATATAAGCTAGTGTCTCATTCTCTGCCATCAAAGGAACTGAGGTAAGATAACTAGCATTAGGGGTGGCTTTAGAAATCAACTCTTCAAGGCGGGATTGCGGAGTTCAATGAAGACCCCACTGCTACGGATGAGTGAAGTAGAATTAATTCCTAGTATGTTCATTCTTTAGCATCACAAATACTAACACTCTTACCTGTGGTGGATTGAGATAAGCTACAGGTAGAGTGTAATGTATTCGGTTATGTGGTGGCTCTGGTATTTGAAAAATATATGAGCAGTTGACTGGCTTTGTCAATATATTTTCAAGTCTTAAAAAAATAAACTGGAAGAATCAAGTGAACCAACTATCAACTCAGGAAATCCTGCTGAAAATCAGATCCAGGAAAAAAAAAAACTGAAGGTGACGATGCTACCAAAGAGACTAAATGCACAACCTTGGAAATCCTCCTTTGTGGAAATTCTAGTAGGAAATTCCAATAGGAAAAGAATGGGATCCTGAGACCCACATCATACACTTATGAGGACAGTAAGACAGGATTTTCCTGAAACCTCTTAAAGGCAAGAAAAGCTCCTCCCCTTCTGCCAAAGAGAAGAAATCTGCCTTTAAAAACACTGTAAGGAACACTCCTGAGGCAGGTGCCTCTCATTCTGACTCCTGTCCTCAATATGTGACCCCATCTCTCTGTAGTCCCTACAGACCAATAACTAGAGCCAGGTCATAGCACAACTACAGCTGGAAAATATAGTCCCTAGAAGGGATGAATATCTGGGAGGAAATGGTTTACATACTGAAGGAATTGCAATGGAAAGGCCCAGTCAATTACAGGTCTGCAGAAATCAGGAAGCACATATAGGAGTGAACTTTGAGGAAGTCAGACTGGAGGTAGAGTGGGATAGAGAATTTATTGGCACAGCAGCACTTTCTCGTGAAATTCAAGCTCCTTGCAAAGATGCCTAGAAGCATTCCTAATATACTCCTGGGTTGATGGCCTAGTGGATGAGGTGATAAATGATGGGATGACTTTGGCAAAATATTGAAAAAGAGATCAGAAGATTAAGAAGGTGGGAATGTTAAAATGGAAGTATTAATATTATGTGAGACTGAGAATTGATTACCTGACTCTGTCCTAAGATGCATTTCCGAAGGCTCTCCTGGGATACCCTTGCGGGATCTAGCACCTGTCACTCACAGGGTTTAAGCTCAATAAGGCTCCTATCATTGGCTTTCCCCGCTTCCACATTCACTCTCCTACTCCCTAATTTCTGCTCCCTAAGATGGTTTCCCATATAAACTCCTTGTACAAAGGCTAAGACAGGCTGCTTCTAAGAAGCTGAAATTCTAGGCAAGCTAAATAATCTTGAGACTGCACAGGACCCCACCACTACCTCCAAAAATTATTGCCAGATGCATTCTACTATGGTGTCTAGGACACAGCAGGTCCCCAGCAGATAATTTCCTCCTTCTTTTCTTCCCCCTTCTTCTGAAACAGTAAATTCAGATGGCAGTGAAAGGGAAACATTTTCTTGAGACAGAGCGATAATGCTTGTATAGCAATGGCACACTCTTGTGCTCTGTGCCTACCAAAAGCCCCTCCTGAGCCCACTCTTCTCTGGGCAAGTCTCCGCTCTTTATTTCCCAGCACACCGTTGTCACTGTCTAGCCTCAGGATAATAGTGTCCCCTGGAGGGATCAGTTCTTCCTCTGGGGAAATCAAAGAGCAGATCAGGAATTAGCCACCAGATTGTGTCATTCTGAATACAAGGAAGAAAAGAAGAATGAGAGGAAAGAAAGGGGAAGAGGAGAGCTGGAGGAGGATGTGCAGGTAAGAGGTAACAGGAGGAGTCAGGCAGTAGGGTGGCAGGACTGTATTTGGTGAGTTCACACATTTTATTTTATTTCAGCATCACAATAAATTTGCAAGGTGTTCTCCTAGTCATACAGATGGGGAAGCCAAGGCATATGGTCCCTGTTTTAAACAACTGATTCTTCAGCTAAATTAGCAGCTAGGAGTTACAGGTTGGGCCACAGCATGAGCAAGACACAGGACTTGATCAAGAATGAGGGAAACCAAGCAGATCGGATACACAGACTCTTTACACTTCTGCCTTGTTATAGCTTGTATTTATTTGTTTATACCAATTTATGGAAAAAACCACAGAACTATTATAGAATGCAGACAACTAGAATATTTTCATTTTCGCTCTGCTTAACAAGAAATGGTAACCAGACAAATATACATGGAGCAATTTCTAGGGAAGAGGGCCCAGGGTTTTGTGAGGAGAAACCCCAACTTCACTGAACCCTAAGTTCTGATGCTGCCAGAATGAAGGAGCCCAGAAATCAGGACAGGACACAGGGATGAGCAGAGAGGTGAGTGCATTGGGTTAACTGCAAAATGAACTTCACAGTGACTCCCCTGGAGATTTCACCAGACTGGAGTTCCTTGCGGAACTTCACCTGCTCTGTTTTATTTCTGGAAGGTCCAGAGCATTACATCACTTCCCTCTGCTTCCCTACTGAGATTTCTACCCATGAATTTCTACCTATACCCATGAATTTCTACCTATACCCATGAAATTGCTAATTTCTTATTGCACTGTATCCTTTCTTGAGTTTCCTGCTGAAGTAGTCATACCTCTTTGCCATTTCAGCATTCTTCTTTAAACTAGCTACTCTGTAAATTTTATATTCTTTCTCCACTTCCAGTAATATCAAAGCTTCAAAGACTCATCATAGCCTAGAGGTGAAGGGGCCAATATTTTTTTTAATTAAAGAAACAATTGCTGGACACATTGGTTCATGCCTGTAATCCCAGCACTTTGGGAAGCCGAGGCGGGCAGATCACCTGAGGCCAGGAGTTCGAGACCAGCCTGGCCAACATGGTGAAACCTCATCTCTACTAAAAACACAAAAATTAGCCAGGTGTGGTGGCGGCCACCTGTAATCCCAGCTCCTTGGGAGGCCGAGGCAGGAGAATCACTTGAACTCAGGAGGTGGAGGTTGCAGTGAGCCAAGATCACACCACTGCACTCCAGCCTGGACAAAAGAGCAAGAATCTGTCATATATATATATATATATATATATATATATATATATATACACACACACACACACACACACATACACGCACACACACACACATTATATAACATTTACTCAAGCCACATACTATTTCTATTAACTAATTTTTTCTTTTTTTATAATTTCATGCATTTTTTTAAATTTACTTTTTTATTTCAACAGGTTTTTGGGGAACGCATGGTATTTGGTTACATAAATAAGTTCTTTAGTAGTGATTTCTGAGATTTTGGTGCACCCATCACCTGAGCAATGTATACTGTACCCAGTGTGTAGTGTTTTATCCCTCACCTGCCTCCCACCCTTTCCGCAAGTCCACAAAAGTCCATTGTGTCAGTCTTATGCCTTTGCATCCTCATAGCTTAGCTCCCACTTATAAGTGAGAACATACGTATTATCTCCATTTTTTCAGATGAGGAAACTGAGACTCAACAATATTAAATAGCTAGTAATTTAATCTAGTTGTGTGAGAAATGGAAAATACTAGAGCAACCAGAAAGTGGCAGAGCTCAGGATTTGAATACAGGTAAGAGGCTCCAAATTCTGCACTCTTAACCCTAGGGATTGTCTAACCCATTCCCATCATTTTATAAATAAGGAGAGTAAGACACAAAGAAACTAAGTGACATATGCCAGGACAAGGTATGGTGTGGACTGCCATGCAGGTCTTCTGATTTCCAGTTTAATGTTTTTGTTGCTATACAACATAGCCTTGGTTCCAGACAACAGTTCTCACCTCTAGTCTATGTTTTCTGGTGGTCCCCCGTGAGTTCTTGAATTGATCTATAGATTTACAATTTCACAAAGGATCTTCATTTTATCAAGGTTGTATGGAAAAAGCACTTGAGATTGTAAGGATTTGCACATGGTCATTTGGGGCTTTCCCACTGGGTGATCCAAAAGCTAGCGCTTCCCTCATTAGATGTGACACAGCATGTTCCTCTAACTCTCTGGGAAATCTGGTTGTTATAGCTGAGGGGACCTCCAAATAGTAAGACATATATAAATCCTGTTATTACAACAATGATGATGATTAGTCCTGTTCAAAGCACAATGTTTTACCCATTATTTCTGCAGAGTTCGTGAAATGGTGACAGGGATAGAGACTCAGATGGTCATTGTTTCTCAAGGTGGGAGGACCTGATGCTGTGATCACCGTGGGGAAGAGGAAAGGCTGTGAGTAAAAGCTAGGAAATGCAAACCATGTTCCTACTTATTAACAGCTCTGGATAATAGCTCTCTGGGGTAAAATGCAAATCTATCAATAAAGGAGAAACTGTGAGTCATGGAAACCTACCTCTGCATGCACCCCTTCTCCTGGGCATAGGTAGCATGCATCATTGACCCTTTCACTGTAGCATTGTGAGTAAAGCTTGTGTAAAACTGATCACATTTGGTATTTTGGCTGTTTTCCCAGCCACCTCCATTGTTAGAGATTGTGGGCCCCTCAAGGGCAGAAACCCTTGTCTTTTATCTCTGTATTTACAAAGCCAATAACATGGTTGGCACTCAGGAAATGGTGGTTGAATAATGAATGAATGCATGATTTTATGACCTCCTTGGATTGCAATCACTTTGCTTTCATTCAGCAGCCCATGATTCAGGTTCATGCACTGAGTAGTCCTTCCAGGGTTGTGTGTTGGGTAGGACTAACTTCGGAGTGTGGGAACCAATAAATTTTTAGGGTGAATGAAAAAGAATATTGAAGGCTAGAAATTTTTTTCAACTAGTTTTAGAGAACCACTGTTTAGTAGTTCTTTAATATTTCATCATCCAGCCACCAAAGGATGCCCGCCATTCCCTATACATCAGAATATTTTCCCTATATATGTTTTAAAAATAAGAAATTTGTTTTGTAGGCAATTTGATACCTAAGAAAATACACAGAGAGCTGTAGTTTGGGGCTTCAGGGATGATTTTTTATCCTGGAAGAGAGAATGGATGGAGAAAAAGGCCAAAGAGGGGAGGTGGCAATTCACACCCTCTTTGTGTGTGCTTCAATATGAAAGATTCCTCAATGACAGTAAATATTAGATGGATGGATGGAAGGATTGGTGGGTGGATGGATGCACAGACAGAATATAATTTGCTATTGCTGGCATTACCAACAGTCACCTGTACGTTGTTTGACTCTGGTCAGAATGCCCAAATAACCTACCAGTTTGATAATCACTTTCTCACTCATTAATTTCCTCTGGACTCTTCTTCACACAGAACTAATATTCACTTATTTTCTGTTCTTTATTAAATTATTCAAAAGAAACTCTTACCTCCTTCAGCACCCAGCAGTAAAACTCTCTATACATACTAGTATCTTCTCACACAAATCAGACAACATAATACAATGGTATTCTCACTTGGGGTATTGTGTCTCCATCTGAGTAAAAGATGAAGTCAGAGACAGAGGTAAAGTCTAAGAGCGATGTTTTATTTTTCTGTTTTTTTCTCATTTAGCACTAGCTATCCTGTGCTTTAAACAAAGAAAGCAAAATATGCTAACAATAACCTAACATTTATTCCCAGCATAGGAGTGGCGGGGAGGAGGTTAATGTAGATGAATCCTTGTGTACCCCGCTATCAATCAAAACTCTTTATCACAAATAATGCACTGCCATTCCCACAGCTGCACCCAGCTGTTTGGGTCATCTTTCGTCATGTCCAAACTCGTTTTCAGAGTCCTTTCTTCCTTCTATCTCTCCTGTTTTTATGTAGTTCTCTGTCTTAGCTTTTGTATGATGAAGATTTTCAAGGCCAGACAAGTCTTGGGCTGGGAGTAGCCTGTTCATGGAGAGACAGTCTTGGAGGAGGGTGGAAGGAAGAGTCATTAGGGAGAAAGCTTGGGGAAGATGGAGGGAGAGAATGGCACCAAATGAATCACCAGAGGAAAGAGAATCACTGGAGAAGTGCAATAGAATATGTAGGAAAGACCGTCTCCCAGGTATCTTGCTCATTAGAGAACTTCCAGAAAAGAAATAGCAGAAAGAGATGGAGAATGGGTTTGAGGAAAGTCATACTCTGTTCTGTGAAGGATTCATTTTGCTGAAGGGAAACAACTACAGGAGAAGAGAGAGACAGAAAGAAACCAGGAGTAGGGTGGGCGAGACAAAGAGGAAGCCATATGGGGAGGGGGGGTGGGAGGATAAGGGCGAGGAGGAGAGAACATGGCTTGCAGTGGGAACACTGTTGGAAACATAAGAACCGCCCCCAGAAACAAAATGCCAGCATCTCTGGGCAAAAAATCTAAATTGTCAGCACATGCATCTTTGCTCTGAGAAATATACACCTATTTTTTTTTTTTTTAATTTCAGGATGATTCCCCATTCCAACATCAGTAAAATACTTCAGACTGAGAGACTCAGATGATTTCCTTCCTCCTATCACGAAGTATCCCCAGGCCTCTTCCTCACTGTTCCTCATAAAGGTGCCATTCACATGCTGGGGTCCCATGGCAGGGAAAATTCAGGAACAAGGAATCACTCAGATTTCATATAGATTTATGTCTTATAAAACTATAATGGAAGAAATTCGTTCATCTTCAAAAATGGGAAAAAGAAAATATAATTTTTACACTTTCCAAATACAATGTTTTATTCAATTCTCAGCAATTAATGAGCAGGGAGAGCCCAATAAAACAAGCAAAATTAGATACTTATAACCAAATAATTGACTGTGTTTTGATACTGTCCTTGTTCCAGGCCACCTGCTAAGCACTTTGTATACATTCTCATTTAACGAGCACAAAAACAGTACAAAGCCTTTAGTGCTGCTTCTGTTTTTATGGATGAAGAAGCAAGCCCAGAGAGGTTAGGGACCTGGCCGTGGTAATTCAGCTGACAAGTATACGGGCCAGGATGTTGAGAGACCCCTCTGGCATCTAATCATGTGCCAACGGCCCCAAATCTCATTTCAGGCAATAGTGAGTGTTAAGTTCTTCCCCACCAAATTTTTCCTATACCTCGTAATAGGGGGAAAATGGTTTGAATCTTTCCCTTCCCTTAAATTTCTTCCTTATACTCTTTATAAAATGATCAAACATTAGGCAACTAAGCAGAATAATTAAAAAACTAAATAATTAATCCCTGATTAATGGTAGTTAAGTGCACAAAAAACCAACAAACAAAAAAAAAAGGGGGGGGGGAAGGTAAGTACGGCCCACAAATGCCTGTCCTCTCTACCACATTAAACATTACTGACCCCCTTTTCTTTCTTAAAATGGTTATTTCTTTTGGCTTTAATAACATATGCACCTATACAGCTGACAACCACAATCTTCCTTCCCTGTCTCCACCAGGCCTGTGACCTTCACTAAATACTGTGGCTCCTCCTGCCCTGGAACTATAGCTGATGTTCCGGTCCATATCTCACTTTTCTCTAGATACTCTTCTCCTGAGACAACTCAGTTTTTCTCAACTGGGCCACTGACAGTTGTATCCACTCTATGCTGACACATTTTAAATCTGTAATTCCATGTTCCAGACTGCATAGCTGTAGGCACTACAAGACATCCTCACTAATGTGTCCAGCCCTCGGTTCAGAATTTGATGCAGCTTCTGTGAACAGCAAGTTCTCACTCCAACTTCTCAGTTTTCACCAATCTATCATCATCCCTTCAATCTTAAAATCCAAAAGCTAGCTATGACCATTTTGTCCCCTGTATTAGCTCTACCGAGGACATTACTGGATCCTAAAGAAGTGTCTTTCAAAATTATCTTGCAATCCCAGTGGCCACCGAAATTCTGGCCCTCATCACCTCACATTTGGGGAATTTGAAAAAGTCCTGACTTGTCTCCCCATCTTGATTTACTCTTGCCCCATTCTCTCATACAGTAATAATGAGATTCATTTTCTTAAAATAACCATTTATCATAGCCATTTCATCAAGTGTTTCTTATGATTACCTTCCAGAGTAAAGTTAAATGACATTAATCTAGCCTTCAGGGTTCTCCATGACCTATGGTTAATAGTAACACTCATTCGGCCCAGGGTAGAGATTCAAGAACTAACTAGGCTGTTTCAGAGAGCAAGGATTTAAAACAAAAATACACTAATGGTGTCTAGTTGAACTCATTTACAGAATGAGAGCATATAAGAGCTAAAATTTAATGTAATGCAACCCTTTACTATTGCATGCTTATTACCACACTATTTTGGGGGGGTGCGGGGAGCAATGAGAAAACAGCCTGGAGAAAATGAATGACTTAATTAAGATCACATATTTCCATGCCAACTCCCAATATGGTCCCTTTCCAATGATAGCCAGTTGCCTTTCAAAGGAACAACTCTGTTCCACTTGTAAACACCACACTTATCTCCCATGACTTATTTATAATTCCATTCAGGTCAAGTTGATTCCAATATAACCCTCACATGAACAGTCAGTGTCAAGTCCAAATCTTTGTTCATGCTATTATTCCCATTTGAAGAAACACCCCCTTCCCTCGGGCCTCTGTATTCTACATTCTTTGAAATCCAGTTCAAGTGCCACTCCAACCCCTCCAAGATGTGTCAAGGCTGTAACTTCCGCCGACCAAGACAATATCCCTCTACAATAGTATTTGATTTGTACTATACCAATTTGAGACGTGTAATCATATTATTTCACTTTTGCTCAACATTTTTGTGTATGGGGGCTTCACTTCTTGACTGAACTCAACTTCTTAAGTGAACTGGATCATGTCTTTTCTATTGTGTTATCCTTCACAGTGAGTACAGCTCTTTGCAAAGTAGGTACTGTACTGTTCATTGAAAATATAAAGAATCTAAAAATAGAATCTGAAACAAAATCTTAAATAGGTAATCCAAGAGCCCAGAGAAAATCAAGCCCATAGATAAATCAAGCTTAATTTCACAATTAGCTTAAGTTAATTCACTCATTCGACAAGTATATAATGAGTGCCTGCTCTGAGTCCATTAAAGTGCTAAGCATTAAAATGCAATGGAGAGTGAAACAGACACATCCCTGCCAACATGGAGCTAACAGTCTAGTCAGAGGAACACACACATGTATTAAAAGTTTAACCAGGACTGTGGAGAACTTGGAAAGAAGTGAACAGACTTGGGATATATGGGAAAGAAGTGAGGGCCAGGAAAGAATAAAAAATAACTTGTGAATTTCTGGTATGTGCAACAGGAAGGATGACCATGCCTGAGATGGAGAAAACTAGTGGAGGACAAGGTTTATAGGGGTATATCAGGAAAATTCAACCTTGGGCATGCTGAACAATTCAGAACCTATTAGATAAAAGAAGTTGACCCCAAATGGTTTGAAGTTTCTTTTTTTGACCTTTACCCTATTCATCGTCATAAACACCCTACACTTTTTAAAAAGTAAAAGCTCTACCAAGTTGGCCTGAGAAGAGGAAAGCGGAATCAAGGACTCAGACAGCCTAGAATTGGGTAATTAAACTAATTGGGTAGGTTAGTGTTCGCTGAGGCAAGGAGAATATAAAATACATCTTTTCAATCAAAGAAAATAAAATCTGGCCTACTTATTTCTCTTTATCAAGTGAATCAAAAGCTTGGCTAAATGAAAAACTAAAACCAATCCAAAAGAGGATGGCTCCTGGTGTTGTATACATCCATATAAGAGGTAGGCTTGCATAGAGGCTCTTAATCTTCACTCCTCTTCCGAGACATTGCTGGCTGCTGTATAATATTGTGGTATAAATGAGACCAGCATTCTGGATTAAAATCTCTTCAAGCCTTTTCATTGATCATAGAGTTGGAAAGGAACATAGAAGTTCAATACCTCATATAATCAAAAAGTCAAAAAACTTTAGCATCAGCAGGAACGTAGGGCTCACCTCTTCTAAATTCTTTCTTTCCAAGTGAGCATCTTTCCTAAGACATTATTTTACAGAGAAGAAAACCAATCAAAGTCTGAAAAGGTAAAATGACTTGCCTGCCTAAGGTAACACAGCAAATTAGTGACAAAGCTGGGAACAGAACCATGCTCTCTTGCTTCTTTCCACTATACCATACAGTCTGGAAGAAAAAGAGAAGGGTCTGCCTAGAAAAGAGTCTCTCTCGGAAAGTAATTTGAGATCAGGTTGATTTGAGATCAGGGACCATAATTTCCATTCTAACTTTCAATCTGCTGAATGAAATCCCCATAAGTACTTAATCACATGAGTAAAATGACCCAAATGATACTTGAAAAATATAATATTCATAGTAGATAAGATGACTTTGTGATATTCAAGACATGGGAAATAGAGCAGCTTGTTAGAGAAATCTAGGCACAAGCTAATGAGGATAGTGACTCTGCAGGTGGCAAGAAAGGATGACTTAACTTAGGGGCACTGTGCAGGGTGATGGGAGTCTGACTGATGCAGATATAAAAGGAATAAAGAGCAGTGAGGAATCCCTTCCAAGTACGTTACTGATTATAAAGCCCAAGACCATGGGAACACTTTATGCACACAAAGCAAATGCTGAAAACTAGTTCAAAGGCTATATGCTTCTGCCAATGAATCCAAAGAGTCGTCTTCACACATGAAGAGTGGCATATTTAATCTTTAAAAATAATAATCAGGTTTTTACTCCACATGCACAAACCCCACCTTTTATTTCTTTATGGATTCATTTACATTTTCATTCAATAGAAAACGTTTGTGTCTACTGTGCTATGAATCCTAGGGTGGATACCATAATGAATTTTTAATGTGAACTGTTTGCATATCTATGTGCTATGCCATAGGTATGAACAAAGGGCTATGGGAGCACAAAGAGAGGAATGACTAATTCTGCCTGGAATCGTCAGAGAAGGCTTCAGAGAGGAGGCAACACTTGAGTCAGATCTTAAAGGACACCTATGTCCTTCCAGGGAAATTGAAAGAGAGGAGCATCACAAGGAACAGCCTATGCAAATGCATGGAAGGGTAAAAGACTGCCATACTCAGAGACTGGCCAGTCATGTTATTTGATATTGTGAGATCACAAGCAGTGTATGTTGGTATAAGGTGGGGAGCTGGAAGAGAGGGTACTTAAATAAGATAAGCCCAATTATGAAGGTTAGGGCCAGATATTCAAAGGTCTTTTATGGCTTGACAAGAAATGTGGACCATATCCAGTGGACAAAATAAGCCATCAGAGATTTGTGGGAAAATTAGGTTTCTACTCTAGCTATCCAATTCTGTATTATTTGCAGCACACAGAAATCTTATTTGAGCCAATAAAACATGGTTACAACTTCTTTCTCATATCCAACTTGATTTGAGAAAGACTACTATAACCACTTTGAAGTCTTCAATGATAATGTCTCCATCTAAAAAAGTGCAGACACCAAGGTGATGGGTTTTTTATCATCCAATGCAATGACTAGACATCAGCTTCCTGGAAGATGCTTGTTGGGGACTTTGCCATGCCTTTGAAATTGGTATCTGGTCAAGCCTTGCGTCTAACTCCTTTGTGAAGGAAAGAATACTGTATTTGAGAAATTTTGAGCATATACTCCTACAGGGAGTCAACCTCCTTTTCCCTGAAGTAAATTCATAAAAGCAGGGTTTTCATTTTCTCATGGCATAATGCTGCTATGTTAAAGCAGACTGCTCTTCTGTCATGATGCTACTGCTTTTTCAGCAGAATCTCAATAGTATCAGAATGGGCCAATGCAATGCAGGCTGGACCAACAGGGCTCTGCTCAGGGGACTCAGCACCTGGGCATTACAGGATCATGCCCTAATCTTATTTATTTCTGAAATCCCTCCTTCTCATCAGACATGTCCTGTTCCTTTATGTATCCTGTCAATTTCTTATAGACATATTTCCCTGCTGCTTACTAATAACCAGAATGACTGATACGACAGCTGGTACAACCGAGTGTGGAGAAGTAGGATCCTTTCCCAGGGTTCAGAAGGAATGGAACACAGGATTGTTTTTTTTTGGGGGGGGGGGGGGCGGCGGGGAATAACCTCAATCTGAAGCACGTGTCACTGCCAGGGCTGACAGACATGGCATGTGCGTCCTTCACACGGGATTCAAAAGATTTCCAAGGCTGAGTTGAATGCTGGGCTTACTTTCTTTTCCCACTTCTCACTTTTACCTTTGCAATAGAAATAGAAAAAGAAACATTTCTCAGTTTCCTTGACACTGAGAAACATGAACTATCATCTCCCATAGAAAAGGAGGGGAAAAACAGGTGGTCACTCAACTCCTGGATGTTCCCTCAGCTCCTCTGCTCCTCCAGGACAGCCTATGGCATTTCTAGGTCACCCTTAAAGTATGGCAAACAGCATAGTGAGGCACTCTGGGCAGATTAACTATGGTGCCTCTTCCTCTCCCTTTCTGGTTCTCAAGACAACACCAAATAGCCAGGATGAAATGAGATTGACATCACTTCAGGCAAGATGGAAACAATGACAACCAAGGAAAGGAAACCCCTGTCAGGTGCCAAGGAATGTTAGTAATGGGCACAGACTCTTGGCCACTAAAATTCACAGGTCTTAAATTGTTTGAGGATGCAATGTAGTAGCTATATCTCATTTCATCCATCCTTAACCTCAAATGCAGAACTCAGTATTGCTTTGTGTGTCCATGATATGAAATCCAGAAAAACCTCTACTTACTTAAAAAAAAAAATAAAAAGGCTAAACACATAATCCCACTTACAGTATCAGTCATTGGTCATACAGAAAATAAGGATTTAGCTGCCTAAGTAAGATATTTGCAATCAAACCTTGAGAAGCCAGGTCAATATTAGAACATGCAATATATGGCTGGGCCGATCACACCCGTAATCCCAGCACTTTGGGAGGCTGAGACGGGTGGATCACCTGAGGTCAGGAGTTCAAGACCAGCCTGGCTAACATGGTGAAACCCCATTTCTACTAAAAATGCAAAAAATTAGCCAGGCATGGTGGTGCATGCCTGTAGTGCCTGTAATCCCAGCTACTCAGGAGGCTGAGGCAGGAGAATCACCTGGACCCCGGGAGGCAGAGGTTGAAATGAGCAGAGATTGCACCATTGCACTCCAGCTTGGGCAACAAGAGCGAAACTCCATCTCAAAAACAAAAACAAAAACAAAACAAAAAAGCAATATAATAAATTCCTTGTAAGACCAAAAGAGGAACACGCATTGTGTGGCAATTAATAAATGCTTCTTAATAGTGATTCGTTCTTCCCTCATATTACACTTATGGGGAAGAGACTCCAGAAAGCTCATATCTTTTTCTTTTCTTTTTTTTTTTTTTTTTTTTTGAGACGGAGTCTCTCTCTATCACCCAGGCTGCAGTGCAATGGCGCGATCTGGGCTCACTGCAAGCTCTGCTTCCCAGGTTCACGCCATTCTCCTGCCTCGGCCTCCCAAGTAGCTGGGACTACAGGCACCTGCCACCATGCCCAGGTAATTTTTTGTATTTTTAGTAGAGATGGGGTTTCACTGTGTTAGCCAGGATAGTCTCGATCTCCTGACCTCGTAATCTGCCAGCTTTGGCCTCCCAAAGTGCTGGGATTACAGGCTTGAGCCACTGAGCCTGGCTGAAAGCCCATATAATATCTTAAATGTGAAATCTGAAGTTTGGAGAACAGGCATTCTAGATTGATTTCTTCCTGCTCATTCCACAAAACTCAAGTCCGATGACCTTAAGGATGTGATACAAAATGGTGTCTGTTCATCCTGGCACCTTTGTGATAAATGCTAGAGAGATGGCTGGTTGACTGGAAGAGAGGGATTGAAGCCAATGATAAAAACTACCTAATAGTCTTCAACCTGGTAAGTATACCTGGAGGTTCTGCCATGGTTCTTTTCCCAGAAATCATAAAGAGCTTTAACAATAGTAATAAGCATTTCTTTCTTCTCTTCTTCTTATCCCTTTAGACAAACATAAAGTTTCCAAGTCTTTAATCAGATAGATGACATTACCCTACCCATAATTCTGAAAAATTATGTTCTCTCTTAATACAGTTTCAAAGCTATGCCTTGGCCTTGCTTGTCCACAGTAGACATTGCCAAGATTGGGCTCGGTCAGAACCACAAAAATGCCACATTATCCACCCACAAACCCTTTCCAGAACATCATCAAGCCCATCTCAACTGGTTCCCCTGAAGAAGGACTCTCCCAGCCTCCAGGAGAAACACAGTAAGGTAAAGACAGCCCACCATTTCTTTTCTTATCTTGGCACTTACCCTGTGTCTTATTCTAAACACTGCTTTTCCTTTTATCTGCAGTACTTTAGAAAGCCATTTCATTAAATATAATAACAGTGTAGTAATACAAAGAACATCACTTTCCAGTGCTAATAACTTTCATTTTTAAAACCATTTGTGTACTCCAAAATTTAGCAAAGCATCAATTTCTCACCAAGGCCAGCAGACACATCAAATTTGAAACTTTAAAGTTCTGTTTCTTTTGGGTTTATAATCTATGTACAGAGGAATTGAAATACTGTTTAAAGTCAAATTTGTTTTGATGCTCATGTTGCCAGCTTTACTGATGAAAACTCATCCGTCTGCATAAAATAGACTCATGAAGTACCAGCAACAGGAACAGAAACCAAATTAGGAAATCATGACCACCTGCAAGAGGATCACCATGATGAAATGTTCATATCCTGTACCCTTTCCAAATTTTGAAGTTCATAGCACCAATAGAAATCACAATTTTCAGACTAGCCAGGAGAGAAAGGAAGGAATTCTTTCAAGACCACCAGGTTCAAATGCATGTGAATGCTATCATTACATTTTACCCTATTCTGATAACTGAGATTTAAAAAAAAAAATGACAGGAGAGTGGAGAACAGTGATTTACAACCCCTGGCTGCCTTTAAGAATCAACCTGGACGCTTTTAATACACATCTGTTCCTGGGCCCTTACCATCTTCCAGTGCAGCTACATCAGAATGTGTGCTGGGTGAGGCCTTAGGGTCTGTATATAGTTGCTTAAAGCTTTCCAGGAAATTTTAACATGCAGTCATGATTAAGAAGCACTGACACTAGGAACTCAAAACACAGAAAACTGAAAACATGGTGAAGACAGCACGGAAGGAAGTCAGCACGTCAATACATCCCTGAGGCTGTTGAGTCAGTATCAGGTGATACATTTTAGAAGATTCTTGTATCTGAAAAAGAAAAAATGCAGCCGGGTGTGGTGGCTCACACCTGTAATCCCAGCACAGATCCACCAAGACAGGTGGATCACCTGAGGTCGAGAGTTCGAGACCAGCCTAACCAACATGGAAAAACCCTGTCTCTACTAAAAATACAAAATTAGTCAGGCATGGTGTCACATGCCTGTAATCCCAGCTACTCAGGAGGCTGAGGCAGGAGAATCACTTGAACCCAGGAGGTGGAGGTTGCAGTGAGCCGAGATTGCACCATTGCACTCCAGCTGGGCAACAAGAGTGAAACTCTGTCTCAAAAAAACAAAAAACAAACAAACAAAAAACGAAAACAAAAAAACAACTAACTTCTGATGATCCTAATGAACCTATTTTGCAAGGATTACTTTATCCACCATTACTGCCTCTACCATGTAGCTTTCCTGCCACTGCTCTCTACTGTTCACCAAATGTCTGGGGGATGTAGGTCTCTCCTGGCCAGGCTGTTCACCACAGTTCTGAGCACTCAGTAGGTACTCCCCGGTGTGATACTCGTGGCTGATGAGAAAGACAGATTCTAAAAGAAAAAGCTGATCACATGGAGAATGGTTCTAAACACACAAGTGTTCAACTTGGCTAAGGTGGTTAATTTTGGAACTGGGCTGAATGTTCGGGGAAGGAAGCGCTTCCCTAAGGATTGAGCCACTAGAGGCCGCTCTGAGCCAGATTCTCACTAAACCATGCTATGAAGTGGAATCACATCAAAGGGAAAAGGAAGGCTGCTGAGTAGCACCGGGAGTCATGGCAACACCATGGCTCCTATTTTTAAACTTAGTGAGTGAGCCCACAAAGTGAGGGTGTGTGCACGTGGGGGAAGGGGACTCTGGACTATTTCCAAAGAATATTCTTTCATGAAGTTTTGAGTTTGCAGGTGGCCAATAAACTGAGACAATGAGATCAGAGAATCAAACTAGAACCAGCTATATTGGAATGGTTCCTTTCTCCTGAACTCCACTCTCTTGGTCTCTATCAGAAAGGATCCTCCATGGCCTTGGATCAGAGGTACCAGGAAATTCATGATGGTTCTCACAAACATATTATGAAATTCCTTGTTCCTGAAGCTCATTCTGCTAGCCTTTTAGGCAATTCACTTTGTATTTCAAGAAAAAATAAGTCTAAACAGCAAACTAAAAGCATCTGTGGACACTCCACTCCTTGTGAGGACTATCAGATGAATGCTACATATTGTCTGTATCCCCGGCATCCGGCATAGGGTTCAGTACCTAATAGGGAGTCCACATTCCTACTGGATGTGTCACTCAGTGAACTAAGAGTGAATGCAATTTTGTGAAAAAAATTTACTTTTTCTTCAATCTCCAGCTGAATACAAGGCTTAAACAAATCCAAACTTATCTGACCTGTCAAAAATGAATAATGGTACTGGAGGACATTTGTAAATCATGGCAGATGCCAAGGTCTTGTTTTGTCCTATTACATGTCCCTGACAGTATTTTCAATGCATCTGTAACCTCCCTGAACCTTGGCAGGTTGTAGACCAGAAAGTCTCCACGCGCTTCCATTCCAAGGATTTTTCAGGTATGCAAAGACTACAAGTTGTTGTTTTTTCATCTATGGGTTAAAGGATTTGGGAATAGGATAAGAAAAAATAATCCTCCTTCCCATTAGGGAAAGGGAGGTATCAGCAAGATCAGAGCAAGACCAGCAAGTAGAGATGGACTCACTTCAGGACAGAGAGTGAGATAAGCAGGTTCAGTGTGGGACATTTTTACCATGTGTGTCCTCGATGCTGCTCCCAGGCTGATTCTGGATTTATCATGGTCTAGTCTTTAGGGCAAGAAATCAGCAGAGAATCCAAAAAAGCAAACTCTTTATTTATTTATTTATTTATTTTATTTTTTTATTTTTTTGAGATGGAGTCTTGCTTTGTCACCCAGGCTGAAGTGCAGTGGCGCGATCTCGGCTCACTGCAAGCTCCACCTCCAGGGTTCAAGCAATTCTCTGCCTCAGTCTCCCAAGTAGCTGGGATTACAGGCGTCTGCCACCATGCCTGACTAATTTTTTTGTATTTTTAGTAGAGACAGGGTTTCACTATCTTGGCCAGCCTGGTCTTGAACTCCTGACCTCATGATCCACCCGCCTCAGCCTCGCAAAGTGATGGGATTACAGGTGTGAGCCACCGCGCCCAGCCAGGAAACTCTTTATTACCAAACCACCCTGTCCCACAGGTTAATGATATGTTTATATACATGTGAGTCATGCTTAATTGGTTCAACTTCTTCAGCAAAGGACCTACAAAGATGGACAACATGGGGCAAAGTACACCTGGAATTCATAAAAATTTGGGTTTGAAACCCAAAGTTAGCAAAAGACTTAATCTTTCTGGATCTCAGGGGGTTTGGGGTTGTTGATGCTGTTATTTTATTTTTTTGAGACAGAGTCTTGATCTTTCACCCAGGCTGGAGTGCAGTGGCATGATCATGGCTCACTGCAGCCTCTATCTTACTGGGCCCAAGTGATTCTCACCTAAGCTTCCCAGGTTGCTGGGACTACAGGTGCATGCCACTATGCCTGGTTAATTTAATTTTTCTGTATTTTATAAAGACAGGGTTTTGCCATGTTACCCAGACTGGTCTCAAGTGATCTGCCTGCCTCAGCCTCCCGAAGTGCTGAAATTACAGGTGTGAGCCACCTCACTCGGGCAATCTCAGTTACTTTATCTAAAAATTGGAGGTAATCACACCCCTGTACAATAGTTTTAAGTTTAAATTATGCTATTTAAAGCCCTTGGCACATAGTATTCCCTCAATAATCTTTTTTAAAAATAAATTTCCTAAATTGCTGAAGCTTAGTATTTTAAAGTACAGGCTTTTTCTTGATTATAGGAAGCATTTTAATGGAAAATTTCAGAAAGGCATTACAGAGTTCTCTGACTTTTTATACCTAGGATAATCAATATAATTTAAGCTCTTATTGATGACTTAACAATGACTATTCTTTTTTGCTATACAGGGATTTTTATGTGGGGTATATGCTTTCTGGGGTATAGATGACAGTTCTCCCCAAATGGTGTTAGACAATTCTGCTTTTCAAGGTTTTCTGCTGGGTTTTTCTAATATCTTCCACCCTTTTCCATTTTGTTTGTTATTTATTAACACTGTTGGCTTGCCTGTCTGATCTCCATCATCATGTCTGTTATACCTAAGCTGTTGTTATCTAGGAAATCATATAAGCAAATATCTCAAAGTTGTCTACCAAAGATATGGCCTTGGCCCTCTCTCACTAGTTAACAGAACTTTGATTTTTTTTTTTTTTTTTTTTTTTTTTTTTTTTTTTTTTTTTTTTTTTTTTTTTTTTTTTGAGACAGAGTCTCGATTTGCTGCCTAGGCTGGAGTACAGTGGCATGATCTCGGCACACTGCAACCTCCACCTCCCAGGTGGAGTGATTCTCCTACCTCAGCCTCCCAAGTAGCTGGGCTTACAGGTGTGCACCACCATGCCCAGCTGATTTTTGTATTTTTAGTAGAGACAGAGTTTCACCATGTTGGCCAGGATGGTCTCAACCTCCTGACCTCAGGTAACCTGCCCATCTCAGCCTCCCGAAGTGCTGGGCTTACAGGCATGAGCCACCATGCCCGGCTTAGAACTTTGATTTTTAACTGGGCACATTACTGCCCAGGTTAAAAACTAAACTAAGCTATATTTCCCAATTTTCCCTGTTGCTAGCTGTGGCCATTGACTGATTTCCAACCAGTAGGCTATAAGCAAAGTGTTGGACTTCAGGGGAATTTCCTAAACAGGGAAAGGACTTACCGTCCTTCCTTTCTAACTTCAATCTGCTGCTTGAAACTGGAGTTTCAGCAGCCATCTTAGGCATGGGGATGAAGGATATATCCAGTGGATGAAAGAGTGGAAAGCTAGCAGGCATCTGGGTCCCGATGACATGCAGCTGTCATCCCAGCTTTGGACGGACCACCTGACTATGCTCATGGATCTCATTTAAACTGGGTTACTGGGACTCCACACCACAGATAACCCAACTCCCACAAGCTTCTTAGAAGTATATGCAAAATTAGAGTAAATGTGCTCTGAGTGACACTCTGTGTGACAAGAAACAGCAGTCATTTTAGGGCAAGAGTTTTGTGTCAGGGATTTTAGCTCAGAGCCCTTTTCTGCTTTCTTCATGACTGTTGGTTATGTTCTACTTACATCAGGTTGTTGAATATGTGACCTCCTGTCCTTTAGGTAAAAAAGCCAAGTCTCCACATGAACACATGAGAGCACATGTGACAGAAGTGAGGACAATGACCCCATGTAGCCTGTAGAGCCCACTATTTTGAGTCATAGTCTCTAATATGCACACACGTACACACACACACCTTGTCCTCCATAGTCAATAATGAGGGAAATTTGACACATTACTAAAATCTGTGTAATAATGAACTATAGTATAATAATGCTCTATTGTGCTGCTTTTGCCTAAACAAAAGTGCCTGAAAGATTTTTTTTTTTCAAGCAGGGGGGGAAAAATGTGGGTGAGAGTGTCTGGAAATGCCTCTGGGAAAACAAAAAGGAAGCAAGTATGTGACGTTTCTCTGTTGATGTCCACAGCCAATCCTTGCAGTAAATAAGACTTCACCTGTTTGTTACAATGATTTACTGAGATGATATACAAGAAGATTATCTGTATGAAAATGCTCACTTTTATCATCATCATTATTAGCCATGATGATGAACAACGAAATTTTGATCACTGGGATTTTTTTTGTCTAACACTAAATGTATTTTGGCACCTATCTCCATCTGGACCCATCTATAATCTCTTTTGGAAAACTGTGAAAAGGACCACTTACAATGAATATGATATTGTCACAGGGTGATTTCCATGGCTATTCCTGTTGGGGATAACTTAACTTTAGAAAAAGAAGATTCATTTATAGGCTCATCAAAAATATATAAAACCACATGACAACTAAGTTTCCCTCCTTTGCCCAAACAATAAATGTGCTAGTGATATTTAGTGACCATGCTTACAGCCATCAAGACTTTAACAATGGAATCATATTGGAAGGAAATATTTTCTTGGTACTCATCAGAGCTAATTCCAGACAAGCCATTTTTAAAGAATTCCTCCCCACTTCTATCCCATATTCAACCCTTCTCATGTAATCATCTAAATAGTCTCAGCAATAGAATTAGAGAAACGTAACATATAAAAGTGTTTTATCCAGTTTTCTTAATTCTCTATTCACTTGACAAATGCAAATGCACGTAAATAGGTGCTGTCTGGATGAGTAATACATGCATACATGAATACGAGTGTGTGTGTGCAAGAATTCCGCAGACGGTCATTTATGAACATAGAAAGGTAAAGGCAACAAAGGCTTTAAAAGCTTTAAATGAAAGCTGGCTAAAGAAGAGAGGGGCAGCAAAAGATCAATGAACAAAACATCCAATAGAGAAAGAGACAGAAAAGAATAAAGAAAGAGAGAGAGTGGGGTGTGGAGCAGTAATGAATGAGGAAAAGAAAAGGCCTGGGCATTGAGGGAAGCTGTAGGCAGCCCCCGGCCGGCTGCTGCTGCTGGAAGCTGGACAAGAGGGAACAGATTTCAGCAGCAGGGAGCCCTAATCTGTCAGCAGCAGTTCCTTCATGTGTGACCAGCCAGCTCAGCTTGGAGACTGGTGCCAGTCTGGGCGAGCTAACCCCACTATGTCCTCCCGGAAGAGGACGCGCCACCAAAAATTACTGAAAGCCGAGGGAAGGTTCTCTTGCTAGCTCCTGCCACATATCTTCCTTGGCTTCTCCAGTGCCCTATCTACAGTGCTGTTCAGATCCCTCAGCAGTCATCCTAAATGCCCTGCTTCTTCCAAATCCTTGTCGGCCACATCAGATCCTGGAGAATTTTCTCCAGGACATGACCACCTATGCATCCCTGACAGCACCATTTGAGAGGAAACAAAGAGAAAGGCTCAAACCATTATCTATTTAAATTGTGCAAGATCTCATGTAGATGCAAAAGCCACACAACCATCTCTGCTCTCAGGAAGCTTATGTTAGTTAAGTTGACCTTGCACAGCTGTGGTCCAGCCCTCACTCAGGCTTCCAGTCCATGTCTGTAACCAGAAATGACAGCACTCCAGCTTTCTGGCAACTCATCCCCATCCTTACCCCCACCCAGGCAGCCTTTATCCTCTGGTGGGAAGAGAGAGCAGATGGAGAAATAACTCCCACTCAATTCCTAAATAATACCAGCTTCAATTCCCATTAACTGTGAATTCGCATCCTTGTCTAGGTAAGAACCAAGGGAGCAAGAGCCGTGGGGACATTGGCAGGCCAGGGCAAAGGTTAACAGCAAAGCCCTGGCTGCCTGCCAGCCCTTCTGAGGATGTGCCCAAGCAGTGGAGAGGCAGCATGCTCTAGCAAAAAGCACTGCTCCTGCCATCAGGACACCTGGCTTCTGTGCCTGCCCAGCCTCCAACAGAGAAGTGACCGCTCTGAGACTGTGTTTTCACATATGTAAATTCCATCCTACCATCTATTCATTAAGAAGACATGCATTGAAAGGGTTGGATTAGATGAGCACTAAAGACTCTTCCGGCTCTAATGCTCTGATGCTAAGGAAAGTTGAGTTTTCTTTAAAGCTTCCTTCATGTGCTGCACAGTGAGGGGCTGAAATCCAGGACCCCCCGAGGCAGATCAGGCCAGACTCTGGCATCACACAGCCTGAGCTGGGGATCCCTGGGCCTCGGGTTCCTTAAAAACATATAAAATGAGAATAATGATTCCTGTCTTTTCATTCCTGCTTTTTTATCTGATAAATATTTATCAATTGCCTACTTATCAGGCACTGTGCTGGGAATACAAAGGTTAAAAAAACACCTTGCTGTCATTGAGCATGAATTCTACTGGGAGGAGGGAGATGACAAAATATTTCAAAATATAATTTATACAGTATATCGGATAAGTGCTATGGCAAAATATAAAGCAGGAGAAAGGGACAGAGCGTGCTTGGGAGGGTGGGGAATACAACTCGCCCTTTTAAACAGGGTGATCAGGGAATGTCTCTCGAGGACATTTGCATCAGGATTTTTGCAGGGATCAAATTAGGTAACTGCACAGCACTGGGGATGCAGTAAGTACTCAAAAAGACAACTAACGTTGGAGTTCATAAATTTCACAGCCTGGCTGACAACTGGGGCTGATTTAAATATATACCTATGACCCGCTTTTTAACCCATGCCATTGTCACCAACCCACGTCCTTTCTGAGGCGGAATCTGTTTTCAGAATGAGGCTTGTCTGCTTTCTCCACTGAGAGCCATTGCCCTTCTCTGGTTTGCTTCTGTCTTCAAGACCATCCTATTCCTTCCCATAGACCATATTCCATCTGTATCTTCTTCCCCTGCACAGATGTGCATTCTCCATCCCACCCACTGTCTTCGGTTAAATGTAACTCTTTCCCCACTCACTCGCCCTTTGTATCCCCTGCCCTCTCCTCCAAATCATACTAAGTTTTTAAAGGACTGATAGTTTGGATGTTTGTCCCCTCCAAATCCCAAGTTGAAATGTGACCCCAATGCTGGAGATTGAGCTAGTGGGAGGTGTTTGTGTCACAGACGTGGATCCTTCATGAATGGCTTGATGACCTGCCCATGGTCATGAGTGAGTTCTCACTCTATTAATTCATGTGAGAGCTGATTGTTTGAAGAGCCTGGCATCTCGTCCCCTCACTCTCTTGCTTTCTCTCTCACCATGTGACATGCCTGCCCCCCCTCCACCACTCCCCACCTTCCACCATGAGTGGAAGTTTCCTAAGGCCCTGACCAGAAGCAGATGCTGGCACCATGCCTCTTGTACAGCCTGCAAAACTGTGAGCCAAAAAACTTATTTATAAATTATCCAGCCTCTAGTATTCCTTTAAAGCAATGCAAAATGGACTATAGGAATCCATTTTGGACTTCATCGAAATGCAAAAAGGAGGGAGGCGAAGAGAAAAATAAAAGGGGGGAGAAAGAGGAAGAATAACAAAAAAGAGACAAAGGAAAAAAACACCAGCTGTATTATGGGTGAGTTTTAAATCTTAAAAGTCAGCTACAGAATTAAATAGTGATTAAGGAAAGAATACTGCAGGGGGTCTCAGTGTTAAATACTTGAAAATGCCTTTCACAAGTTTGAGTTCAGGGAGAAGAAGCAACAATCACTTACTGAAATGACCATCTATATGTCTGATATGAGGAATGTGAAAGACTCAAGGAAAACAGAAGAGCTTGAATCATCCTCCCATTCAATGATTGTTCTGTACACAGCTAACACATGCTTTGTTATGCCTGAACTACAATAAGCATTGAATGTATCTTTTAGGATAGTTATTAGGTTCTTCGATTATTTTTCCCAACTTATATAACCTTTTACACTACTGAGCAGATAAAGTCATTCCCTCCCTCTATATACAGGTGTATGTCATTTTACTAAATATTTTGTGTTAAAATTTGCATTTTTATGCATATACATAAAAATGTAGCTTTCCTTAGACTCTGGTGCACTTCTTTAATAAGATGACAGGCCACTGTGCCAGCTATACTGCTTATTACTATGCATTCATGTAACCTTTTTGTTGTTTCACATGTAAATTAGATGAAGTGAAGTGAACCTATAATATGTGCTTTCCTTACATAAATCTGCCTGTGCTTGGCACTCATCGAACATTTAATAACAAATAAGAGATGGGCAATGACCAGCTCTTGCCCATAGTGTCTAAAAACTAATTGACTCAATTCCTCATTTATTTTTTAACCTTTCAGCACTTTCCAGGCCAAGAGTCAAATGAGGATCCCATGGGAACAATCTGGCTCATACACTGGTTCCAAAGATGGGGAATTTGCCTCAAGGTTGTAGGAAGATTGAGCTTATCATAGCTCTTTCATTAAGAACCTAACAAAGTACTTTTTTTCACATCAGTTATTCAAAGTCACTCTTCCCCATCCCTCAAAGGCTGGGCTGGGAGGACCCAGCCTTTTGAGATGGCAACTTTCACTGGGAAAGAAGAATTTGGGGAAGAAGGAAACAAATGTTGAGTAGAAAAACCAAAGACACTGGGGAAAAGTAATTAGGCAAGATTCATAAGAGGTTTGCTATATTAAGATCCATCTATCTCAAATAGCATCCGTCCTTTCTACAAGTTCCAAAAGTAGCTCTGTATGAAGAGAAGCAGTGGGCTCTCAGGACAGAAAGAGAGCACAGAGGTACGTGGCAGGTGTACTATCACGTGAGGGACAGAAACAGACCATCGGAGATTACAGAGTACATGGAGAAGGAAAATAACCACTAACTGCTCCTTGGAGAAATGATAAATGGAAAATGTAGACAGGTGCCTACTAATAACTCACAATTGCTTCCCAGCTCAGGGGAATGAAGATGGGTTTGGAAAACTTATCTAATCATTTTCTAAACATTTTCAGATCATCTGGTACCAAAAGGTGTTTAGACTTTTCTCAAGAGCCAAGAAAATTCTTCCCTTAGAGAATATATAGCATAAGAAATTCTCCAGCTCTTTCAATCAAATAAAGTTATCAGTTGGAATAAAACTCTCTTAGTATGTCTTGGGCTATAGTAGAGGGCATCGTATTATATTTATTAATAAGGCACAAATGAATGCTACAAAGTTCCAACAGAAAATTAATTTTTATAAATATACAAAGTAGAGTTGGCAGATTTAGCAAATAAAAATACAAGAGCCCCATGAAATCTGAATTTCAGATAAATAACAAATATTCGTTTGGTATAAGTATGTCCCACGCAATATTTAGGATTGACTTGTGCTAACAAAATTATTCATTGTTTATCTGAAATTCAAATTTAACTGGGCTTAAGTATTTTTCTTGCAACCCTGGCAAAATGCCTCCTCCAGGCAACCCAGAAGCTATCTGGAGATAATCACTAAGTCTATAACAGGCCAAGCTTCAAGGAGTTAAGAAGTTATCAGTGAGGAATTTGGATTCACACCTGATAAATAATGTCATTTGATAGTGGATTGAAATAAGGATCCTCTCTGAGAAGGATTTTGTGCCATAAAAATATATTCTTCCTTTGGTAACTAACAAGTGAATCACTTCAAATGCGTGTGTCTCTTTGGGATTCAGCTATATCATATAACCTCTTCTCTCCATCCCCTAAGTGTAGACTTAAGAACTTCCCCCACATGTAAAGAAAGCTGCAGTCTGGACAGGTGTGAATGACAGCTGTACCTCCCGCTACAATGCTTCTAGCAGGGAAAGGGGCCTATGAATGCTACTACCTTTTCAGGTGACAGGAGAAGCCACTTTCCTAACTCTACATCCCTAGTGTCATCCTGGGGCTGGACCACTCCCAGAAATCTCCCAGAGAGCCTTCCTCCCTACTGTGGTTGCTGAGAGGAGAACAGCAGGCTGAAGGAAAAGTCATCCTTATAAAACAACCAGCCATTTGCAGCAATTTTATTTGCAAAGATTTCCTGCTGTGCCTAAATGGTGTGGCTGCTTGGTTTGTTATTTAAAAGAGTGACCCTAGTGAGACCAGAGCTCTGAAGGGGGTGGAGAGTCTGATTCAGACCAGGGTAAGTAGGAGGAGCTTGAACTGAATGTGCGTAATTGAATTCCACTGCTGCTTTTGAGCGTGCTGTGCCTGGTGATAAAACTGCAGACTTGGGGCTAACTCTATAAACCCGTTAGTCAACCCCAATCCTTTCTGGGTCCTGCTAGGAAACTATATTAAAATATTCTCAAGACAGGGCAGGGATGGAGAGTCAAAAACCAGAAGATATATTTGGATGGAGAGGAAGGAAAAGAAAGACAATAGAGATAAGGGAAGAATGCAGGTATATGGACAGGGGAGACATCCAAGAGATGTCCAAATGTCCAGATGCAGAACTCAAGTAAAGGCAGGGAACTGGGGCAGTTTGCAGAGGAATTGCTTTAGTGGAGAAGTAGGTAGGTAAATCTGAAGACACTTATTAAGCAGTACATTTGGGAAATCAAGTGAAGCTGGACTCCCTCTCTTTCTCAATCTCTCTGCTCTACACTGGTGCCTGAAGAACTGAGGAATAATAATCCTTGTTCCCTGTAGGACGGCTACACTGGAGAAGATGGATGTGGGCCTCTAGGACTGAGTAGGGCCCCCTTCCTGGGTGGCCACATGGGAGCATCTCAGGCCTCAGAGTGATGGCAACAAAGGTTAAAACCAATTGCGATTTCAGAGATATGTGGTTAGAGAGCAGGCTTCAGAGATGACATTTACACTGTAATGTAACATAAGCCAAGCAGGAAATAATAATATCTGCAGATCATTGTTTACCCAGCAGAAGTTTTAAGTTAAAAGCAGGCATTCCTGGGCCATATTTATGAGCTTGAAGGTAACATTCACTTGATTTCTTCGTGTTGTTGGGCAGATGTTTTAGTCTCAGTAGTCCTTCATTGTTAGCTTTGATTTTAATTAGCAAACGTTTGGGAAAATAATCTGAATCAGATTTGAATTTAACACTAAAAGCAGTGGGAGGAAAACCAAAGCTACAGAACTGAATCAACAGTACATTTTTCAAGGGAATCTTTATTATCTTGCAGGAACAGAGCAGAACGGGAAGGCTCCTGCAGAGCAGGTGTGCACTGAGACTTGGAGGGCGTCATTCACTTCCCTGTGCCATGCACTGTGCAGGAAATGGGGTCAGAGAAATGAGTGCTATGGGAAGGTCACTACTCTCACAGAGCTCACAGGGAAGGGAGATAATAAAACATGCAATTGCCAGTTTGAAGAGTGGCTTTATCGGAAAAATACAAGATGCAGTGAAGGCATATAATGTAGTGCTGTTAGTCCAAGGCTCAGGGAAGACTTCCCAGCAGAAGTAATGCAAAGACTGAAGCCTGAGGAATCTGAGGAATGAAGAGCATAAGGCAGGTAAAGGAACATCAGCACCTGTGTTTGGTGGGAAGGGGCATGCTGGAGAGTAAGTTTGAGGCAGAGAGAGGAAAGAGCTGAAAGCAAGAGAGAGCATGGTGTTTTCGAAGAACTAAACTAAGTTCAGTGTTGCAGGAAGGTAGTATGCAAGGCAGAGAAGAGCATGAGAGAATTTTGGAAAGACTGGCAGGGCCCATGAGGCTGAAGGCTTTATAAACCATATTCAAGAGAATGGACCTCATTATAGGAGCAATGAAAAGTCCCTGAAAGGTATTAAGGAAGAGAATGACAAAATCACATTTTTAGTTTTGATCACCCTGGCTGCAATATAGATTGAAAATCAGCAGAACTGGGAGGAGAAAGATCATGTAAGAAGCCCTGCAGTAATGCACGTTAGAAAAAATGGACTGGGATGTTGTAGGAGAGATGAAAACAAGAACGGCATTCCAGAGGTGTGGGGGGACTAAAATCCAGGGCAAACAGTATGATTGACTATGAGGTGTCAGGGATATGGAACCAAGGGCATCTTGGAAATTTTTATTTTAGGTAACTTTGTAATAGGATATATCATTTACAGGCAGTGCAGATTTGGCTAGGAGAGGATGGGAGACTAGTAGGAGAAGAGTCAGAAGTTCAGCTTTGGATACTGTGAGTTCTAAGTGGCCATGGAATCCAAAGAAACATATCTGGCCACAGCTAAGGATACAAATTTAGAGCTCAAGGGAGAGGTTCCAGCCAGAGATGTCACTTTGGAAAATATACAGACATTAATTGTATCCTTGGGAGTGGATGAGAAAGAAAGAGGGTCTAGGACAGAACCCCAAGAAGTGCCCATATTTAAGGGATGCATAAAACAGGAGTGTGCTAAGGAGCCCCAGATGGAACTGGAATAGAACAAAACTAAAGAGGTAGAAGAAAAACCAAGACAATCTGTACCAAGCAAGGTGCAATACCCAGGGACGATGGATAGAGCAACATCTGGAGAGTTCATGATGGAAGAATATCAGGATTGAATCACAGATATAACTACTGTGAACCTGGTTTGAGTTTCAACTCTGAATTGAAGCTCTACTCTACAGACTGCAGTCCAGCTCCCTTCTAGAAGTTACCCATGCAACCTCCACTATATGTTTTTCTAACATCCCAAGTATACCTTTTAATATTTTATTTATTAAGCTAGATGGTGAGTACCTGAGTATGCACTTTTTTCTGAATACCTTTCTGTACGTCTTAATACAATTAAAAATAACTTCAAATGGATGTCCAAAACATTGTTGAATGAAAGAAGTCAAGCTATTGAACAGCAGGTATACTTATATTTCCATATATGTAACATTGTAGATTTATACCCATATAAATGTACACGCACAGAGAGATATCTAGAAAGATGTTCACTAATTATTTCTACAATGATTATCTCCAATTAATTGGATTTAAGGTCATTTTTATTTTTAAAATACACTTCTTTATGTTCTATTTAGTTTGAATTTTTGTAATGCACATACATAGAAGTTTTATACAAATAGTAAAACCACAAAAGTGTAGTATAGAATCTTCTACCCCATATAGTCATTTATTACCCTACGGAGGAAGCACTGCAGTCATGGCTGGGTTATGCAAGGTGAGGTCTTGCTAAACAAACCAGACTAAGAACAACCATAAAAGCCGCCTCTACAGCAGCATCCTCACCCTTAAAGGCAGAGGTTGGAAAAGCAAAAGAGACAAAAACCAAGCCTGTTTCTTTAAGGGAAGAATATCCTTCATATGACTACAGATCCACATAACCTGTTCTTCAATCTTTCTACAATACGGCAACATTCGAAAGGTAAGTGGACTGGTCCTCCCTTATTTGTAAGTTTCCTGCATCTTTCCTGGTGATCAAGTAGTACTTACAGATCAGAGAGGCCTAGGTTCAACTCCAAACTGACCACTCACTGGCAACATGACTTTGTATAATTTATGCCTCCAAGCCTATTCTCTTGTATTGTAAAATAGAAACAATTGTTAAAACCTGACTTATAGAGTTATTTTGAGGATCAAATGAAGCCAAACGTGCAAAACCCTTAGAGTAACACCTAACACATAATAAGTGCTCAATAAGTGAAAGTTGTTTTGGCAAGGTGGGATCCAAAACACTCCCCCAATCATGACCAATTGCCATGCCCAGGGCCAGGCTTCAACCTGCTACCATCTTGAACTGTTCTTCCTGCAGTTTCTGAACTTCCAACCCGTCTTTGAAGCTCCCCTCTCATCTCCACCATCAACGTGCCCTCTGTTCCACACTCACCTATTTAGCATATTGGACTGGTAGATTCTCTTCTCATGGGTATTGTAACAACTGCTTTTGGGCTCAGGGATGAAGCTGTGTTCGGACAGCATGTCAGAAGCAGCAGTGGTGATTATGGCAATTCCATCTCTCACTCTGGCGGGGAGGCCGTAGTCCCATTCATCATATGATACAGAGATGAGCCCAGTGGGGAACTCCGCAGGCACTGTGTCTGTATCCCCTGCCACCAGACTGGGCACGATCCACGTGTAGCCGTAGCCAGTCAGCCCTACTGAGTTGGCCACTTCAAAGATGTAGGTGGCTTCTTCCTTGGTACAGTAAAGAAGAATGATGGGGCTTTGAAGTTTCTTGAGCTGATTCTGGATCTTAGAATCTCCATCGTCCAGGGACATGTCCAGTAGGAGGACTTCCTCTAGCTCCCAGCCCACAAAGCTATTCTCAATGGTGCTGCGGATCTTGTTTACAAAGTCCTGGTAGCCAGGGAAATAGGTGGTGACGATAGAAAAGATGTACCAGTCATATTCTTCCATGATGTTGAGCATTACGGAAGCTTGCTGTTCAATTGATGGGCCAAACTGGAAGAACATGGAGGATTCATCCTAGAAAAAGAACAGGACAAGAAAAGGAAGAGAGAAAAAAATCAAACCAAAGATGGTAATGGAGATTTTGAACCAAGTGGGTACAAAGATTTGTGTTCATTACTTATTATTTATATAATGCCTTTACAAGTTTGTATTTATAATAAATATTTTAAAATATTTAAATTACAGACATTTATAATACCTTTCTTCCAAAAATTGTCTCCTAGACTTTACAGAAAATCAACCTAGGTCTATACTTGCCTTGTCTGAAATCCTTGGGGTTACTGCCAGAGCCTAGGGAAGCTTCCCAAAATCAAATATGTTAATATTTCTATAGCAAAACATATGAAGAATCACACAGTGTAGAATAAAGGCTCTAAACGGCTTCATGTCAGTTCAGGTCAGGTTTTGTTGTCAAATGAGCTATACAAACACAAATACAGATGCTCATACAGACATACACATACATACTTTCCATTTTTCAAGGCTTTTGGATTTCTTCCTTGTGAATGTGTATCACTCAGTTACAGAGTGCATAATCCAAAAATGTCATTGATCTACACATAAACCTATCTATGGAGGTGAGATAAGCTCAGTGGTCCAGAAGGTGAATGGTACTCAGGTACAGACATTAGGGAGAAGTATATGTAGTATGAAATTGGATCAGTATATATTCTATAAACATATAAATGTTAAATTAATATCGCATTTATTTTTCTCTCTAACTTCTGCTCTGATGATAATATATGCAGAAAAGAATAAGGCTCAAACAGTATGTCTAAGCTGCAAGTTAAAATTATTGCCATTTGAACTCATATCTGATTAAGCTTTACTTCAGACATATAGAAGACATGCTCTTTCTCTGACCTACAGGACACCACAGATCTTGGTTTGACCTGGGCATTGCACACATACTCCACTGTCAATTCTGAGCATCTTCTGATTTCTCCTTCCTTTCCAGGGAGAAGCCATTTTAAATGTCTCCCATTTTAAGCTGTGTTTCACCTGCTGTTGTGAGATGTCAAGCCCTGCATTTTATCTCTACCTTTAGCTAGATGAATCCGAAACCACAAAATGAACACCCTCTCAGTCTTGCCCTCCTCTCTTGACTATTTCCCCTGATTTCCTCCTGGGTAATGGCATCTCTTTCTTTGCTCTGTGCCCCCTATCTTCTATCCCATGGCTCATCTCCATTTTATAGCAATCCAGGCTAACAAAACTGTGTCTTTTTCTACGGGGCAGTTCCTTCTCATCCCCCAATGAGAGCTTCAAAGTACAGTTACAAGTGACCTGGGCTTTTAAACAAAATTATATAGTGGTTTCTTAGTTCAGGAACATATTGTTGCGCAGCTGAGAAATTGCCAAGCATTTCTTCGGCACCCCTTATTGAAAAAAATACAGACTGGGAAATATCCAGCTGGTATCCAAAAATCCTGATTCGGCAGTGAGAGCTGCCAGCCCCCGGCTCTGCCTGGGCCGTTTGTTCTCGCAGCTTGAGCTTTTCGCGTTTTACACAGGATACCCAGAATGAAACCCTGGATGCTTGGTCATATAGAAGTAATTTTTCCTGCTAAGGGTGAAATGGTGCTCACCAGCACTCTCTTCTCTGAACTTAAAGATGCAGTTGAAGGGGAGCTTCATAGGATCATGTAATTGAGAAAAGCAGGGAGGGTAAGAAGGGTGAGTAGAAAAAAGGGAATGAATTTAAAATAGAATAATTATATCATGTGTATCTATTCCAAACCCTGGCCAGTCCCTGTTCCGAGACTTCTCCTAATACGTGAGTACAACTCTTAGGCAAAGCTGATCTTGTTGATAGGTTATATAACACAGTGGGACTTTGGTCAGAATGTTTGTGTCCTCCCCAAATTCATATGTTGAAATCCTAACTCCCAAGGTGATGGTATCTGATGGTATCAAGAGATGAGTGAGGCCCTCATAAATGAAATTAGTGCCCTTATTAAAGAAGCCCTAGAGAGCTGCCTTGCTCCTTCCACCCCGTGAGGACAGAGCAAGAAGGTGCTGTCTATGAGTCAGGGCATGAGCCCTCCCCAGGCACCAAATCTACTGGCACCTTGATCTCAAACTTCCCAGACTCCAGAACTGCGAGAAATAAATCTCTGTTCTTTCTTTTTTTTTTTTTTTTTTTTTTTTTGGAGTCTTGCTCTGTCACTCAGGCTGGAGTATAGTGGTGCAATCTTGGCTCACTGCAACCTCCACCTCCCAGGTTCTAGCAATTCTCTGCCTCAGCCTCCCGAGTAGCTGGGATTACAGGTGCCCCCCACCATGCCAGGCTAATTTTTGTATTTTTAGTAGACACAGGGTTTCACCACCTTGGCCAGGCTGGTCTTGAACTTCTAACGTCGTGATTCACCCGCCTCGGCCTCCCAAAGTGCTGGAATTACAGGTGTGAGCCACCGCGCCCACCCAAATATCTATTCTTTATAAGCTACTCAGTTTATAATTAGCCCGAAAGGACTGAGACAAGTGGGAATCTGGGACAATACAATTTTATTCAAAGAATTGTCAGTGGCCTACAGAGGACGACGACAGGAAAGGAAGACCAGCGGCAGGGTGACACCCCTAGAATAGCTGTCACTTTAAAGAGACACCCGTTTGTTTTTCCTGTCATGCTTCCAGTTAAAGAAAAACTGGGGGATTCCCAAATAAGAAATATTAATACATGAGCTTCCACAAGCCCAGTGGTTATAGCAAAGTGAAGAAATGTTCCAATCTGCTTCAAGATGTACAAGCTTGGGATGAAAGGCATCCCAGCGGCAAACAAAGCAGGTCCACCCATTCTGTGATAAATGAACAGATCTTATCACAAGAAGGCCCTTGAATAGATGCAAAGTTCATGTGCTGTGAAACCACAGCTGGCTCAAATACATAGCAAGAGATACAAAAGCCATGAGGGTCAATAGTAAATGGGCTCATGTTAATTAGATTGAATTTAAAAGAAAACCAATCTATTAAATACCGACTTGGCCCTCCCCTCTGTTAGGCTTCTCTTAATACTGTCTCTCCCCCAACTGCAAATGGCTTGTAAAGACACTGCCAGCTACTGTGTGAAGGAAGCCAATGCATAATGAGAGTGAGAAATGAGAAAAATTAATATGGCTCCATCATCCCTCACTACATCCTTATTGTACCTTCTAGTTCTAGTATCCTCCACAATCTGATCTTTTTCCTGATTCCTCTGCCCCCATCAATGCCCAGCTCAACCATTTTATTTTGCCAGGCTCTTATTAAATAAGGATGCTTTACATGACCATTTTACCTGGCACCCAAAGGAGGCTAATGAAGCCAAACAGAAGTCAAGAAACAGAATAATAGCTTAGGCCAATGTTTTCTGGTATAATGAGTAGTCCGTTACTATTCATTTAGTTGACACATCAATATGGTATACAGTGATCAGGAATGGGACAGTTCTTTTGCAGTAAAACTCTAGGCTAGCTATAAGTTGCAAATGGTGACAGGCTTTGCAAATTATGGCCATAGCCACAAATCAAAGGGCAATCTTCATGTGTGCATAGAGTGGAAAGGACTGGTGGCCACACATTCATCTTTGCAGGCACCCAGCATGCGCTATGATTACCACAAGTCATCAAGGATGAAGGACAGAGATATAATTCTGTTTGCAGCTCACTATGCTTCCCCACTTACATTTTTATCTCCTAATGTCATTACAAAATGTTGACATGCAGGGGTCCTTGGAGCAGTCTCCTCCTAGTGAAGAATCCCAGTCGAATTTATTACCCGAACGTACTCCTTCAATTCACCTCAAGAACATCTTTAACATATTCCTCTATAAAGGGCCACCCTCACAGAGATGAATAAGCAGCACAGGGAAGGTAGAATTGTACACTAGACCCTAACAGTCTAGCACCATAATGTGGGGCCCCCATCACTTTGATGTTTGTGGTGTTTATTTGCTAATAAGAAGAAACAAAAAGAGGTGCTTTTTCATCTTATTATCTGCCTCAGAAAATAATTGTCTAAAAAATTAGCAGTACATAAGATTCCCCTTCTGCATCATCCAGATCCCTTATCGATCCACTTCAGAAATAAAGGATTAAGTGCGCCAGTGGCTGGTAGTGCCCTGGCAATAGGCTTCCACCCAACACCTTTGGGGACTGTCTCAGCTGAAAAAGCCCACTTCCCCAAAGCCGTGTCCCTTTCCTGGCGTAAATGGCACTGAAAACCTGGCTGTCACAGGTATAAAGACCTAGTCTTCTTGCCCTAACTCTGGACAGCTCCAAAGGGTCAGTTTATCTTCAGAATTCCCCCACAGGATTTCTGGAGCTTCCATTAAAACTGCATCACACCTATACTTCTCCTGTCCAGCCTTGTCCAATCTTCCCTTCCCGCTCATGGTGTTGATCTCAAAAGCACCCCCTAATAAAACCCCCTGCACACTAACCTCAGGCTCAGAGTCTGCTTCCCTGGGAACCTGACTCTACCCATTTCCCCCTTTTCAACACCGAAAAGAAATTGCTTCAAAGAGAACATATCTATTTTCAAATACTGAAATGACTTATTTGGTAGAAAGACAAATCTTTGCTCATTAAATTCAGAGGAGAAGAGAACTGGGAACAAAGAGTAGAAGTATTAAAAGGCGTTATTGGGCTCAATATAAGAAATGCATTTGCAAAAATTATAGGTTCTTAAAATGGAATGGGTCTCATAAGGTAGTGAGCTCTCGGTCACTGTTAGCATTCAAACAAGAGCTGGATTATTATCTAACAGAGGGTTGTTCCCCAGTACATGGGCTGGAAAATTTTATGATTATCCTTAAGACTCAGTTCAAATGTCAGGTCTTTTATGTATGTCATCTTTTCTAACTTGCCCTAGTCAACTCAGTTCTATCTCCCCTTTGCTTTTATCACATTTTATACATGCCTCAGTCATCATACTTACACAGTAAACATGCCTACTTGCCTTATCTGACTAAAAATGTTTCTCAGGACTACAAACTATACCTTGTTCATCTCTAGATCCCTAGCTGACACATGACACGTTTTTCTAGTGTTCATTGTATTAATGTTGTAGAAGTTTTGTTTACTGGGTGTGAAAGTAACTGAAATGAATTTGATGATCTCATCTAGTTTCAATTTTTTTTTTTTTTTTTTTTTTTTTTTTTTTTAGATGAAGTCTCACTCTGTTGCCTGGCTGGAGTGCAGTGGCATGATCTTGGCTCACTACAACCTCTGCCTCCCAGGTTCAAGCAATTCTCATGCCTCAGCCTCCCAAGTAGCTGGGACTACAGGTATGCGCCACCACGCCCAGCTCATTTTTTTGTATTTTTAGTAGAGATGGGGTTTCACCATGTTGGCCAGGATGGTCTCCATCTCCTGGTGATCCTCCCGTCTCGGCCTCCCAAAATGCTGGGATTACAGGTGTGAGCTACCGCACCCAGCCTCGTTTCTAATTTTTATGCTGACGGCACATATCTACCTCATAGAAATAAAGCACGCCTGAAAAGTTATACATAAACTGTGCTTTTACAAAATGTGAGGGGATCCCTACTGTAGCCAGCCAGACTGACAGAAAATGCTATAGTCACTTATTTACATCTCTTTGTAGCAAACTCCTTGAAAGCAACATCTATACTCATTTCTCCTAATTCCTCTTCTCCCATTCTCATCAACTGACTCCAATTAGACTTTCAACTCCACCACTTCACGGAAACTCCTCTTGTAAAAGGCAGGTGACTTTGATATTGACAACGCCAATGTCCACTTGCAGTCCTCCTTATCTACCAGCAACATTTGATGTCCTTCATCCAATCCCTGCAAGAGTCTGCTCAAGGGTACCAGTGGCTCTGTCTCGACGCCCTAGTCTAATGCTCAACAAATAAGGATGTTCTTTCGTAAACGTAAGATGTTATTGTCTACCCAAAACCATCAAAGGCTTCCCAGTGTACTACAAAGAACTAGCCAGCACCCTTGATTTGGACCCCCTATTGGCCCTCGGGTCCCAGGCCCTCACTCTGCTCCATGCACTCTGATCTGTCTTGAACGCGCGCACACATCGTTGCTCCAGGCCTTTGCTCTAGCTATTTCCCCTGCCTGAAACACTTTTTCTCCACCTATCCAGGTATCACACATGCACCTCTTCCATGTCTTTACTAAAATCTTGCCTTCCCAACGAAGTGCTCTCAATCCTGACCACACCATGGAATGCTGAAGCCTGTCCTCACTTGTCATAGGCATGTTTGATCCCCTCGTCCAGCTTTGCTTTTTCTTTTTCCCATAGCATCTCTCAACAGACGGACTACATGATTACTTATTTGACATGTTTATTATGAACTCATCTGCCTCTTCCTAATTAAATGTGAGCACCAGGAGGGCAGGGATTGGTATCTGTTTGTTCATTACTATAACCCAGCACCTAGAATTGAGGTCTGGCCCACAGGGTGCTCTCAGTAAATATTTGAATTTTTTTAAATGGGGTCATGGATGCTGCAACCAGATAGCTCTCAAATCTAACTTGTCTTTGTTGGCTATCCAATTGTGATTATATTTTTCCAGCATCTTAAAGTCTTTCATATTATTCAAATCTCAGTACTGTATAATATCATAGGGATTTTAATCCTGTTAGGACACTAGTATAGTTTCAGATTAAATCAATCTGGTTTTCCTCCTAGTCTCTTTCCTATTATATTGATAAAGAAAATTCTTCTGTTCTTCTAAATTCAGTTCTTGAGGAGGATCTGTGTCTGAAAAAGTCTAGAACTGTTAGGCTTTCCTTGAGACTTTCTCCACCAGATTAAGGAAGGCAAGTGTAGAAATGATGGGCTAAGAGGCCAGGGTTACCCAGCTGTCCTGAGAAGTTCTGAGTACTCCATCTTCACTTCCACATTTAGCACAGAGTAGGAGCAGAATATGGGAGACAAAAAAATCTCTTTCTTCTCCCATAATAAGGGGAAATACTTTCCTCTACTCATCAAATCCTCAATGATCATCTCCTTTGACAACTAGAAATTCTGATACCACACCATCACTTTGTTCTGGTGACTGAGGCTGGAATTAGTTCCTTAGCATGGCTCTGAATAGTGTCAGAGTTTTGTGAGCAGTGTCTTGCAAGATAGGATAAATTTCTGATGTTCTCCAGCCTCACCATTAATCAAAAACATCATGACTGAAACACACAATGGAAGCATATTGATATAGAATCATGATCTTTCCTGCCTGTTAAATGCCAGACCCATTCTTTTCTTTAAACCCTTGCACACAAAGGAGAACATTCTGAGTTTTCAAAGAAATTCAAGCAGATCTGACAGATTTAAGAGCCACTCTGGATAACTACACAACTTCCGCAGAAGCCAGCATTCTTTTTATTATTTGTTCTTTCAGAAGATAATTGTCCTTTCTACTTGAATTTGGCCCCATTTTCCTCCCTGACTGAGTCTCTCTTTGGATGTGCTTTAATCACCAAATTTAAGCCACAGTAGAGAAACAAACTAAAGGTGTTCATTCACTCTGAGAATGTCTACAAGATTCTTGATATTCTAGGTCACAGAGAAAATTTTATGGCCAGAAGAAAGCAATAGGAAGTGTAATAAGAGGAGAAGGAACAGGCAGATTCCCCATCACTAAGATATCCAAATTAATTACAGAATTAAAGTAAGGGAGCAAAGGGCCTGGAGGATAGTAAGAGCACTTCGAGAACGTGTTTGTGCCCCTTGGTAAGGTATCAGGACTGCTAAAATCTTAACAAGGCTGTTTCATTTCATCTTAAAGTAAAAGTCCTTTCCAAGGCCTACTCCATTATGCAAATCAAACCTACTCTCAGACGGACTGACTTGCATTTTTATTAAGAGGTGCCTTTCTATAAGAGAGCAAGCTCTCAAGTTCAGCAACAACCGGGTTCTGTGACTGAATAAACATACTTCTGAATAAACATACTTTTAAGTAAACACAATGGAAGAAGACAGGAAAACAGGAAAGGTTGAAAGAAATGAAATGAGTAGAGACAAGGTGTGTACATATTGAACTGTTAATTAAGTAGTAGGGTTATCAATATCACACTTAATTTATAAAATCAAGTGTGGTCAACACAAATATAGATCTGGGAATTTATAGAATAAAATGAAAGGCATCATAAAACGAAACCTAATAACCAAAAGGAAAAATTGATCTTTTTTTTTGGAAGGGAGTCTAGCTCTGTCACCCAGGCTGGAGGGCAGTGGCGCAATCTCAGCTCACTGCAGCCTCTACCTCCCAGGTTCAAGCGATTCTCCTGCCTCAGCCTCCTGAGTAGCTGGGACTACAGGCGTGTGCCACCACGCCCAGCTAATTTTTTGCATTTTTAGTAGAGATGGGGTTTCACCATGTTAGCCAGGATGGTCTTGATCTCCTGACCTCATGATCCACCCACCTCAGCCTCCCAAAGTGCTGGGATTACATGTGTGAGCCACCGCGCCCGGCCATCATTTCTTCATAGGTATGAAATACTAAATCCAAAATTGCCTTATCTCATCAAAATCATCTTATTTAACCTTAGCTGAAAGGACAGCATCTACAAAAGAACTGTGATTATTACTAAAGAGCAGAGTTAAGTGCAAGCCAGTGATGGCACTTGACGTACTGGCGCATTTTTCAGAGCAAAGATGTTGACATTTGTCTCAAATAAATTAACATTCCCATCTCTTCAAACACATTTGATCAGAACATCACGTTCATATACCAAGGGGAGCAGAGAAGCGGAAGGGTAGAAAAGGCGTGTTTATATTTGATTAAGCGATGAGTGCTAGTGCCTCATATGTTGCTGAAAATAACACAAGCACTGGTTCTAGATACAGTGATCTTGCTTGCGCACATGGGTCTCTTCAAGGGATCCCTGGGAAACAAAGGGCTCTTTGCCTTTCTGTCCTAGCTCCATATGGAGTGGGAGACTAGGCATGGCTGAGTTTAAAATGTGGATCAGTCATGCTTGTTTGGCCACAGATTAACAAGCCATTGTCTCCAAAGGCTAAATCCAGAAAGAAGTTTTCTGAGAAAGCTTTCTCCCCCCACCCCCCTACCAAACATCCAGCAATGTGTTTTTCTAGGTCTCTAGATTGGAAAACTGATCAGTACTTCCTCACATATAGCAAAGTACGGCTGTTCACAATCAAAGAGGCTTTGAATTTATTCACATCTCCCAAAGCAATTTGGTCCTCCATCTAAAAGAGGCAATGCATTTTGAAGGGCTCCAGAAATGAAAATAAAATTGCATAGAGGCAGATTAAAAAAAAAAAAAAAAAAATCTTCAACAACTTGTCAGCACCTGCATGTCCCAGCTTCATTCAACTATAAGACTTTGAACTTCAGTCACTAAGTACTGCCTTCTGATCTTTAAACCAGGATGGGCCAAGTACTGTCCTCACCAACACCATCTTCTAAAGCTGGCTGGGCTGCTTTAGGCCCAGGATTTGGTGAACGGATTGTGAGCCTGGCTGGGTGCAGACATGGTCACCCAGATGAAGCCTGTCTTTTCGTGTGCCTCCCACATGCCCAATCCAAAGGACTAAATCACTTCCTCATGTTCTGATTTTTATTCCAGTCTCCAGTGGATGAGGACCCTTATTCAGAGCCTCCAACTACATTGGATAGTCCATGAGAAGCTGCCTAAATCTTTGATTCTGGGCTTCCTATATCTACAGATGCCAGCTGGGGTCTGATACATCTACTCTTTCCTGTTCTATATGAGATGATTAGGCCATTATTAGTGTCAACACATCTATGTTGCCCTTTTTCCATTACTACATCAAACTCCTATATACCCACACTAGCCTGAATCCCACCAAGGGGGTTATCTGCTCTTAAATAGGGACTCAGAGCTTGCTGACCTCCACCCTGTGGCAGGCAACCCCATGGCAGGGTTAAGTCCAATCTCTCCCAGCTTTCTGACCCTCCCTAGACCCTGGCCTGCAATACAAATTGTGTTCAGTGTTTGACTGGTTGCATCCAAGTTTATTTGAGATTTTCTTAGTTTGCTTTATACTGAAAATTGCTCTCCTTTTCCAGAATTATTCAACTCCTTCTTTTACTACGGCTCATTTATAGCTGCTGGTTATTAGCACTAAAAATGGATCTTTAAGACTTCCGAGTTTCTAACTGCTTACCTTCACTTTCTTGATCTCTAACTCTCCTGGGAATGGACATGTGAAGTTTCATTGAGAGTGCAACATAATCCACTAGGATGGATGCCCAGCTCCTAACCTCATACAGGGAGAAACACATGAAAACTATTTTTCTAACCACACAATTGTGTCCACAGTCCTAGAAAACAGCCTATCCTTTTCTCTATCCATACAAAAAAAAAAAAAAAAAAAAAGGATATTAGTTTAGAAAGTACAGAATGCTAAGGATTCAGTTGCCAACACAGTCAAGAGACACTCTCTCTGGCCCAGCCCATCCCCTCTGACTTACCAACATCCCTGGAGCCCATCTTGTCCCTGCTTGCTGCAATCAGCACTGCAGCCCAGGCTGTGACCTCCTCCTTCTTTGCCTCCCTTTTTCCACAGTCCTAATTCCACAGATAAAGACCCCATCAGAATGCTCTAACCAGCTAAAACCATTAGCCCAACAAGTGTTGCCATTCTTCCCTGTGGGAACTTGGGGAGCTGAAACGCTGTTGCTATCTCAACTTGACTCTGGGAGATGGGCCAAGCCGGGAAAAGCAGCAGAAATCACTTATAGGAAGTACCAGCGTCGATGGAAATAAGAATAAATCTTTCCCAGAAATAAGAACTTGGCAATTTACTTGGCAAGTAAAATAATGGGCTATTTACTCATTTTTATTTTAAAATTTGTTTATTTGTTTGCTTTCAAACCACATTCAGTGGTCTCCAACATTTCTATCATTGATGGCATTTCACCTGGATACTTTTCCTCTGGTGGAAGTTGACAAGCAGACAAAGAGGTCTTCGAAAGAAAATGTCATTTGTTATTTCAAACAGAAGGAAACTCAGGGCTTTATTCTTGCCCCCACCGTCGTCAGACTCTGGAGTACACAGTCACTGTTATAATCAATACTAGTACTTATTAATGGCTAATCTGAATCCTTCACAATGGGGCCCCTGCCTATAAATGAATCATCCCAGACAAGTATGAGTGCGACATGCAGTCTCGTTATCTTTAGAACTGGCAGTAAATCAACTCACCTGAAGCTATCAGGCTCACATCGGCCAACTGTGAATTCTGATCCACGCTAACAAAACAAAATGGGGGCATCCTTATGGTGCAGCAATGACATTTTGATGTTAATTCGGTACTGCCTAAAGGTGCCGATCTGCTCAGCTTTTACAAGCACAGATGAAACTCTCTGTTAAATGCCAGCCCAAGATCTCAAAGAACAGACACTAACCAGAGTACCCTGAGAACACATTAGTCCAGCTCATAGTAGGACCACAACTAAACCAGTTTTGTAGAATGTAAGTGAAACTAGATTATTTTCCAAGTCTTCAAAGAAAAGCTCACAATTTTCTTCAGTTACGTAAGCTGGTCAGTCCAACAACCTGACTTTCAGAAATTCATCCCCTTGTCTGTCTTGAGTCCATCATGCTGCAGATTAAGCTCTTTGGCTCTCATGCTCTCCTTGGTGGAAGGCACATGATAAGCCCTCAAAAATATTGTCAGTATGAACAAAACTGATGTCAAGATGGATGATGTTTTGTCAATACCTTGCATGTACAGATTATTACTAAGCCCACTCTCAGTCTTTTCTTCCTGAGCCTAAACAATCTCCCTTTCTAATTCATTTCTTATAGTTCTTATGACAATATTCACTGAGTGCTTAGAGCAGGCTCCGTGCTGTCCATGCACTATGTGAATATATTCTCATATTCCATTGCAGTAGGCCCTGATATTTTCTCCATTTTACCAATAGAGAAAGTGAGCTTCAGAGACATGAAGGGACTTGCCCACGGTAACTGCTGGAAAGAGAACCTATGTAGGTCTGGTTCAGGGTGCACCCAACAACCACTGCAGCATACATTCTCAAATTTCTTTTATTCATCTCTGTAGCTCTCATCTGAACTGTCTACACATCCTTGTTTCATTAGGAAGCACAGAGTGATGACAGTAGTCTAGCAAAAGTCTAACCTCTGCCTAGTATATTACAGAGATAATTTTCATGAATTCCTTACGCTTCAATCCCATGCATCTATCCACTGGCACTGCTAACTAGTGATGGACTTGGTACACATTATTACTCTGTGGTGTTCTTCTACTGGACATGCATACAACTGATTCTTTGTAACATTATTGTTTGCTAATCAATCACATATTATTAAATGCTTATCAGGTGCTGGAGGAAGTAGAAATGAAGTATAAGCCATCATCATCCTCAGGCGAGCTAATTGGAAGATAAAAATATATAAAATTATTGATGATGTTCTTTATTTAAATGCCAGCATGAAGTTTAGGATATAAGTATCCTAACAATAGTGAGAAGAGAGGGCACTATGTCTGGAGAACTCTATTTTTCAAGCTTCTTTCTACTTATCCCTCTTTTTCCCAGTTCTCCCACTAGTTTTGTGCGGTGAGCAAAGTAAACATCCATGTGCATTTCAATCCAAATGCCAGACTGTGAAAAGAAACATAAGTAACACTGGGCCTTGAACTGTTCCTTGTATTTGTCCTCAGGTGGACAATGAGCCTCTGATATCTACTATCTCAGATAGTCAGGTGAGGGCTAATAGGCATACCATAGAGTATCACGTCCAAATCATAGCTACAGTCTAAATGAATCATACATAAATCTTTTTCCATGATCTACCCAGCCTTTCATTTTCATCTCAGAAGATTAGATTAGTATGACAGGATTTGTCCTTTATGAAGTCAGGCTGCCCAGTTAAAAAACCTTCTTCTCTTCAAATGATTGCAAATTGATTTTGTTAAGATTTTTATTCTTCAGAAAAGCTGGGGGAATGATAATTCCTCATCTCTTCTCTCAGTATATTTGATTTCTTTACACTGGCCTTTTCCCTCTAGCCGTCTGATAGTTTTAACAATTATACACACTGATCAGGAAATCAATCAATTATTTCAGTGTTTCTACAGTAGAGATGATGTGGGCTTTCAAATTTAAATCCAAGCAACTCACAAAAGTAGCCTAATGTTGGCCAGGCATGGTGGCTCACACCTGTAATCCCAACACTTTGGGAGGCCGAGGTGGGTGGATCAGGTCAGGAGAACGAGACCATCCTGGCTAACACCGTAAACCCCATCTCTACTAAAAAATACAAAAAAAAAAAAAAAAAAAAAAAAAAGCAGGGCGTGGTGGCGGGCACCTGTAGTCCCAGCTACTCGGGAGGCTGAGGCAGGAGAATGGTGTGAACCTAGGAGGCGGAGCTTGCAGTGAACCGAGAGATCATGCCACTGCACTCCAGCCTCGGGGACAGAGCGAGAATCCGTCTCAAAAAAAAAAAAAAAAAAAAAAGTAGCCTAATGCCAAATTTTCCTTCTCCAGTTCAATTGACTAGTTCCTGTGCTCCATTCATTTAAACAGACATAGATGACTACCTAAATGCTATCAGCTCCCAAAACGGCCTCCATGTCTATTAAAGAAACGTATTTTTTTTTTTCTAATTGTCTTACTGATGAATCAAGAGTATATTTTAAAGGCTGCTTTTATTCTTGGCACTATGACATAAGTGGATATATACTAGCAATGGCACCCATGTGTATTAACAGTATAAACAGCAACATAGTTTCTCAACTTTTGCCAAAAAAAAAAAAAAAACCAGCATATTATCTGAGCTAGAGGTATTTCCAGGTACAAACAGAGTAAGGCACAACGTTTTTGTCTGTATGTTGATGCTTATTTTGGTTATATATGTAACAATTTGCCAACAGAGTTACCAGATCACGGGTTAAGTTTGCAAGTTAGCTTCACACAGATGAAAGATATCTTGGTTCATAGGAAAATGTCCTCTTTTGTTCATATTTTTGAGTTCCATGAAGGTGCACAGGTTATCAAAATTTTCAGAAGAGTCCCCAAAAGACCTCTCATCAAGAAACTCCATAGTATCAGTAACCTAGTTACAGTAAGTTATTAATATTGAAATCTTCCGTGATGGAGGGTAAGTTTGTCTCTCCTTAATTCTCTCAACTTCTTAATCCTTTCCTAATGTAAGGGAGAATAACCTCAGATTACCCTCTCTGTTGCTTCACAGAAAGATAAAATTTCTCCTGCTTTCTTTCACCACAATAAAACTCTTCAGCTGCCTAATTGGCCTTATTTATTAAATATGCACTAAAAGAGGATTTTCACTTTGCTCAGTGAATGCCTTCTAAAGTCAGAATTAGTTAAGCTTCCTTCTTTGATATGTCAAGTCATCATATCCATCATGCCCAATTTTCCTTTTAGATTACCTGCCCTGGTTCACAGCTTCAGCTCTTCTTTGCATAACATAAGTATTGTCAGTCAGAGGTGGGTGCCTGGCTGAAACAGACCACCTCGAAGCTGGCCAGTGCCTGCAGTCTGGGCCTGGCTAGAAAAATGGGCCAGAACCATCAGACCCTCTGTCTCTCTCAGAAGTCTGAACCAAAACAACTGGAAAGAATGGCAAGTCTTTCACCTACAACATGAAACAGAGTAAGGGCCATGACAACCAAGGTCATGGGCACTGTGACGTAATGAGGAAGCAGAAGCTACAGGATAGCAGGGGATGCCTGCAGTAGAAAGGGAAGTGGCTCAGATGCAAGTGGAAAGCAAAGAACCCAAGATCTTCAAAATACAGACCATATGTCCCTGAGGGAGACCCAGTAGGAAGCCAGCGGGGGAGTGGTCTTAGTTCCTCCCAGCTTTCCAACTCTAGACACAAATATCCTCGTAGTAAATTGCCTGGTATTTTGTTTTTATTTTGTTGGTTGTTGTGCAACAACTTAGCCTTTGCTCCTGCTAATTGAAAGAACCTAATTAAAAATAAGCAGGTAGCTGGGCGCGGTGGCTCACGCCTGTAATCCCAGCACTTTGGGAGGCCGAGGCTGGTGGATCAGGAGGTCAGGAGATTGAGACCATCCTGGCTAATACGTGGAACCCCGTCTCTACTAAAAATACAAAACATTAGCCAGGCATAGTGGCGAGCGCCTGTAGCCCCAGCTACTCAGGAGGCTGAGGCAGAAGAATGGCATGAACCCGGGAGGTGGAGCTTGCAGTGAGCCGAGATTGTGCCACTGCACTCAAGCCTGGGTGACAGAGTGAGACTTCGTCTCAATCAATCAATCAATCAATAAAATAAACAGGTATAAAGGCTACCGCTAGTTACTATTTCCTTGTTTTTACAGTATCATTCTTGGATTTTATTCTATAGCTTCCCATTTTCATGAGGCAAACATCTGCCTCCACGATGTTTACCTTGCTCAGAATGCAACAGAGCTAGAGCTAAGGTGAGAGTCAGGTTTAGTCCCCTGGCGTAAACAGGGGACAGAGCACCCTTAGTAATGCAAGGTCACTCACACAAGAACCCTCCCACCCCCACCCAAGTCCCTTTTCTTATTTCCAATTCTGTTTTCGTCCCCTGTCTGGTTGTAATATTCATTCAAGTGTGGCTTTTTTTTTGTCACACGTTCTCAAGATGGATGGCGAGCTCGCCGCATTCATACCCAGCGCTTCCTGCATGTGCTCCCAAGTCCCCAGGCACGTCTCTGGAGCTGTAAGGGTATACATTCACAGCATTCCTCCATCTGTTCTTTCATCTATCCAGCCACTGGTGTTTATTCAGTATGCAGCTCATGGCTAACAGAGAATTGGGCATAGCAAGCAGGGACAATTTACTTGGAGATAAATCATACACTTGAAGATTTATAGTTTGCTTGGAGATTAAATACTGTTTGCATCAGCAAGCTGAGTAATAGATGCTAACAAAACCATATCCCCTTCACAGGCATAGGAAGGGTTAATCAGAAGTTGCTTACAAACGTGCCCCCCAAATAATAAATAAGCAGGTAGATGGGGGCTGGTATCCCAGATTGTGGGGGGGATAATCAAAGATGAGTGAAGCTGCATGAAACCCTGGGATGGGTGGCTGCTCCACATGTCTGAACTCACTGGGACTCACACAAACCTCCAATAGGTCCTGAGGAAGGTTCTTTGTGTAATATCAAGCAGATGTTAAACTATGAGGAAAGTTAGCTATTTATTTTATTTGAACTTCTATTTTGTTTGAGTTTCTGCTAATCTTTATATGGCTCTTGGTTTCTAAAATTTTCACTACATCCAGTTCTCTGCAGCTGCAAGAGATGAAATTTCTCCTATCTTGCTCTGCTCTCTCAAATACTTTATCAATGGGTCTTGAACAAAGGCCAAATTCACCAGTATTCAGCTTTTCCTCATTGTACATAAGGTTGATCTGCACTTTGTTCAAATCACGTCATTCCCCACATCCTTAAGAATTTTGGATGAAAGAACTGGCTCTGACCATCAAGGTTACAGCTTTGTTTTTTCCAAATCATTGGATGTTTCACATTGGCCTATGAAGTGTCCATGATCACTTCAAAAGAATTTAATGTTCATTGACACTGACCAAGTTTGATTCACTTTGAATGTATCAGAATATGACAAGGTAAGATATGAAGTTTACTCTCTGTAAAATGGTGGTTAAGAGGTTGTCAGAAAGACTAGTTTCTGAAATATTTAATAGGCTTCACAGAAATTTGGTGTGTGAGGGGGGGTTGCAGAGTTACTTGTTAGCACAGATTTAAAAGTCAAATAAACATCAGTTTAGTCCTTGGTATTAGCATCTCAACACAAGCTGCAAAGAGAGGTAGATATGTGCTATTTATTTCTGAGAATAATGGTCTAAAGATATTCTGTAATGGACAGGCCCTGGTGTGTATTGTTCCCCTCCCTGTGTCCATGTGTTCTTATTGCTCAGCTCCCACTTATGAGTGAGAAGCTGGAAGCCATCATCCTCAGGCAATTTATTATGAGGATATAGGTACAGAGAGTTGGACAGCTGTGAGGAACTAAAGATATTCTGTAATGGATTCTATCTGACAAGAACCAGGGGCACCAGCCTCCAGAAACCCCTATAAAGTTTTACTCCCCATATTTCTTCTCCAGGTGCCTCAACTTTCTGAATGATTTTGACAACTGGTTTCTGCAGCCACCATTTCACAATGGCTTCTAAGTAACTGATATGGTTTGGCTATGTCCCCACCCAAATCTCATCTTGAATTGTAGCTCCCATAATTCCCACATGTTAGAGGAGGGACCCAGTGGGAGGTAATTTAATCATGGGGGTGGGTCTTTCCTGTGCTGGTCTTGTGATAGTGAATAAGTCTCACGAGATCTGATGGTTTTATAAAGGGGAGTTCCCCTGCACAAGTTCTCTTGTCTACTGCCATGTAAGACGTGCCCTGCTTCCCCTTCACCTTCTACCATGATTGTAAGACCTCCCTAGCCATGTGGAACTGTGAGTCAATTAAACTTCTTTCCTTTATACATTAACCAGTCTTGGGTATGTCTTTATTAACAGCATGAGATTAGACAATACAGTAAAAACCTAAAATTTAGACTTTCATCTTGATAAACCCACACAGTTTTACAAAGAAAGGTTTAGTAAGTAGCCAAGGTAACAAAGCAATAAGTTCAAAATAGAGCAGAAGCATATTGCTGCTATATATATATTTAAAAAAAGAACTAGATTTGGAATCAGAAATTTAGATTCAAATCTGAATACTTAGCTGTGTGCTCTTTGAAAAGTTATTTACTGTATCCAAACCTCATTTTCCTCCAGAAAATAAAAGTGTTAATTCTTAGCTCATAGAACTGTAAAGATGATTAAATGAAACACTACATAAGAAAGTCCTCAGTACAGTGCCTAGCACACAGTAAGTTCCCTGGTTCATTAAGTGTGAATCTATTGACCACATATTATAGCCAAGAATATAAGTGAGGATGAGTTTCATTTCATACTGGCTTACAAACTGGTTACATTGTTAAATTCACTGTCACTTTCATTGTCCTCATGATCTAAGCATCAGTCATATCTGATCAAAAACACAGCTTCCAGTTTGACTGGTCCTTCAATGTAACCTAGAACAGCATGGGCTCCCGAGCTGTTACTTTTGAATATGTCTGAACACTCCACCTCCTCAGGGCCTGGTGTGGGTCCCACTGATTTTTCCCATGACTTTAGGTCATTCACTCAGCTGGATGATTGCTATGATTTCTGGCCCAAGAGAAAATACCTCGCCTCTTTCTTGCTTCTTACTGTGTAGTCAGATGTCTGAAGAATGTTCGACAACCCATTGAGGATACTGATTCCACTGTTCCATAAAACTCATGTTCTTCAGCTATTATTCCCAGCTGCTCACCTGGTCTCAGATGGATCAGCTCCCTCTGAGGAGGTTTGGTTTGTGCCACTGATGGCTCTTTTACTACCAGGTTACCTTCCTTTGCCAGACACAATTCCACTTAAGGAAAACTACCTCTTTCTTCCCATGTGAAAATCTAGATTTCCTCTAGGCTTGTCCAATCTAAGTTCTTCCCCAACCTGAGGAATGCCATCAGCTTTTGTCTCATCTGCAGACTGGTTTGCTTTGAGCATAAAGAAAAGCTAAACCACCCACTTCTCACTCCCATTCATGCCCCCTGCTCAGTCCACAAGCTCCACCCACTTGCCCTGATTCTTTGGGATGATTCATCAGCTGCAGTGTACTCGCCGAAGTATCAATTTAATATCAGCACATCATAATTTTACAATATAAAATTCTCTAAGTACCCACATAAAATAATGCAAAGTAATTCTTACTGATAAAGAAACAGTATTTAAATCATGTCTGCACAGAGTAAATACCTGAACTAAGAGCAAGAAGAGGTAAGGCAGAAGTAAAACTTGAAATTCTGAATATCTGAATCACTTAAGACACAATTCTATCACAGGCAACATTGCAGCCTTGTAACAGGTTTTTTTTTTTTTCTTTTACAAATCAACCAATTTCTAAATATCTTCACAGGCCTATAAAATAATCACATTTCCCATTGCTATTTCTCAAGATTAAAGCCACCCCCTGCTCTACAGCAAATGTATTCACATTTAACAAAGTCTCAGCCTCCATTCTCACCCACCGTCAAAGGTGAAGTAAATGCTGTAAGGTCCATTCTCTGGGAGGGTCCAGAGATATCATGGACTATAGGTGGGTGGATTTCACACTCCAACACAATCATAGGAAGAACTCTTGAGCAGACCCAGACCAATGGGGTGATGGGTTGGAGGGGACAGTTAGAACTGCAAAAGTGACCAGTGTTTCCAGGTACCCACCTAGTGACTCACAGACATGTACTTGGCAAGTTCCTATCCATTCAGCAATAAAGGAACTGCATTTGGAGGCCTATATTTCCCCCAAGTCTAATTTTTTTTTGGTTTAAAGTAGCTAGCATGTCCTTAGTTGAGTGTGTTCATGCATACACCTGCACAATATTGAGTGTTTATGTATAACAATGCAGAAATGAGTCATCTCAGACAGATCTGTACATTCAGAGCTACACATCTGTCAAATATACCTGAGGGGGACCATGGTGCCATGGCACATAACATTGTCGTAAAAGCAGTTGTTGTCTGCCTCTTCTTTAAGGTAAACACAGAGAATCACTTTGGAACAGAAGTCTACATCTTCCCAGAAGTGCTCAAAGGCAAACAAATGCCTCTTTTTCTGGAGGGGAGTAAAAGAAGACTTTTGGGGTATGACGAAACTATTCTTCTTGGTATGGGCACACTGATTTCTGGAGAAGAAGAGGAGAAAAGCAATAAGGAGCCAAGGATTCTGTTGGGAAAAGAGAGACCGATACTCCAAACCCCTTCAATATTACTACAAATTCTTCTGTTGATTGATACAGTTCAGACTGAGACCACGGACAGCAAAGGAAAATGGTGGAACATTCCATGAGACAGTGGGGAATTGGAGAAAGAATCCAGCTTGACATAATACCTCTATGACTAGAGGTACATAGAGGGGAACTAGTTTCACACAGGATAAGGCTGAATCTGGAAGTCCTTCCAGACATACATACCCTAGAACAGTGGTCCTGCCTTGGGAACACTGGGTAAGCAAATGAACCAACTTAAAATATTGCAAACCTAAGACAAACCAGAAAAATATGTATAACAGGGTCTAGTACTGGACCACTCAGACTGTCCAATTCTCTCTTCATCTGAGGTCTAGAAGCAGGCTGACACATGGCCTGAGTAAACTCCTAGAGCTCTTGAAGAATCTGGTGCAGATACTAGAGAGAACTTCAGAAAGGAAAATTGCTTTTCTGCTCATATGGACAGAAAGGAGTTTTAGTAGTAAATTTTAAAATAAGAGACGTGATTTCTCTTTATACCCCAGCTAATAACCAGTACAAATGGGTGCAAAACTGCTTACGCAAAAGATAAAGATAGAACCACTTTAGTCTAATTTAGATAATTTTGCTAGTGGGTTTTTATCAAAACGTGAAAAAAATAGAAGTGTGATATGGTGAAAGGTGAGCATCCAGATGGTGAACTGCGGCTCATTTTCCTAATATGTGGAAAACAGTGTGACTTCAAGTCAATGTTAGCAGAAAACGCTCACCCCTGGGACAGAAACTAGGAATGATATGAATGTGAATAGTCTTGAGTCTAGAAGAGGCACTTTATAATTTTACAGGCCTCAATTGGGGACAAGGTTATAGCAGGAGGGATTAATATCCACTAGGTCTTGCAAAATCAAGTGTACAAAGTAAGAGTAAATATCATTTTAAAACGGTGCCGTAACACATGCAGTGCTTTGGTAAAGACATTGTATCAAGAGTTGTCATTGAGGGACATGTTTGGCAAATAGTTTAACTTTATGTATTTACTTCTAAACACATAACATGCGTTCGATCTTTCCTGAGCACTTACCATATAAAAGGCCCTTTCCTAAGCACAAAGAAGATTACCAAAAGTAATGGGAAATTATCCTTGATCAAACAGAGTTTACAGTTTTTACACCTGGAATATACAAGTGACACGAATGTAGAGTGAAACGTAATTATCACAAAATGAATGAAAACAAATATATGCGGCATAGGAAAGGAAGAGATCATGTGTGATCATGAATCAGGGAAGTTCTCATGCAGGAGAGGTAAGATGATGATGACGATGCTGGTGGTGGTGCTGTTGCTGCTAGTGGTGATGATTATTACCAGGCATTAATGGGATTAGAGGCCAATTCTAGCAGCAGGAACAATTTAAACAGAAGTGGCGAGTTGGTTCTGAGGACAGTAAAGGTTCCATTAGGCTGTCCCTTCAGCAGATATCTAGCAAGTACCTAATAAACACCAGACACTGGGTTAAAGGCTGAGGATGGAGACAGGAGCCTCCTGCTTAGGCTTTGAAGGTCTAGCAGAAAAGCAAAAGATAAATAGAAGATAACATAATAGGTAGTAACTATACTGCATTACAGATGGGGCTTGCGAGTAAGAGCTCTGTGGTTTTGTCCAGGTTGGGACCAGACTCCATCATCTACAGGCTGTTTACTTTAGACAAGTTAGCCTCTCTTCCAGTGGTTTTCCTTAACTGTGAAGTGAGTTAGGAATGCACCTGCCTCTCCAGGTAAATGAGATGGTACCCGGGAATCACTTGGCATAGTGCTGGGCACCAAGTAAGTGCTTAGTAAATAGTACTGGGAGGCACATATTTGTTTGCACTTCTCCGTCTGCATATCTGATGTCATGAAGAAGATAGTTTCTTAGAAATAGAATTAGGGAAGAATCAGCCAAACATACTAACTTTTCAAAGGTCATTAATACATTTGTATACATTGTATTTTTTAAAAATGCATCATTTTCCACTCTCATAAGCAGTATATGAAAAGTGTACCATGCCCCATAGCTAATATATGCTTTTAAATTTTCACTAATTTGGTAGGTAAAATATGATATGTCATTGTTGTTTTAATTTCTACAGATTTGATTATAGGGAGGCTAAGTATTTTTCACGTTCATTAGTCACATATATTTTCCCTCACAAAAAATAGTCTTCCCCAGTGTGACAATTCCTCAAAGACCTAAGAATAGAAGTACCATTCAACCCAGCAGTTCCATTACTGGATATATACCCAAAGCAATATAAATCATTCTATTATAAAGACACATGTACACGTATGGTCACTGTAGCACTATTCACAATAGAAAACACATGGAATCAACCTAAATGCTCATCAATGATAGACTGGATAAAGAAAATGTGGTATATATACAGCATGGGATACTATGCAGCCATAAAAAGGAATGAGATCATGTTCTTTGCAAAGACATGGATGGAGCTGGAAGTGGTTATCCTCAGAAAACTAACGCAGGAACAGAAACCAAATACCACATGTTCTCACTTATAAGTAGGAGCTGAATTATGAGAACACATGGACATATCGGGGGAAATAACACACACTGGGGCCTGTCATGGGTTGGTCAGGGGAGAGCACCAGGAAGAGTAGCTAATGTATGCTGGGTTTAATTACCTAGGTGACAGGATGATCTGTGCAGCAAAGTACCATGGCACGCGTTTACCTATGTAACAAACCTGCATGTGTACCCTTGAACTTAAAATAAAAGTTAAGCAATAAAAAAGCTTCCCATTTTATAAATTGGGAAATTCTGAATTTTAGGAATTTTGGAAATTCTGGTTACAGAATTTTTCTTTTCACTTAAAGAGTCAGGAAAGGTATAGTCCTTGAAAATTACAGAGAACAAATTAATATAATCTTATACTACAGCACACATGTGCTCGTTCATTTCTTATCATCTTTTAGGGAAATAACAGAAATAAACAAGACTAATACTAAAGAAAGTGTATGGGATTTTGGGAGCAGGAATTAGTAGGGATTAGAGCAGAGACAAGAGAATAAGCAGAAAACTTTTCAGATAAAAAACTTTTCAGAACAAAACAAAGGAAAAAAGGACAGACAGTGAGAAGAACACGATTATCAAAGCAAGGCAAGGAAAGGAAAGGGAGGAGAGGAGACACGAGCCTCCAAAACTTCTTAAAATGAATACATTTATTATTTTATAGCCTTTCATCTCCTACCTCTGTACTTAGAAAAGTGTGGCTTTGGTTGTGCTGCTTGTGCTGCACAATGAGTAATAATGCAGGCAACAGAGATTAATAATACAGCAGGGCAGAGCAAGGGGACACTAATGGGTGTCCGTAAGGTGCAAGTTCTCAGAGCCAAGGGAATCCCAAGCTCTATCCCATTAACCTAGTGGCTCCCTCTCTGTCCTGACCTGAGGTGAAAAAGAAGAATCTAAATAAGAATTGCTTCTGAATATGGATGTTTCAGCCCACATCCCCTCTGGAATGCCCCCTCTTGGTACTAAAAACGGAAGGGCCACACAGAAAACAAAGAGTTAAAAATAGGGCCAGGAATGGGCATGAATTGACACCAAAAGCTGCTTCCTCTCACCAACTTCCTGGAGAAGCTTCTTTTCCTCAAGAGTGATCACCTGGCCAAACTCTCATCTACATCCTGACCACTCAATAGTTTCCAGACTCTTCTAGACCTCCTCTTTTCCATGTCAATTTCAATCCACCTCACCTGTGCCAGGAATCTGCAGGAAAGGCAAGTTGGGAAAAGGGAAAGAGGCAGAAGGAAGAGTTAAAGGAGGTCACTATACACACTGCACTGAAGTATTCCGCAATACGCATCATCCGCAGGACAAGGACCTGGGAGGAGGCAGGCCTGCAGCAGTGGCTGCAAGATCCACAATGGCTGGGATTCAAGGCCCCTAAACAAGAGAAGGTGCTTAACGCTTGGTGCCTTTCCATCACTGGCTCCTGGAGAACATGGGTGATTTCTCCTCCAAAGTCTTAGGATTCCTCATCCTTTCTTCTTTGTTCTCCTTCCATAAAGAACACTGATATTCAGAATATATGCATCACATATTAAAGGTGCTAAGTATTTGCCTGCAGCTTACAAACTACAGGTGCTCCTCCCTCTTCTCGGGCAGTCTTATTGGTTTTGGTCCAGACATCAGCTCTGAGGTTAGAACAATCTTTCCTAAATTTTTTACAATACTTGTGGTCTACTTTTTCTCAGTCTCTCTCCAATTTGCTATGCCTGCCTTGATTGTCTGCTATGGTTCTACCTAAAACAATTGAAATTCAAAGTCAAGCCTTAACTGGTTTCTACATAAAGTGGAAAAAATCTACCTGTTGTATCCATTCTGTGAACTTAGTAATCCTGCAGACTTGGGTAGATCCAAGGAAAGACCATGTTGTTGATAAAGTGGACTGTCCATATCTCCATGGTTGTTCCACACCTCTGCCTCTGCTCCCTTCTTCCTCAACTGTCCTCCCATTCTTGAAAATTAGATTTTTTTTAATTTTTACCTTATTCATGTAATTCGTCTCTATATCAAGCAGAACAGCTTCTCCCACTCTGAATCCCCTCAAACTCTCAGCTTCTACCCCAGGTGGATTTTTCAAGTTGTTTCTTCTGAAGAACATATTACACTCTCTGAAAGGTATTCTGGAGAACACAACTTTCTTTGATCGTATTATGTGATGGTGCAAATTATATAAAATTAGAGAAGTTACAAGTTACAGTTCCCCATAAGCATGGCACCTTTAACAGCCAACCAGAACGGAATCCAGCCTTAGGGAGGGGACAGGTCTTGTGGCTCCTACTCTGCCAGGCATTTGCCCTTTAGGTGCTGACTTACAAGAAAGTCTGGGGGAATAACAGGGCACTCAGAGGCCTCAGAGCAGCTGCCATTTACTAACTAGTACAGAAGTAGTTCCTTATCTTAGCAACTGCACAACCACATGGGTGCTTACCAGCTAAACTTTAATCAAGTGGCTCATCAAGAATGATCTTACTTGATTCCATTTTATTTGGCTAAAAATATTTTTCCTTCTCTCCCCAGTCCTCCTTGTTGTCAAATCACCTGAAACCCATACTTTTAAGTAATCCTGTCCCTAACTTGATCGTTCACTCTTGGTTTTATATTTTGGTCCAAGACCAGTGCTCTGAGACTTTTTGGTTTCTAGGAAATCAATCCGTTCCTGATCAAATATTTTTCTTTAATTTGAGGGAGCAATTAACCCCTTCAAAGTTACCCAAAATTGCCTCTGTAGGCTTTCTAAGTTACAGATATAATATATCCCATAACCAGCATCCTTTCCTTAACACGACCCAACTCCTGCTCTGTAACTTGCAGTGTTCCTCTTTATTTTATTTTATTTATGTATTTGAGACTGAGTCTTGCTCTGTCACCCAAGGCTGGAGTGCAATGGAGTGCTCACTGCAACCTCCGCCTTCTGGCTTCAAGTGCATGTCCTACCTCAGCCTCTCGAGTAGCTGGGATTACCAGCACACACCACCACACCCAGCTAATTTTTGTATTTTTAGTAGAGACGGAGTTTCACCATGTTGTTCAGGCTGGTTTCAAACTCCTGATCTCTGGTAATCCATCTGCCTTGGCCTCCCAAGGTGCTGGGATTACAGGTGTGAGCCACTGTGCCCGGCCTGTTCCTCTTTATCTTTATAGATGTTTTTTGGTTTCGTTTTGTTTTTGGTCTTTTGCCAAACAGCAATCCTTAAGAATTAAGCTCTAGAATGGCACTATCCAACAGAAATATAATGCAAGCCACACATGTAATTTTAAATAGCCTGGTAGATACATTAAAATAAATAAAATGAAATAGGTAAACACATTTTAATAATACATTTCACTTAACTCAATATATCTAAAATATTAATTAATGTGAAATCAATATAAAAATTATTAATGAGGTAATTCATGTGCTTCTGTTCATACAAACCCTTTAATTCCCAGTGTGTATTCTGCATTTACAACACATCTTAGTTCAGACTAGCCACATTTCAAGTGCTCCGTTGTCAAATGTGGCTCATGGCTACCATACTGAACACTGCAGTTAGAGCCAAACCACCTAGTCCAGCTACATATAGCTCCACCACTTCTCAGCTGCTCAAGTTCGGGTAAATAACTGCTCTGTGCCTCAGTTTCCCCACCTGTCAAAAGGTAATAATGATCGAACACATGTCATAAGATTCTTATGATAATTTACTGAGAAGGCACAATTTCTGAAACAGAATAAAACGTCAATAAATGTCAGCTGTTATTATCAAATGATCATTATTTTGTTATTTTTTTCTCCCAATACTACTATCCATTTTTCCAACCTTTTATTGAATATACAAAAGAATGGGTGTCACCATATCAAGAAAATTCTCTCCCTAGAAACTCATTTCTCAGCCACTGCTTTTTCTCAGTTGGAGAAATAATTACCTAGAACAGTACCATACCTTTACTAACTAGATGATACCTTTCCTGGTCTAGATGGACCAAAAGTAACCCAAAAGTAAATTCACCCAACCATAGCCCAAGTACAGGACAGTGAGAAGTACAATTTTTATTTACCTATTGTATGCATCCTTATTTACCATAGAGCTATTTTTTAAAAAAAGTCTCTTCATTTATGCAAGCAACTTCAAGCTCTGTGCCTGAATTCTAGCCAGTATTTCATGAAGGTTCATCCAGAGAAAAGCGTTCATTATAATTTACCCTCCCAGATATTGCAGAATGTTATTTATGTGGCCTTTAAGCAGGTGTCATATCCATCCCCAACCATGGCTTCATTTCAACCACAAAAAATGGCAGATGCACTACGTTTCCCAAAATTTCTTTAAAAACAATCTTGTAGATTCCAAAGAAATGGGAACATCAGTGACTGGAAAGTTGGGAATTAAGCCCTGGAGGTAGATAGTGAGAAGGAAATGTAAATAATCCAGTCCTATCAAGAGCCAAATTGTTAACAGAGAGCAAGGGTTTATAACATTACGTGGCAAGAGAATTTACAAAGATGAAAGTCAAATGTCAAGAGTCAGAAATAAACTAAGAACAAAAATATTTGCAGAACTAGGTAGTATGACATTACTTGTGGAGGAAGAAATGGACTCTTTTCAAGGCCCAGAAAAGGTATTGTAAGGGCAGGTTTTGCCCCAAAAAAATGCCTTTACAGAGATGTTTGCACAGTTAAGTGGAAAGCTTTATAAAACTTGCAAAAAAGGAAAAAAAATGGAAGCAATTTTGTAGATGTAGTATGAAACTATATTTTATTTTTCTTAAGGAGAAATATTTTCTGATCACAGATGTAGAGCAATATTTCAGCAGGACGCTCAACAGAGATCCTTATGTAGTTCCGGCAGAAAAAAACAAAAAATAACACGGAGAGAGATCCCTGGTAGATAACCAAAGGAAACTTACTAAGTCCTGTTTTATTCAGCATTTTAATCAATAACTTGAGGAAGAATATTTATACTAAGTTAAAAAATATGCACATGGCCAGATGGTTGAAAGAATAACGAAGGTGTCAGTTGGCAAGAATCAAACTTCAAAAATATATGGGCAGGCACGAAAGTTGAGATCAACATAATCAAATGATATTTGTTTGGGTTAAATGTAAAACCAACTTCATAAAGAACACATGAGAATGCTTGGCTTACTTTGGATATTAGATTACTGTAAATTTGGGAAACCCGGCTGTCAAAACAGCTAATATGATTTTAAGCTACTTTAATAAAAAGATAGCATACCAAACAAGGGAGATGATAATTCCACTGTATTTGACTGTAAGCAGAGCACACTGATAAACTGATCATTGGTGGCTTGATCAAGTTTCCAGCATGAAGTATCTAAAAAATCATTTAATTTGAAAGCCAGCTGAAGAAATTTAGACTGCTTAGTTTGAAGAAAATACTCAGAGACTGCCTGAGATGTATAATGTACCCAGAGGCAATCACATGAAAAAATTGTTAAAAATAACTCCAAAGACTAGAATATGACCCCCAAAATGCCAATTATAGCACAGTAGATTTTTGTCTCAGTATAAGGAATATCTCTCACAATCTGAATGGAATGGATTCTCCTCATCATCCAAGTGAGTTCTCTACCACAAGAAATGTTCGGAGAAAAAGAGTCACGGGGTCAACTGTCAGGAATTCCTTCACTCAGTGAGATGTTGAACTAAATGACCTTTAAGGTTCCTTCTAAGACTCTTAATATGGTATGTATGTAGTAAAATGTAAGCAAATTGAGTCGGTTCTGTCTGACATGATAATATGAATGTGAGGTCATTACATACACATAGCCCCATCACGGAGTATGTGTGTGATTACTAGAGACAAACCTTAGCTCTTCTGTGTCTGTAGATCAATTCTGTCAACAGAGTTATGGGCTAGACTTTGAGCCAGTGAGGTTGAACGTAAAACAGTGTCAGAATGTATTCAAGTTGATGTTATAGGCTTCACTTTTCCCAAATTAGAAAGCATATATCAGTCAGCAAGTAGGCTACAGGGAAAAATGAAAAGTTTTCAGTTCTCCTGACTATGGGGGTCACACAGGGAAAAGGAAAAAAAGGGGGCCACTCAGGATACACACACATACTCTCTCCCCACTCCCACCCTCCCTCTCTCTCTCCCACCTCCCACCCTCCCTCTCTCTCTCCCACCACCCTCCCTTTCTATATATATATATGTATATCTCTTCTGCTAACAGCCCAAGACCAGGCTTCCGTGACTCTCAACATTTCTCAGCAGTTTTTGAGCAAAACCTTCCTCTTTTATGTCCAGATGATCTTGGCCATTGAGGTTAAGAACAGTATTATACTTTTGCTCTTCTCAAGGGACAAATTTCTCAGATTGTAAGATATCATGCTTCTCTTTGAGTTGAAACTACAATAAAATACAGAAAGAATTCTAGATTATCTCTCAGCTCTTCTTGTTTTAAGATCAGTGATTCAACATGGTTCTCTTTCTGACAGTAATGTAATGAGACATGTTTCTTGCAGATTTGAGAATATAACTCTCACTACTTTATAGTTCTGCTATGTTCATCCTTCTTAAGCTGTCTTTCACTCTGGCGAATCAAACTTTGAGAGGCTCTTTGCTCTAGACCCAGCTCACCCACATATTTTTATCTCCCCATCACACTCCTTGCCTCATCTTACCCATGCACTAAAGGTCAAAGCTGCAGCCCAGCAGTGGGCCAGGGACTCTGAAAGTACAGATATGGAAAGAGTCTACCCACTAGCCTAGGCAGATGGGGAAAATGGATCTGTCCAGTCTTCGTGGGAATGGGGATACACTGTGTAAGCCCCTGGAGTTCGGCCACATTTAGAGGATGTCAGTGATTTAAAGTCACTGTCCTTCCCCCCAAAAAACCTAGACTTTCCAAAGACTGGGAAATGTTTTAAATGTTAGTATTAAAAAACTAAAATTTATATACTTAATGTCAAATTTAAATAATATAAAGGTCAAACAATTGTATAATATACTACAAAAAAAAAACAGCAAAAACTTCACTTTACTTAATGTCTTTGCTGAAAATTCATTCAAGTCTTCTCCAGATGAATTCATCTCTTTCCCACCCCAATCACCAAGGGCAGGACACACACATACACACACACACACACACACACACAAACCACACCAGGGATAAAGAAAAGAGTAAGTTAGTGATTCTACTTTCTGCTTATAGGCAACAGAATTCCCTGTCTAATGAGTTACAGACATTCTATTGATCTCCAAAATATAGGACAAGAGAATTGGTAATGGAAATAGGCAGAGTTAGGTGGGTGTTAACAGAGACATATTTCAAAAGCTAAAACACTGCAGTAATAAGACACGATGAACTTGGCATAAGAATCTGGGGCACATGGACAAAGAAAGCTGACTGAAGTCTGTGAATACTCAGAGAAACTGATGAAGGTCTTTGGGCTCTTCAATGGGACAAAAGTATGTTTCATTGTAATAAAGGAAAAAGGAATGTAAAATGATCAGAGGAAAAGAGTGTGATGAAATTATTTTAAATAAACAAAGAGGCCCGCTCCAAGCAGCAGAACTCTAAAATCTACCTGCCGGCCAGACGTGATGTAGATTGGCTGAGGAACTAGAAGAGGCTGAGCCTGAGATTTCAGTGTTTTCAGAATTCGCACCTTAGCAGGTCAGGGAAAAGCAAAATCGAATGTATACCTAATAAAAAACATACCCCTTGGTTGCCATAGCTATTTATGTAGGTGTCTGTATCCCTGCTAAATAGGAAGCTTCCTGAAGTCAGGAAAGACCTAGAGTAGTGACCAACATATGGCAAGTGCTGAATATGGGTTTGTTATGTGGGCACAATAGCTCAATTTGAGGAGTCCCCACACGACAGACAATTTGAACTGTCCCCAGGCGATAGCTGTCCCACTTATGATGGCCTCCCTATGTCCACCTTTCTGCAATGTGACTTCGCTGATTCCCCATTGAGAGCTATAGTCAATTTCCAGCCCCCTGCCCCCTTGAAATGAGCTGGCCTAAAGACTCATCTTGGCCAATATGATGTGATAGAAGTGCCACTGTGCTAGTTCCAAGCTTAGGCCTCCAGAGGCTTTGCACACTTCTGCTTTCTCCCTTGGAAGCCTGCCATGACAGGAGAATAAGTCTGGCTAGCCTGCTGGAAGATGAGAGACCACATGGCTAAGAGCCCAGCTGTCCCAGCTGAGGTTATCCTGGACCAGCCTGTAACCAGCCAACACTGAAACACGGGGGAACCCAACCAGGATGAGCAAAGAAGCCTACCAACCAAAGCTGACCACAGATGCAGCAGTGAGTCCAGTTGAGACTAGAGGAACTATCCAGTTGACTGCTAACCTTATGAGAAATGAGACATGGTTATTATTTTAAGCCAGTAAGTTTTGCATATTTCATTACATAACAAGAGCAAACTAACACACCCCACAAAATGTTGCTTTTATGTTTTATGTTCTTCCTTACTGACCTTGTTTTTCAATGTTTATATCTTTTAGCTTCTAATAATTCAATTCAAAAGAAAAAGCAAAAGGAATCCTTATCATTAATTCAATTGTAACATATGTCTGCATTTGTCATTTCCCAGTTCCCTCTACTTGCTACTACCTAATAACTTCCTCACTTATTTCTTAATTTTTCCATTAAAATCAGTCCCTAGATGGTCCCCTGGCATCCATCCTTGTTTTAACCCCATCTGCATAATATGTAAGGGTTATCTTGATAAAACATGGGTGTGATCATATCACTCCCCTTCTTCAAAAGTTTAGACCTTTCCTATCATGTACAGAATGAAGTGTGAACTACTCAGATGGCCAATCCCATCTCTGACATTTTTGCCCAAACACCCTTTTCCAGACTGGTCTCACACCACAACTCCCACATGCCTTATGTCCCAGCCACCCCAGTCTGCCTCCACCGTTTACCAAGCATATCTCCTACTCTCCCACCTTCATATTTTTGTTCAACTTGTTTCACGTGCTTGCAATCTCCCACCAAAGTCCCATTCAAAGCCTCCCATTCTAAAAAGGTATCCTAATTCTCCACTGTATCTTCATGTAATGAAAAGAATGCAATAACACCAATGACAATATTAAGTGTGTACTATGAGCTATCACTTTGTTAAGCTCTCTACGTACATTCTCTTTTAATCATCACATCAATCCTGTGATGTAACAAATATAGCAACAAATACAAAATAGTTATGATTACTATTTTCCATATGTAATAATATGGGCAAACTGAGACCCAAAAGGTTAATCCATTGTCAAATATCTACTAAGTGGCAGAGCTAAAATTTGAGTCTAGGACTCTAGGAGCCAATGTGCTGTGCTAAGTAATGTTTTCATTTGAACTTTCCATATTTACGGAAATAAACTAAACTAAGTCACAAAGTAGTTAAATGACTTGCCCAAGGTCACAGAGTCACCAGCAGTACTACATCATGAATCAAAATATTTTGATTCCCTCAATCTTATGCTAATTTTCTGCTGCCCAGGAAAGGATAATTGCTGACTGGTCTCTCCAGCAAAGCTTGAGAGTTTTGCCTTTGCCCACTTTTTCAGTAAAGAACGCCTAAACTCAACTAAGCAGGTAAATTTCATTTTCTCCTATTGCTTTAATCATCCATAGTTATTCAGCCAGGGTCCCAAGGCTAGAGGGAGAAATTAAGCCTAAAACCAAATTAAAATAATTTGGGGTTTAATTTGATTCAAATGTCAGAAAAATTCCACCCAGTAACCCTGTTAATATACAACTGAACTAAATGTCCTATATACCCAATTGTGTTCAATTCTGCTGGGACCACCGATGCCTTAAACATGCTAATCTCATTCTATCCTACTTTATGCACTTGTCTCTCAGAGTGCCACATAGCTGAACTTACTTGCTTTTCAAGAACTGCACGCCATTTTAATTACATAAAATGTCAACCAAGGCAGTCCCGAGTCCTGGTGGACACACTTACACACTTAAGAAAGCAGACCTGCCGTTGGCCGTGGTGATCAGTGTCCACAGGCTAGGGGCTGAGAAAGGCCTGGTGAACCAGGAATATACCAGATTTTTCCCACAGGTATCAGGGCTGAGGGGAAAAAAAGAAAAAGAAAAAGAAAAAAAAATCCCGGATTGAATTGAAACCCAGGTGAACCATGTAAGCTTGGAAATAGCTCTTTTACAAACTCAAAGGGGAAGAAAGGGAAACTGACACAGCTTGTTTTGCTGCTGTGCCTGTGGTCCCTTCCCTTTCTTTGTCCATGCAGGCTGCCCAGCAGGTTGGGGCTGGGAGGGAGCAGGCAAAAGGGCCTGTTCAAGAGCGCTTAGTCCTCCCGGTTTGAGATTCTACACAAAAGAGGGACAATACATACAGGCTTCAAAGGAGAAAAAAAAAGTATGTAGCGCGATCCACCTCCTCCAAGGAACCTTTGATAGACAGTTCTTACCTGCTGCTTTCTGTTCAGCTTCTACCTCCCAAAACTCCAATTCATCTAAGAAATACCTTTTAAAAATTGTTTTTTCTTAAGGCCTATTAAAACAGGCATAACTGTTAACTAGATGAAATGCAGGATCATGTCTAACCTGGGCTAGGAGGAGTGGCCATTGAAAATTATTTGAAAAGCTGTCTTAAGTTTATGAGAAGCCCCTGCATAAAAGAAGATGAACTTCAGTGGAATTCCCCAACTCTTCAGCCATTCATTGCTTATCTGACATGTATCATCAGAAAAGGTGAAGATTCTATTTCATATAGTCTAGGAGAGAGAAAGGAAATGGCAAGTACCATGGGACTTGGCTGCTACCAATGCTCTGAAATAGAAAAAGTACTATTCAAATTCTAGGACTCTACCTGCCAGAAACACCTGCATTATTTCAGGTGACTTAACCCCCAGTGCCTCTCCCTGTGCAATGATATAGCTTATTAGCACTTCTGCAAAAGGGCAAGCTGTACCAGAGAATTGAAACACAAAGAATTGCCAATTCAGCTAGAAAAAAGATCTCATGGGGGGAAAAAAAAAGCAAGGAATTTGAGTGTTCAGAAAATATGCAAATTATCTAAGGATTTCATAGATCCTATTATCCTCGTTTAGGCCTGTAACTAAGACTCCAATCCATGTAACGAACTCATAGACAAGTGTGAAGATACTATTTAGGCTAGTGGGAGCCGTCTTTCATGGAACCCACATTTTTAAGAATAAAGATCTCAACATCTTTATCTCACTGAGTAGGCTGATCAATCCCCAATTCATAAACACATCACATTCCAAAAATTCATCCTTAAGCTAGTTATTTAGAAATCCAAAAACATTCTCCCATTGATCCAATGTAATAAATGGGGATTACAAACCCAGACCAGCCTGCAAATACCAACTTATCTCAAATACACCAGGAAGATTCTTCATAGCCTCCCCACGCCTCTCTGGGCCATAAGCCAATGGAGCCCTCATGAACCTTAAGACATTTTGGGACTGATATCCTGTCATCTCAGAGGCAAGGGAGGAGGAAGGAAGGATAAAATATCAGGTTCCATCTGGATAGCTTCTGTGGCAGGTAGAGGGAGGCTCAAGTGGGAGAGGTCGAAAGATACAATTTTTCTCACAAAGTCAGGTAGATATTAGAAGAGAGATTATGTGTGATGAAGCTTTCCACTTTGTTCCAAAGAAAATATGCTGAATTGCGGGGACAGAACTGGACCCTTGGAACATTAGAGGGCCCACTACAGGGAACACATACAGTGTTCAACAGAATGGACTAAGTTTCCAGCAAAAATAACCATTAAAATAGCACATTTCTCTCATTTCTACTAATTATAACCATTACTAATACTAATGTCAATCAGAGAAGAATTCTAAAAATCTAGGCATAAAGACCTTATTAATATATTCAACTCTGCCGGGCGCGGTGGCTCAAGCCTGTAATCCCAGCACTTTGGGAGGCCGAGACGGGCGGATCATGAGGTCAGGAGATCGAGACCATCCTGGCTAACACGGGTGAAAACCCGTCTCTACTAAAAAATACAAAAAACTAGCCGGGCGAGGTGGCGGGCGCCTGTAGTCCCAGCTACACGGGAGGCTGAAGCAGGAGAATGGCGTAAACCCGGGAGGCGGAGCTTGCAGTGAGCTGAGATCCCGCCACTGCACTCCAGCCCGGGTGACAGAGCAAGACTCTGTCTCAAAAAAAAAAAAAAAAATAATATATATATATATTCAACTCTTACCAAGCATTTGCTAGAACCATAGAATGCTTGCTCACAAGAGAGCCTTGGAAGCCAGCCACCCAACCTCGTTTTAAAAACGAAGTTACCAAGAGAAGGAAAAATTAAGTGGTTTCCTGTTACTCAGACACAGAAGTCACCTGCTGCCCACTGGGAAAACAATTTCACGTGCCTCTTATATAAACTTGGGTCCCCCTTCTTCCCTTTTCGAGCAACCCTTAATTTCTGTGTATTGATGTTTCACGTGAGAGTTAAACCTGCTTGCAGCCAGAATGGTTGCTTTGCTGAGGGAAGGTGTTAATAGTTTAGCCCAAGCATCTCCCTTTGAACTCTGGGGATCCTGCTAGAACTATCTTTGCTGCTAGGAGAGACCACTTCCCTTTTTCTCCAAGGAAGACCTTCCTTGGCCTGAGCATCATTACCTTCCCTCTGCACTGGCTGACTGCAAGCAAGTGGAACATGAAACTGGCAATGGAGACATAAAGCTCCAGCAAATGTCGAATTCTCTTAATTTGCTGACCAGCTGATTAATGGCTGGTCTCCACATTTTAAGTCAGCTCTAGCTAAACCTCTGGAGCTTCTTGCCAAAGGCTTCTTAAAGAGTCCTGGTTGGTTTTTTTTTGTTTTTTGTTTTTCATTTTCCCTATACACACTTAAAAACCTCATTAAACAAGAGAGAATGTTTTTAAAACAGTCAAATAGTGTTTTATCCATAGCCTTGCATGTCAGAGGTTATAAACTCATATATTCAACAACAGCCTCTGTAGGATTCATGCCAGAATATCAGAATAAAATGAAAAACCACTGGCAACAGTGCAATAATGGTATCCCATTAACAACCGAGATCTTAAGAGGCAATAACTGCAAAAGCATGTTACCATTAAACTAAGTGTATGTGCCTTCCACATTCCAGCAAAATGGTTTTAGAAGATGGCTGCAGCTTAAAGGACTTGGATAAGGGAAAAGGATGCTTCTAGCTTAGGATGCCCCGCTCCCCTGCATCCCCTGGGCAAGTTCTCCTTAAATCACAACAGACCCTAAAAGGAAGAATATTTTGATGGCAAATACCTTAGTGTAAGACCTGTCAGTCCAAGATAAGTTTTTTTTGTCACTCTGAATATTTGGAGAAATTATCTAAGCACTACTAGCCTTAGTTTGTTCAACTATAAACTAGTGATAATAACTATGCTCATATAAGAATTGTTGGAAGGATTAAGTGATACAGGGCTATGCATCAGAGTTGGGTAAAGTGAGGACTACAAGTAAGTACTCAATATATGTTACTTGCTATTTTTTTAAGAAAATCTAATTAAACAGAATGTCTTACAGAGTCTCCTATCACCACTGGTATCAGTTGAAATTAACTTGCTGTTACTATCACCCAGAAGTAAAATTGGGAGACACTGTGAGTGGGAGAAGCAATCTTTTGCTCCTCTAGCGTCTTTTCTAAAATGTGCAAGGGCCCCAGAACATGCATGACCATAGAGGTGAGGTGAATTGGAAGTAGAGTTTTATGTTACTGAGCTGGGCATGAGTTGAAAGCATTCATACTCTTCCTACATAGCCCCTGATACTTGAGGTATCAGCTGAGAAATCCTCCTCCTCTGAGACAACTGCCCACTTTCTCAGTTCTGATCTCCCATGGAACTGGGGGATGCAAATATCCTTCAGTACAAGCCTGAATTTATCCTCTCCTCTCCTGGCCTCCATCTGCCTATCTATCACAGACACAGTCCCTCTATAGTAAATCTCTAAGCCTTTGGCCTGCAGGACCTTGGTCCCTCTTTCAATATCCCTGTAGGAAGCTCCCTCCTTCACAGCACCCCATCTTTCTGCACTGACCTTCCACTCTCCTGTGTCCTCTCATCCCCTCTCACCCTGCATCTTCAGACTTTCCTGTCCCACACATCCCCAAACCCTTCCAATCTGAGTCACTTCTCTTACTATCTCTACTTTCCTTGAATGTGTAGACATATTTAATATAAACAAACAAGCTTAATTTTTAAAAACATTGTTCCCTAATCATAAATCCACCTGACCCAGATGAAAATGTTTTCAATTCCCCTTTTGAGAGACCCAAATAGATATGTACAAGTTAAACACAGTGACATGAGGTCTGCAGAGGTCCCTCATGATATTTTCCATAACTTTTGGGGTAATTGCATTTTATAATAGTTATCTCCCATGAATCCTCTGTGGAGAATCATTTCTTTTCTTTCAATTGTTTGGGAGGGGCATGGTCACTGTCCACTGGTGCTGAGCAGTGATTTTATAAAACACACAGTAGGAACTTCAGGTCTAGAAAGGAGGCCCACTCTTGTTGATGAAGCTGTTAAAGTGAAATTAGGACCATTATGAGGACCTATGCCAGGACTGAAAGCAAGACCTAAGGAAGGCAGTTCGGTTTGGGCAAGACTGAGGTTGAAATAAGGACCCAGTGAGTGGGGCCAAAAGTGAGAAGCAGAGCAAGTCCAGAGGCTGCTGTTCCAGTGGGAGTGGTCAGGCTGGCACCCTTCCCTGCAGACACAACTAGGGGTCACAGCTTGTGATTGGCATCAGGGGAAGGAGAAGGTGGCTTGTGGCAGCCTTCATGGTGGCCTTCACCTAATTCAGCACAGGTTATAATATCATAGCTACAGAAAAAAATGACAGTGTAGAGAGAATTAAGGGGCTGAAGTAGAATATGTTTATGACAACAGGGTTAACATTCCATGTCCTGTGAAAGACTCACAGAATTTTTAATGACAGAAAGAACCACAGATTGCACCATGGACAGTATGTTGCACTCTGTTTCTTATTGGGGTGCCTACAATTTTCCTGCAATATTCTGAGTTAACCACATGAATAAACACCTCTGTTAGTTTTTCATTTTCTCAACAGCCTTATGAGGTAGGAATTTTTTAAATTAACTAAATATTTATTAATACAATGACATGTACATATTTTAAGGGTACATGTGATACATTCATATAATGAAATCAAGGTAATTCGTGTATCCATCACATTTAGTATTTATTCCTTCTTTAATCTAAGAACCTTCAAATTATTCTCTTCTAGTTATTTTGAAATCTGCAAATGGTTAGTGTTAACTATAGTCACCCTGCTGATCTATCAAACATCAGGTCTCATTTCTTCTTTTTAATTATATATTTGTACCCAATAATTATCTTCTCTTTATACCCCCTCTCCCCTACCCTTCCTGGTCTCTGGTCACCACTAATCTCTAGCTTCATGAAATCCACTTTTTAGCTCCCATAGATATATGAAAACACACCATATTTGTCTTTCTGTGTGTGGTTGTTTCACTTAACAAAAGCCTCAACTGTCTGCTGTGACTGATGACACCATCTCACTTCCTCAAGGGCAGTCATCGGCCTTGGACCCTTGAAGGGCATGCCCCAGCATAAGCCAGTGCCAGCATTTTGAGTGCTTGGGCATGTCTAAGAAACTAAAGGGATAGGCTCTGCAGAAGTCTATTTTCATGAGAAACAGAGGAGCTCCCTAGAAGAGAACTTACCTTAAGGAAAGGAAGGAAATCAAACAAGCTCAATCAATTAACAGAGCTATAGTCATAGGATGAAAGAAGCAGTTTAGAAACCACCATGATGGCTATCCCTTGAAGCTCTCCCAGCCTGGCCTGTGGGTCCTCAGGAAATAAAAAAGGAGAAGATGTAAGTAAAAACCAAAGGAGCTTTTTCATTAAAACCTTTAGGAGATATTGTGACATGAGCATCCAGCTTTGGTGCCTAACGTAATCGGGGATAAGAATCTCTCTCAAATACTTCACCCCAGACCCTGTTGAAGCTTTAACTTCATGAAGGCTTCAGTGTACCTGAGGAAGGTGACTGGTGGGAAACTAGTATCCGCAGGGGTCTGTGCTCTCAATGGGAGAAGACAGCAGGGTCTGAAAGAGACCATGGTGCAAGGCAGATGCTATGGCACCTGACAGAAGCAGCAGTCATGCCTAACACAGACAGTGGTCCCCGCTGCAATTAGAACAACAGGAAATGTCAGCAGCATCCAGGAAAAACCAGGAAACACACAGGAAGTGGCAGCCATTCTCAGCAGATATTGCACCTGAGCTGTCTGTGAATCTGTAATAGGCCCTCCTGAGAAGTCCCCACAGCACATCAGGGAATAGTGACTTTGTGGGGGATTGTGGTCTTAAATGAGTAGGAAGAAGCAAGAATCAATGAGATTTGGACTCCTAGTAATATTACACACTCACAAAGTGGTGCAGCCTGGGGAAGTCTGTGTTACTGGTAATATTTCCAACTGCATTTGTCACGTCTGTAATTCAGATGAACCCCAAAGCAAGCCTGAATGTGCTGGATAAAGTTATTCAACTCAGGGCAGGCACAGTGGCTAATGCCTGCAATCCCAGTACTTTGGGAGGCCAAGGTGAGCAGATTGCATGAGGTCAGGTGCTCGAGACCAGCCTGGCCAACATGATGAAACCCAGTCTCTACTAAATATCCAAAAATATCCAAAAATTAGCCAGGCATGGGACTATATACCTATAGTCCCATCTACTCGGGAAGCTGAAGCATGAGAATCTCTTGAATCTAGGAGGCAGAGGTTGCAGTGAACCGAGATTGTGCCACTGCACTCCATCCTGGGCGACAGAGTGAGACTCTGTCTCAAAAAAAAAAAAAAAAAAGTTATTCCACTCACAAATCCTTAGTTCTCAAGAAAATTGCAGGATGTGCTTATCCTCTAACCAAAGATGTGTTCAGTACGCTTCCTCCTTTCTGAACAGAATCAAGTCAGCCCTAATGGCCATGCCAATTGTGATTCTGTTTTTCTCCCACTGTTCTTTGGCCTATGATTCCTAATTTGAATCCATTCCTGATCAGTTCCCAAAGGGCTCTCTAACAACCTATCCTTAGTACTTTTCCCACTGGCTACAGGTTAGAAAAGCCTTTCTGGCTATTGCTATTCCAGCTGCGTTCTCCATATTTTGACCCCTTATCTGAATGGTGTGTTCAAGGGGAATTCTTCACACTCTGTCTTAGCCTCTGAGCACAATCAGTAAGTCACCTCTTCAAAATCAGACTTTTTGGAAGAAGGAAGTTGGAAAGGGTTAGGTTTTTAAATCCTTTAAAATCTGTGTCTTCAAGTCCTTCATGAAAGTAGATAGAAAGGGCCTAGTGCAGTGCCTCACACCTGTAATCCCAGCACTTTGGGAGGCCAAGATAGGCAGATTGCTTGAGCTCAGGAGTTAGAGACCAGCCTGGGCAACATGGTGAAATCCCATCTCTACAAAAAAAAAAATACAAAAATTATCCAGGTGTAGTAGCATGTGCCTGTGGGAGGCTGAAACAGGAGGATCGCTTGAGCTTGGGAGGTGGAGGTTGCAGTGAGCCGAGATCACTTCACTGCACTGCAGCCTGGGCAATAGAGTGAGACTCTGTCTCAAAAAAAAAAAAAAAGAAAAGAAAAAGAAAAAGAAAGCATAAAAAAAGTTAAAGCAAAGGAAAGCAGAGTAGTTTTCCCACGTCTACATTCCTACATTCTCGAGTCAGAACCACCTCCATTCCTATGGCAAGATGCCAGTATTCTCCAGCAGCAGATCCATTTCAGTGCATTTGCAAAGACACCGCTCTACTAAATTAAAGGTCCAACGAGGATGAGCTATCACCAGAACACACTATCATGCCTCAGCTACTTCCATTACTGTGACCCACTCCCCACTAACCTCCCCCACCGACCCAAAATACCCAAGAGGTCACAAAGATCCAGTGGCATCTAAGAAAATAAAATATTTTTACATCAATATATCTCCAGCAAGAAATCCCTCTACTGTTGTCTGATAGAGACATCATTTTTCTCATGAACTTGTACAAGATGATTGAGTAATCAGAAGAAATGAGACTAAAAATAAATAACGTTATCCATGGAATGGGAAGATATAACTCAGCAAAATGCTGGCAAGTGCTTCTCTACTCGCCAAGCCTCAGAATGCACAATGCTCCTTTCTGTTCAGCCATGACAATCTAATTCAGGTTTTGTCCTCCCAGGAGGTGATCAGTGAGTCCAGATGGACACCAAGCTACCTCATTGTCCTGGGCATCAAAGCCAGACTGCACTGCAGGTGTGTGCTGAAATTCAGTTCCACTTTTCTATTGCCAGCAAGCCTCACCATGAGAGGAGCTGCCACATGCCTAGAGCCAGCTCCTGGGATGGCTGGATAAGGCCAGAGCCCCATGATTCTTTGGACCATTCTGATGTTTCAAGACTTAAAGGAGCAATTAAAGCCCAGCTCAGCTCAATCATCAGAATTCAGAATGACTGGGATACATAATCATGGCATAATTAGAACCAAATAAAAAAAGTTTAACAAGAACAAATGAGCTTAGTAAAAATAAGATGTGTCCATCTATATTGGGTAGAGAAAAAATCTCTAACAACATTTGGTGGACAATAAACTAACTGAGTTAATACTATAACAAGATAGAAAAAAAGTTAACATATCAGGGTATCTAAATTTCAGGGGGCAAGGTAGATATAAGAAGGCAGTTATTAAAACATGGCTGAGATCTTTTCTAGAGAAGGAAGTCAGGTTGATGCAGTGGCAAAAAAAAAAAAAAAAAAAAAAAAGGTTTTACAATGGGAAGAACTGAACTTGGTCTTGCCATACACTTCCACTATGCTGCTTGGCATTAAGCTCTCTGAACTTCTGTTTTCTCACCTGTAAGATGGGCATATTGATAATGCATAATTGTATTGTGGCATATGTTGTAAGAATTCAACTAGCTAATGCATAGAAATACCATTTGACCCAGCGATCCCATTACTGAGTATACATCCAAAGGATAATAAATCACGCTACATAAAGACACGTGCACACGTATGTTTATTGTGGCACTATTCACAACAGCAAAGATTTGGAGCCAACCCAGATGTCCATCAATGATAGACTGGATTAAGAAAATGTGGCACGTATATACCATGGAATACTATGCAGCCATAAAAAAGGATGAGTTTGGCCAGGTGGGGTGGCTCACCCCTGTAATTCCAGCACTTTGGGAGGCCGAGGCGGGCAGATCACAAGGTCAGGAGATCGAGACCGAAACCCCGTATCTACTACAAATACAAAAAAGTAGGCGGGTGTGGTGGCAGGTGCCTGCAGTCCCAGCTACTAGGGAGCCTGAGGCAGGAGAATGGCGTGAACCTGGGAGGCGGAGCTTGCAGTGAGCCGAGATCGCAACACTGCACTCCAGCCTGGCAGACAGCCAGAATCCGTCTCAAAAAAAAAAGAAAAAAAGAAAAAAAAATAAGGATGAGTTTACGTCCTTTGTAGGGACGTGGATGAAGCTGGAAACCATCATTCTGAGCAAACAATCGCAAGGTCAGAAAACCAAACATCATGTGTTCTCACTCATAGGTGGGAATTGAACAATGAGAACACGTGGACAAAGGGCAGGGAACATCACACACTGGGGCGTGTCATGGAGTGGGGGGATGGGGGAAGGATAACATTAGGAGAAAAAAAACTAACGTAAATGATGAGTTAATGGGTGAAGCAAACCAACACAGCACATGTATACATATGTAACAAACCTGCACGTTGTGCCATGTACCCTAGAACTTAAAGTACAATTTAAAAAAAAAGAAAGAAACAGCTTTCCAGTGTTTGGCATGCAATAAGAGTTCAATCGTTGGCTATGAATGGAACATCTATTTCTGATATAACCAAAGAAACATGAATGAAAATGTAGAAGGTTTTTGGAGAATACCACATATTTTTAACGTTGTGAAATATGGCCTTTCCTGAAAACTTGACCAATTGCAGACCCACAAAACTGAGGATCGGACCCTCTGATTTTGGGCCCCCACCCCAGTCTCTGAGGCTCCACCTGGGTCATCAGCCAGACTCCTTGGATATCTTTCTTTTTAACTTCACTTTGTGAGTGGAGGGAAGAAGGCCAGAGGGCAGCATAATTGGGACCACAAGGCACAGGCATGATCAACTATAGCTTGGGTTTACAAATCACCAGACAAGCCCTTCCCCAATTCAGAGAAACTTTTAGGGCCATTTGAAATGGAAATGTCCATTAACCTTGAAAGCAGACAATGAGTAATGCAAATATTAAACCATCTTATAAAGAAAAAAGAAAATGATCAACTCATTTAAAAACACCTTTGTGAGATAAACTGACTTTATGCTGCATATCTAGTGTCTTCCATCTGGCCAGCGAAACCTTTCCATCCATCACTCTAACACTTGATGTGCCATTCCCCTGCAGGCTTGGGAGCATGAACTAAAAGACCTGAAAGTCTATCCAATCCAAACTTCTCATTTTGACAGATGGGAAACTGAGATCTAAAGAAATTAAGATGTTTTCTAAGAACACAAATTCGGTGGCAAAACTGGTACCAGATCCTAGTTTTCCTAATTACCTGTCATGCCTGCTTTGTTCATTCTCATCTCAAAGATTTTATTTGATAAGGAATACGATTCTTTTACCTCTATCTATTTAGATTGTGATCCCTTAAAGGAGGCTAAAACATCTATCTTTTGTATTTCTCACTCAAAGCAATAAATAGATGATTAAAAATACTGTTTTAGTCCATTCAAGCTGCTATAACAAAATACCCATTGACTGGGTAACTTACAAGGAACAGAAATTTATTTCTCATAGTTCTGGAGGCTTGGAAGTCCAAGATCAAAGTACTAGCAGAATCAATGTCTGGCGAGAGCCCATTTCCTGGTTTACAGATGATGTCTTCTTTACACGATGGAAGGAGCAAAAGGCCTCTATTGGATCTGCTTTATACGGCTCCCATTCATGAAGACTCTGCCCCCATGACCTAATCACCTCCCAAAGGCCCCACCCCCTAATACACCATCACCTTGGGGGTTAGGATTTCAACATATGAATTTTGAGGGGCCACAAACATTCAGACAATAGCAAATACTGTAAGTTGCGCTTTTACGAAAATGATAAAGGAAAGTAGAGAAATCTGTTCCCATTTGGGCAGGGACTAGTTTATTCTGTTTATAGTTTTGCTATAAATCAGACCTGCTTATAGTTTTGAAGAACCCCTAATGGTTCTCAGAATGTGGGTAGGACCTGCTTTGCCATTTTCAAATAGGTCTACTTTCATGCAAATAGGTAGGAAACTATATACTGTTTTGACTAATATAACAACCAACTGGTCTCCATTTCCTTATAGGATTAAAAGCTATTAAATAAACAAAATTCAGCAAGGGTTTCATGATCTATGAGGTGGAGGTAATATTCCTGTTTAATGGACTTAAAACTCTATAAACAGACTTTACATAATCTTTATCCTTAGAAATCTTATAATGTTGTCTAACTTGGAGGGTTCAGCTGTTCTCCCTCATGGAAACACAGGCGGGACAGAAACCCTTCTGTGATCCTTTCTCTCCCCACTTACTTTCTGCTCTTATTACAGTGATATTCGAGCAATATTTAATTCTCTCCCATCACACATCTCCTACCTATAATCACTTGCAGATTTCAGTTTGTAAGAAGCCTTTCTACCTGCTCAAAGTTAATCTTTAAGTCACAACTATGATTCTGAAGGTCTGGAGTAAAGCCTAAGATTCTGTATTTCTAACAAGTCCCAGATTAACACTGATGCTGCTGGCCCTTAGACCATATTTTGAATAGCAAAACTCTAGAATGTATCCCATGATCAACTATATGGATCCATTAGAACCATTCCTGACCCATTCTCCTTCCTCAGTAACCTCTCTACTAAAATACTGAAATGTTTGAAATGGCTTTTGTGTGTTTATTTAAAAATGAATATATGATTGTAGAGTTATGAAAAAAAGAAAATGTATCATTCATTCATTTACTTAAAAAAAAAAAAAAGTCAGCGTTGCAATGCATCATACCAGCCCCTAGGGATTCAAGTATGAGTAACACACAATCATATTTGGAGTTAGACGTCTTGGTCTCACAACTCACTAGCTCATTAACCTTGGAAAAACCATCTAATCAGTTTCTGCGCTAATTTTTTCCTATATAAACTGAAGATAACAATGTTCACCATATAGGGTAGTATGAGTACAATATAGAATTATGTAAACTTACAACATACCCCAAAATATACTATAAAATGTTTGATATGCTTATTATCATATGTATTTATTATTATTTGTTCAGGTTCCTCTCTTATATTGTAATCTGCCTTAGGATAACAAATGACACCACCCGTATCCCTTCCATCAAAACTAAGCATTTAAAATACTTCTTTACACTCTACAGAATTTAAATTGTTTTTCATTAAATGTCTAATCTCTTTTATTCCCACGCTTGGACAATCAGTTCATTCTAGAACATTTCTACAGGAAAAAACCCAAACTAGATGGATCTTAGAACATGTCCTCATGACGATCTCTGTTCTGAAGGGCCTGTCATTCCAGCATTGAAGGCCTCCTTACATTTAAAAAGGTGCCTCCTTTCCCTGTTGCTCTTTCCTTCCATTGATCTGAGAACATTTTCCACAACCACTAGTATTCCATATATGTTCGTTGAATGAATTCATTAATATTAATATTTGACATTTGTTAAATCCAAGAAAATACTGACAAGTTTGGGTACTGGGGATACAATTTGTAGGCATTTTTTTCCTTCACGAACAATTTCATTGCTCTGGGTCAGAGCAACCGCCCATTGCATCCCCTGGAAGCTGTTCTGAGGCCTTTATTTTGCAACTTGGGAGTGCTTATTATTTGTACACCTGTTCCTTAAGAATCATGGCCACTGATGTAACTGACACTAATTAGCCCTTCCCCCTGTAGGCCCCCACACAGGGCCAAAGGCTAAATAGGACCAAACACATTCTGTGTCTGAGTGGCAAAGGATGAGTGATATGTTTTGCCAGAAGGTGGGGAGGAATTTTAAACTTTCCTTGTGGTTCCCTGAGTCTCTTTTGCCCTGGTATTCCACTGTGCTCACGTTTCTAGGGACTGTTAATCTGGCACCAAATCCACTTAAGGCTGAGGCACAGTCACCCACGAGGCTGAATCCAAATACTTTCAGATCACAGGACACCTGAAAGATTGCTAGACCTGATCTCAGGGTAGAACCCCAGGGCATCTCTTGCCCATTGCCTTCTTCTCCAGGTGCTGTTCCTGCTGCCGCCACAGACAAGATTAACAAGAAGGTTATATTTAAACTTCCAAGAGGCGCTGCTGTGCCATTATGGGTCTATTTAAAATCCTCCGGGCAGCTGCAGTACATAATAACAAATCAGCAGGAGGGAGTGGGGGAAAGGAGGAGCGGGGAAGGAGGACGGGGGTGGTCAGGAGCATCGTGGATTGTTTCTGTGAAAAACTGACTGTCAAAAGATGGCAGGGGGTACAGGCAAGTGAAGGATGCCACCCGGGGTGAGAGTGAGGGAGAGAATGCATCAGGAGAATCTGCTGGGCAGGGCCAGGGAGAGAACTCAGGATCCTAATATGAAGATCTGCCAGACCTAAAACCTCGCTGCCTGCCTGGAAGAAACCGCTCCATATTACTCTATTTCTCCCAGGGGACCTTACTGAACAATACCAGCCATTCTTCAGTGTTGATGAAAGATCAGCACCAGAATAGAAAGAGCTCTAATAATGGGAACACAAAGCAGCTCCCTCAAACCCAACCGATGTGTGCCATTTTCCTCCTGGAATCACTGATAATTCACCCCATGGGAGGTGAATTATCGCTATGTCACGTTCCCTTAAAGACCATTCTCTAGTGCAGCAGTCTTAGAACCAGATGACTAACCTACAGCTGTGCTCTATTTTGACGTTAAGCACCTATCCCAGTCTCTGGTGTCTTTGCTGAGTTTGGGCATAGTGTTTCTTAGCCTTCTCTTATCAAAGTCCTGTGGGTACGCTGGAACATTTACAATGTTCCCTCAGTTGTATGCACAATCACATTCATTTTCATCTCCCAGCCCCTTCTTCACTGATAGTGTTTGTTAAACTTAGTTTAACTGACATTATCCAAACTCCTGACCATTTTTATCACTCTTTGCAAAAGTGGCTTCATAATTATTAATGTCTCTCCTGATTTTTTTTTGTATGCACAAATTTACTTAAATTTGGTTATTAACTATGGTTTAAATCTCCATTAATTGTCTAAACTGTCACCCCTTGGGGCTTCCATATAATATCAACATCTCTGAGCTCACAAGCACAGAAATTACAAGACAAATGAACATGGCATCCTTGTTCAGCATACTGTTACAATGAAAAGAATAGTCTTTCATTGCCTGATTAATTTTGCTTCTATGGAGGACCAAACTGGATGTCACAGGCTAACACATTTACTATGAATGTAAGTCATGACTTGGACGTTCACAATGATCTAATTAACCAAATATGTGTCAAAAATTCACTTTCTATTGTATAGAGATGTCTTAAATGTCTTGCTATATTCTGATGTAAATACATAAGAAAATGATATAAATGATGTAAAATGCTAGGTCTATATACGTTGTTTACCTGAAAAGAAGATTGTAGTAGATCAGCAGGTGTTAACAGTTTATACACATTAAGAATAAATTCCTCAAGGGGATTTATCTTCTCTTTCTTTTGTTTCTGGTTGAATGCCTGATACGCAGGAGATTTATAAAACTGTCTGCCCTTACTGCAGGAACTGTAGGCAAACAATACGTACAATTTGTAATAAACGAAAACCTGCCATATCAACATATACTTATTGATTGTAAATACTGACTTAAAATTAAGTTCTAGATAATGAGAACAGCACGTGATCATTAAATGCACTACGTGGAATGTATTGCGCAAACGTTACCAACATACATTGGCTGTGTAAAACACTCTGCCACATGTTCAGATCACAGTTTGTGACCCCTATATAAAAAACTGATCAATGATTTATTATCTAGTGTCAATGCCCTTCCTTCTTTTCATCCCTATATCTTTCTCTACAAATATTAGGAGCTCAAAAGATAAGAATTTCAAAGAAAGGGAGCGAGAAGTTAAGAGAGTACATCTAGGATGTACAACACCACAGGTCCAGAACAGAGAAGGACAGAGGAATTGTACTATCCCAGTGGGGCCTGTAGAAATGGCTTCACCATCTAATATGAAAACAAAGTCTTGGCCAAACAAAAATGAACTTCTCAATAAGAAATACAGCAACGACCCTTGATTGATGCTCCAAAGAATTCCTTCTGGGTGAGGTGATCAATGAGGAAATCAGACATAACGATCCTAAGGTGTCACTCAGGAAAAATCTTGACAAAACCAAAGAAAAGCAGCCCTGTGTCACTGAGCTGTCCTGCATTAGCCTTTATCTGAACTTTTGGAGACCACTCAGCTCATTTCTGTCTTCATTTACTCACTGTCTTACATGTCGTCCATCTCTTGTTGGACTAAGCACTTCAGTCTGGTCCCTGAGAACTGCTCTGAGCTTTCTACACTTGGTTTAGACAAGATGAGTTACCTACACTCCAGTGACTTCACTGTCCGGGTGAGCAGACAGGGACACTTACCTTGGTTCACCCTTCCTTCTGTTTGTTTGGTACCCCTCCATTCACACACCCACCAGATGCTTACTGAGTCCTTCTTTCGTGCTTGGGTGCTCAGGATAGAAAAAAAAAAAAAACCATATAATCCTGCCCTGAAGGAGTCTGAAGTCTAGCCAAAGAAACAAATATGAACAAAGAATAATACTTTACTAAATAAAATCTTGAAGACAGACACAGGGGAAAAGAGCTTCCATTTGAAAGTACCAACCAGAATAACATACTATTGACAAAGGCAAAATTAAAATCGAGTGGCTAATAAGTATATTTGAAAAGTTCAACTTCACTAGTAAATCAACTAAATAGAAATTTAAACACAAATTTTGTTTTCTATATTGCAAAGGTGGGGGAAGTGGATATTCTCACATACTATTGATAAACACACACACTAGTTTAAAATTTCTGGAGAGTAAATTGATAATAAATATTCAAAGCCACAAGATGTTGATACTGTTTGACCAAGCAAGTCCAGTTCTGAAAATTTATGCCAAAGAAATAATTTAGGATAGACAAAAAGATTTATCTTCAAGGATGTCCATCATTATATCATTTGTAAAACCTCCCAATTTAAAAATAATATAAAACACTGAATAGAGAATTGGTTAAATTGCAGAATTCTATGCAGCCATTAGAAATCATGTAGAAAGATGTTTCTTGATGGGAAAGGATAATCATATATGAACATACATAAATTTAAATTTTTTACATAAATAGAAAATGACTAATACAAAACAGCGCATGCAGTATGACTTTATTTTTATTTTATATATTGCACATTGAGAGATGTTCAGAATGCTAACTACTATCTGGTGAGTTGAACTATCTGGTTAATTTTTTCCTTGTCTTCCAGTTTTTCTCAAATGTTCATGCATTGCTTTTGTAACAAGAAAAATTATTAAAGTGATACAGTTGACCCTGGAACACACAGGTTTGAACTGTGCAGGTCCACTTACACACAGATGTTCTTCCACCTCTGCCACTCCTGAAACAGCAAGAATGGCCTCTTCTCTTCCTCCTCCTCCTCAGACTACTCAATTTGAATATGACATGACGAAGACCTCTATGATTATCCACTTCCACTTAATGAATAGTAAATGTATTTTCTCTTCCTTATAATTTTCTTAATAACATTTTGTTTTCAGTAGCTTACTTTATTATAGAGATACAGTATAATAATACATGCAGTATACAAAATATATGTTAATTGACTTATCAGTAAGGTTTCCAGTAAACAGTAGGCTGTTAGTAGTTAACTTTTGGGGAGTCAAAAGTTACACACGGATATTTTTAATGTGTGGGAGGTTCGTCCCCCTAACCTCCACATTGTTCAAGGGTCAACGGTACTTAACTTTAACAGAAAATAACGTGCCTGTCACACACCAGGTACTGGGCTGTGTTCTGTGCATGCAAGATCTGTTATTCACAGCACTGCCAAGTATTACTGAGATGAAATGACTCAGCTAGTCCAGACAACTAGAACCTATAGAGATTAAAAGTCAGTTCTAAAACTCCTGTTCCCCTTGCCATCTAACTAGTCTATAATATTTGTTTCCTAGAATTTCATTTTTAAAAACTCTATGTTACTATGTTAAAAAAGAAGTTTTCCATATAAATCAAACCAAAATACTTTTTAAACCAATGTAAAAACTATAATAACATTTAGGAGATTGTGAATAGGCACAGAAATACTTTTAAAAGGCTTCTTTCACGTTCTATTTGAACATACAGCAAAATACCCTAAACCCTATGGTGAGAGGGGAAGGTGATGGGGACAATGGAGAGCCAAAAATGAAGCAACACACATGTGGCAACGACAATTCACATGGGGTTACCTGCAGCCAAGTCCAAGCTGCTGTAGGGAGTCAATCCAGATGGGCATTTGCCTTTCTGCCTGTGAACCTGCAGCTCTGTTTGTCCCAACCAGCCATTTTATGCCCCTCTGTTTCTATTTAAAGTACGGGACAAAGAATGATATTGTGCTCAATATGAATTGTCACTTCACCAAGTGCTTTATTCACCATTTACCCATTTTCATCTTTCTTTGAACTTACCAAATTATATCTTTTCACCAGACTATGCATTCCTGGGTGATCAAGTATAAACCTGCCAACTTTTGCCTCTCCTTTCTGATCTCACTGTATCTTGTTGTTTCTGCAGCTCTCTTTTCTTTTTGTTAGTGAGATATTATTTTTAGATAAGAAATCTTTTAAATGCTCCTTTAATCCTCCGTGGCCGGTTTTTTTTTTTTTTTTTTTTTTTTTCATCCTACACTGCATTACATACATTTTATTAAATTGATTTTCACTCTCTGCTCTTCTCACATCCCAGGGAGATCAGTGCTTTGTTAGTATTTTAGACTGTTATTCCTAAAGTTTTTACTTTCATATAGTCTTACGCCTTTTAGGTTCTCCACAATCATTTAGGGTTCACTATGATCAGCTCCACCTATTTTTAGTCCTGTCTCTTCCATCTGTTCAATGCAAATCCAAATGTAAGATATCTGAACACCTTCATTTTTAAAAATTGTAACACTTTCATATTTGGTCATCCTGTTCCCTCCACCTTGACTGCACCCTCTTTGCCTTGTCAGTGCCCAAGGGAATCTACAGAATTCAAATATCATCTTCTCCAGTGTGCTTTCTCTGGTTATACTAATTAAAACTTCTCTCTGATTTCCTATATAACACTTAGTTTTTACAGTTCCTGCAGTGTTTCTCATAGAGATTTATATTATACACATTGGGTTATGTCTTATCTCCTCCAATACATTCTAAACTCCATGAGGTCTAGAAGAGTGTCTTGTAGTAATAATGCCTTGCCCATAATAGGCACTTACTAAGTATTTTTTGAATGAATGGGCAAATGGACCAACCAGGTTTCTCTAACATCCTGGTCATGAGGGCTTGGGTTAGTGTGCACAGTGGCATCTTGATCCATGTATACCTGACTGTGCTAACCCAGGGTTCATGGATTTACTGGTCATTAAGTTTTCCCCTGTCATATTCCCAATACACACTCAGACACACACAAAGCCCTGTTGCTTTTAATATTAGTTTCAGCCTGGTCTAGCCTTGATTTAATTTTCCCCATTTTATTTAGAAGTCAATTTATTTCATTTTTTAGTATTTATTTAATACTTTGTGTTTGAAAAGAGCTTTTCAATCATTGATTAGTTATTCTTCTGTGAAGTAGATCTGTATTGTCATCTGTATTTTACAATTAAGAAACCAAAACACAGAGAGGTTCAATGACTCACTGAAATTAAAGACAAAATTAATAATAAAACCTGTAGCTACCTAGCTTCTTGCCCAAAGATTAACCTCCCTCACCATATTTTCTACCAAAAACCAGAGTTCATGGATCCGCATAAGATAATCTAAACAAAATTAGATCTAGAAAAGCCTGAAGGTCAAAATTTCAAATAATTATCCAAAACTATAAGATGGTATGGTTTTTGTCCTTGAAAGTGGTGCTCTTCAGCATTAGCTACAGCACAAGAAAAAAAGAAGATTCTTAAATCCCCATGGTAAGATGTTTCATCTTTCTAAGAAACAATAAGCTGGCAAGCTATTATTATTTATGTTATTAAAAGTCTACAAATATTGAATTCAAATTATTTGCATTTATTAAATGACAAATAAAAATTATATGTATTTATAGTGTACAACATGATGTTTTGATATATGCTTACATTGTGGAATATCTAAATAAAGCTAATTAACATATACATTACCACACATACTTATCATTTTTCTGTGTGGAGAAAACATTTAAAATCCACTGTTAACAATTTTCAAGTATATAATATTTTGTTATCAACTATAGTCGCCATCTTGGACAGTAAATCTCCTGAATTGATTCATGTGGTCTAACTGGAATTTTGTATCCTTTGATCAACATACCCCAATTCCTTTGACTCCCAACCCATGGTAACCATCATCCTATTGTCTGCTTCTATGAGCTCAACTCGTTTTAGATTTCATATATAAGTGAGCTCACACAGTGTTTGTCTTTCTGTGTCTTGCTTATTTCACTTAGCAAAATGAATCCTCTAGATTCATCCATGTTGTTGAAAATGACATAACTTCCTTCTTTTTTAAGGCTGAATAGTATTCCATTGTACATACACACATTTTCTTTTTTAAGGCTGAATAGTATTGCATTGTACATACACACCACATTTTCTTTATCTATTCATCAACTGATGGACACTTAGGTTGACTCCATATCTTGGTTACTGTGAATAATGCTGCAATGAACATGGGAGGGCAGCTATTTCTGATATACTGCTTGCATTTCCTTTGAGATGCCTAAAAGTGGGATTGCTGGGGTCATCTGGTAATTCTACTCTTAGCTTGAGGAACCTCCATACTATTTTCCGTAATGATTGTAATAATTTATATTCTCACCCACAGTGTGCAAGTTATGTTCTCACCCATCTCCTCATCACCAGTTGTTATCTCTTGTATTTTTCATAGTAGCCATTTTGACAGGTATGAGGTGATATCACATTGTGATTTTGATTTGCATTTCCCTGATGGTTAGTGATGTTGAGCATTTTTCCGTACACCTGTTGGCTTTTTGTATGTCTTCCTTTGAGAAATGGCTTTTCAGGTCTGTTTCCCATTTTTAAGTCAGGTTATTTGTTTTCTTGCTATTGAGTTGCTTGAGTTATATATTTTTAATATTAACCCTTATTAGATGTATGATTTGCAAATATTTTCTCCGATTCTGTAGGTTTGTCTCTTCACTCTGCTGCTTGTTTCCTTTGCTGTGCAGTTACTTTCTAGTTTGATGCAATCCCATTTGTCTATTTTTACTTGTGTTGCTCATGTTTTGGGGATCATATTTTTAAAAAATCTTTGCCCAAATTAATGTTATAAAGCTCTTTCCCATTGTTTTCCTCTAGTATTTTTACAGTTTCTGGTCTTATGTTTAAGTCTTTAATCCATTTGATTTGATTTTTGCATATGAGATAAGGGCTAAAAAATCCATTTAAATTCTAATTTGAGTAATACAATCTGCCACTTAAAATTACTCAAAGTGCCGTGACAGGGCAAGACTCTATCTCAAAAAAAAAAAAAAATTACTCAAAGTGCCTTGTAAATTATAACACTTTGTACAAACATAAGGTCCATCATGATGTTACTGTTTATTTTCCTTGCAAATCTCATTAGATTGCTTAGCCATTTCATCTGTCTTGAAATTTTGCTTGGTGTTAATGAACAGGGTGCAAGTTGTTTAATGCTTTTGGGAATGCTTTATGAAAAAAAGGTAGTTACATTATACAATTTCTATGGTGCCCTTCTGCCCAAACCTGCCACAGCTGTATGAGTCTAAATGATAACCGTGCTCTGATTCTACTGATGGAAATATTTCAGGACCGTGAGTAGTTGCTGTGTGGACAATTGCATAAAGTCCTTCACACCACTTCATATAAGAGGGCCTAGAAAAATTCCCATGACTTTGTGCATTAGCTCACTCGTTCACATTTCACTTCACATAATGCTCTTCTCCTTCTCACCTCCCTGCATCTCTCTGACCACGTTCACCTTGCCTCCCCTCTTCTAGTACCAGTAAGTAAGCTTTCCTAGGCAAAGAGAGAATCTCACTACAGCGAAATTTGCCTCAATTTCAATCAGCAACAGAGAGGGATAAACTGTCCAAATTAAGCTGCTTGATTACGGAAATTAATCTTGTCATTTAGCATCCCTGTTCTGCAGAACAGGGCCTTTGATTAGCCTCCTTGTTTCAGAATATTACAAGCAGACATTTATTAAGCAGAAGGCTCTTTTTTTTTTTTTTTTTTTTTTTTTTTTTTTTTTGTAGTCAGGGAAGTCAGAGGAAAAGTAAAGGTAGCAAGAAGCTTCTTAAAAAGGGCACCAAGTCAAGGACCATCAGTCTGCTTCTGAGTCTGTCTCACAGAGCAGGACTCTCATAGAATCAGGAACCTCAACCAACCCACCCAGCTTTGGATGGCTCCTCTGATGGAAGTTTAAGCAGCAGCAGAAAGATAATCCATAATCTGTTACACTTTTAGTAATGGAATGAGCCTTTTGACCTAGAAACAAACGATGATTCTAGATGACATTATGCGCTGTAAAGTAAATGCAAATGTGTGGGACATCTGCTGCCTTTCTAAGGCCATACACTCCGGCAGTTCTGAATTATTATGTTAGTGCCTAGATTGAGAAAGCCATAAAGATTGCATGACTGCTCTTGGGAGTGGGGGACAATCGGGGACATTCTCTGTTTCCCATCAGTGTGCCTCAGCATTTTTAAACACTGAAGGGGTGCTAACTGATGGGCAATTTGCTTCCTAGCCCATATTCTAAATCTCAGAGCTTCTAGGGCCACTTTGAGTTTGCTAGTAAGAACAGAGTTAAGTATAACCTGATCACAATTCACACAACTTTCTGGTAGAAGGGCTCTAATAGCCCAACTTACACCAGTCCAGAGGAAACCCAGCACAGAGTAATGGAGCAGTTCAGGGCAGATTTCCAGCACATGATCAAAATGGCTGAGAATGCCTGAGGGGCTCCCGAGCCCTACAGAGTTCAGAGCTCAGGCTATCATGAGCCAACAGATAAAGCAATGCTAGGAGAAAACCAGTCATCACAGAAACAAAACCAAACAAACCAAAAACAGCTTAATAACAGATTCTATCCTCTTTAGCTGGACCTAAACATCTTCTTAGAACAAGAGCAAAGAAACATAATCAGGGTGATGACCTAGAATACAGTGGAGGTGTAAGAGAATTTCTCAGCCATGGCACTATCAACACTTTGAGCAAGACAATTCTTTGATGTAGGGGCCTGTCCTGTGCATTGTAAGATGTTTAGCAGCATCCCTGACCTCTACCCTATCGATGCCAGTATCAACCCCAACCCAACTTGCCAAATGTCTTCTGGGAGCGAAGTTACCTCATCAAGAACCACTGCTCTTGAATATTACCAGTCCCAGGAAAACCAATTTCCTAATTTCCCAAACAAGCTCACTATACACACTTCAACTCTTTATGAGACAACAAGGTGTAGTAGGAAGACCAGGAGGTTTAGTGGCCAAGAGGCCTATGATCAAGTCCCATCCACTTTGTACTAAGCATGTGGATGTTAACTTAGGCAGTTGATCTCCGTGAGATTTCATGTCCTCATTTGTAAAATGAGAACAATAATAACCCCATTGCTGGACTTTTATGAGGATTAAAAGAGATAATAATGTATGTCTGATGCTGCTTATATAGGAGATATTTGAAAATAATGTTGTTATATCACTCAAAATCCTAAAATGCTAATCTAAGACAGAGAACCACTTGCCAAAGACAGAACTCATAAAGTAAAATATTAGCCTGAGAGATGGTCACCGTGAAGATTTGTCTTAAAAGGGTTTAAGGAGGGAAAAAAAAAATAAATCAGCAACACCCACTAGAAGATGAGTTCCTCAAAGGCAGGAATAAATTATAACTAGCAGTACTAAATAAATACTGAATAAACGGATAAACCTATCTGAATTGGCCTTTTGTCCCACTTTTGTGCCCCCATCCCTACTATCTAATCTTCATCCAGCAATCATCCAGTACTTCATCCAGTACTCTTTTGTAAACAGAAGTCTCCATTTTTTTTCTATATGCTTAGAACATGACCCAGAAATGTCAGGCTGGTCTGTGGGGCCCAGTCTGCCTCCCTGACCTCATCTCGTGCCTCTCTCCCCAGCCTTTCTGCTCTAGTCAGGAGGTCTTCTCGCTCTTCCTTGAACTTCCAGAATCATTCCTGCTCAGGGCTTCTCTGCTTGCTGTTCTGAACCTAGAGAGCTCCCCATTCTTTCCTACCCTTCAGGTTTTTGCTCAGACACCATTGCTTCCAAGAGACCTTCCCTACCATACTGTTTAAATGAACCCCCCGCCCCTCACCAACCTCCAATATTCTTTATCCTCTTACAGTACTTACTTTCTTCATAGTACTTAATTCTGCCTCAAATCATTCTTTTTTTCAAGACAGAGTCTTGCTCTGTTGCCCAGGCTGGAGTGCAATGGCGTGATCTTGGCCCACTGCAACATCTGACTCCCAGGTTCAAGCGATTCTCGTGCCTCAGCCTCCTGAGTAGCTGGGATATTTGTGTGTGTGTGTGTACATTTGGTTTTCCATCTGTCTCCGCTACTAAAAAGTTTCATTAAAACAGGGATTCTACTGTGTCTACTCAGTAGCTTCAAGGTCTATCCTATAATGGGCACTCAGTAAGTATTTGTTGATTGGATGTAGTTGTGTGAATATGCTAATGACCTTGTGGTTATTCTAAAGGGCTTTATTATTTGTGAGCGGAGCCCGTATATTTTTCCAGCAGCCTGCCTCCCTTCGTACAGGTCCCTGAGAAATGGAATAATCCCATTAGTAGTGAATGAACCATCAGTTTGTATGTCTATATCCCACTCCAAACTGAACCTGAAGGCAGATTCTATGTCCTTCTTCTTAATAGTTATTGCACTTCTAATGCCTATACAGTGTCTGGCAAAAATGTTGATTTCTCTTAACTGTCAGATGAATCAGAGGAACAAGAAATCATACTCTTTGCTACTGTCAACACATTCAAATCGTGGGCCAATTACTCCTACTGTATCAGAAGAGGGCCACAGAAAACCTGTCTTCTCCTCCTTCCAATACCCCTAATACATCTCCACAAATAACCATCTACCACCTGGTCTGAAAATCCCACTCTCTGAATTAAGGTGCCAATGAGCAATAAAACATTAGCTACATGTCACATTGAGAAGGATTAATTTATTGGGTCCAGTAGTGAGATTCATTTATCTGATCATTAGCCACTGCCACCTATGGCAACTGACCAAAAACAGAGGCCTAACTTCACTGAAATGGACATCAGGTATTTATAAGTGTTCAGGAAGGGGATAATAAGAAAAATGCCGAATAGAGTCGACAGTATGAAAACCACTCTATCTTCCTATTCTCATTTGGTAAGGGTCAGGCTTTATTCAGAAATGACCTAGCCTTGTAAAGAATATGATCACTCAGCTGAGCACGATGGCTCATGCCTGTAATCCCAGGTTTTTTGTTTGTTTGTTTTTTGGTCTTGGTTTACTTTGGGAAGCTGAACCGGGAGTATCGCTTGAGTCCAAGAGTTAAAGACCAGCATGTGCAACATAGGGAGACCTCAACTCTACAAAATAAAAGCTTAGCTGGGCATGGTGGCATGTATCTGCATTTTCAGCTACTTGGGAGACTGAGGCAGGAGGATCACTTGAGCCCGGAAGGTTCGAGGCTGCAGTGATTCATCAAAGTACCACTGCACTCAGCCTGGGTGACAGAGTGAGACTCCGTCTTTTAAATAAATAAATATGGTCACTATTGCCACAGAAAAATAAAGAAAAGTCCTCCCTGTGCCAGTGCAATGACATTCTGGACTCTATTATTTATCTGAGGGCTGCAACAGGCATTTCCCGCCTTTCCCTTATAAAGTAGAACCCTCCAGGCTTAATATATGAAGCTGTGGGATCAGGCAACTAACACACTAGCCTGATTGGAGAGTGGAGAGTGGACAGTGATAAAAGGCTTCTAGTTTGGAATTAGGCACTGAGGTCATCTTTTAATGGAGATAAGGAATGGAGGAGACATTAAGGGAAATATATGAACATGTAGTAAACATACAAAGCTTGGGGTTTATGAATGGGCCTCAAGGGATCCTTGAATTCCCTGAAACTGCAGGCAGCATTTGGTAAGTGGATACTTTTCCGGAAAGGGGGTCTATAGTTTTCATTAGATTCTCAAAGGGCTCCATGACTCATGGCCAATCTTTTATAGAAGTCTCAAAAGAAAAAAAGTAATATATTCTGTATTCTGAAGACATACTGGTGTTCACAGGCAGGGTTAAAGTTTTGAGTCAATCAATCCCTCCAACATCCATAAAAATCAATCAAACAAACATGTACTCAGCCCCAAACTATATAAAAGACACCGTGCAGCCCCACTTTTAGGTGTATGCCCAACAGAAGAAACTGTAATTTAAAAAAAAAAAAAAAAAAGCCAGGATTCTTTTCTTCTACATGGGAACAAAATTCTTAGCAAAATGTTGACTGAAATAACTTCTGGGATTACAGGCATGAGCCACCATGCCCAGCCCTGAAATAACTTCTGGGATCATGCATTGAGACTGAATTTTATTTGCCTATTACATTATCCTTTCCCACTATGTATTCTCCCTAATCTCTGTTTTCATCTGTATATATCTTTTTTTTCCATTTTTCCTCTTCTCATGTTCAACTAAACCTATTTCAACTGTAGACATTTTCCATGAGCAAAATTCTGCTACACTACTTTGCATTCACTGAAGAAATATTAGTACAATATTCAACAAATGAACACTGCAAATGAAATAAATTAAGAATTAGTTTTTTTAATCTATTAAGTCTGAGAAAGCTGTAAGAGATTAGAGCATAATGTCTGAAAGAAATGTAAGTGAGGAACAGAACTAAGAAAATGAACAGTAAGATCAGATATGTTGACTTAGGGTGTTTATTATAGACACAAGGTATTTAAAATCATGAAACTATTTGCATTGGAAATGCAGAGATAATGGACTTGTCCTTAATGTGACAATTGTAGACATCTGTAGAGGCATTTCATGAATCATGGCAAACTTGTAACCAGATATTATTACTTGCAACAAGGTAAGTAATTGGGAAGTTTTGGGAAATTTTATATAAAACGGGAAATCAAAAAAAGTAAAGACCAAGCAATAAAGCTATTTAGAGTCATCCCATTTGAATGCTAAATATCAGAATTATGATATAAGGGCAGAATAAGAGTGAAGCAAAAATCGGAACCAGATGGCAAAGGAAACATGTGAATATGTTGTAAATTCCAAACATTACTACAGTTCTGGGACGCTGGGTACCAAGAATTGGAAACAGGATGAGGAGAAAATGTTTGGTGGCAGCAATAACAACAAAAGCAGTGCAGGAACATCCAAATAACAGTAATAATAGTAGCTAGCATTAATGAGCCCCTACTACGCTCTAGTGCCTCACACATATTCTCACTGCATCCTAATGACCACTCTATAAGATTCTACAGCAGATGAGGAAGCTGAGGTCAGAAAGATGAAGGCACTTGCCAGAGGTCATTTATACAGGACTTAGAGCTAAGCCTGCCTAATGTCAAAATGCTAATTCATTCAATATGATGTAGGCTAAAAGCAGCAAACAATTTTGAATTCATTCCTTTTTTGAAGTGAGTCCATACATGTCAATATGGGTGCGTCCAATCTCACAAAACAAGTATTAAAATTACCTGTCTTGAGTTGTTTTCTTTTTTCCTTGCCTTTCATTAAGTTGAACAGCCTAACCTTTGGAGATATTTGAAAATCACAAGACTAATAGTCTGTATGCTTCTGTGCACATGTATTCTCATGCATCATCAGTGGATTCTTCAGATCAACATGGGCAATGACTCAGAGGTGAAAATGATAAATGTGTCACCACTTGAGGATTCCCAAAACTGTTTCCTTTGGGGGGAAATAGGAAAGTTACGATAGACAAAAAGTCATCAGAAAGGAAGCAGTGGAGATTTAGAGTTGGGATTAAATGTTCAGGTTTCCAGGGGATCGGTTAAGTGTTTAGATTTAGGAACTTAATGCCTAATATACAAAACTCTTACAAAAGATGTGAAGGCTGGCAAATGATCACTTTCGTTGTTAGAGTATTCCTCAGTGTGCACTAATTCTCAGCTAGAGGGACCATGAAGAGAGCAAAGAGCCAGGCCAGATCTCACATGCTATGTTTAGCCAATAGGGTTGGCTGGATGACCAGCAAAGGAGAGAGTCATTAAAAAGCAAGGTTTTGTTTGTTTGTTTTAGTGTAATGCTTATTTTGTATGTTTTGGGACTTATGACAAATTTCACTGGGCCACTAACAGTTACGAAACAGCCTACAAATCAGCTCAGTACCTAAGAAGAAAACCAATGAATTTCAGTGAATTTTGAGAATTGCCTCCAAGTAACAAAACCTTTTCTCTACCATTACAGATTTTCACAAGGAAATTTAAGTTCCCTTAACCTTTTTTTTCCTCCATTATCAAATTATGGACATGAACAGCTTTGCAGCACTGTCCAACAGAACTTCCAGTGATGATAGAAATGTTTTACATCTGTGCTGTCCAATATGATAGCCAATGGTCCCATGTGGCTATGGAGCACTTGAAATGAAGCTCATAATACTGAGAATTTAATTTTAAATTTATTTAATTTTAACTAATTTAAATTGAAATCTAAATAGCCACATGTGGCTAGTGGCTACTGTACTGGTCACCACAGGAACTTCAGAGCATTGAGAGGGCCTAGATTCTTATTTTCTAGTTCTTCTTGTCTATGAATGTTATTTTCAATCCTTCCCTTAAGTTTCATCTCTTTGATTTTTTAAACCTATCTTTAAATGTTGATCTCGTTTTTCTAGATTTTGTTTATACTGTATCTTTGTCTTAGGTGAAGATATCTAAAATTAACATTTTATAGGTCAAAAACAGTACAATATCAGCAATCTTACATGATTCAACTTTATATAATGTGTCATAGGCTTCTTCAATATGACCTAGATGTAGCACAATGCTATACACATAGGAACCATCAGTGGTCAAATAAATGAAAGAATAGATGACTAAATATTGGTTGAATAAATGAGTGACAAAGTCAGATAGGCAGCAAACACCTGAGAAGTACTCAGGGTACTTTTCCTCAGATGACTTCAATTTATTGGTATTGAGATTTAGCCATGAAGCAAAAACCTCTTAGAATATGTTTCAGTCCTGAATTCAGTAAAGGCATCATTCAGAACAGACAAGAAAAAAACAAAAAGACATATAGGAACTTCTGACACCATAACAATAAAACAATCACAGAGTATCAAGAAATTCACAAATTCTTTGAGCAGAAAATGATTTAAAATAATAAAGAGTGGGTTGTTTATTGAGGAAGGAAATGGAATCATTAGAGATGGAAGATTTGGAGATATGTGCTAGAATAAAGGACTTTGGGGAGTGTTTCTATGTAATAAGAGAATCAGAGAAGTTAAAAAAAGATTGCTGGTTTTTAGTTTAACAAAATAAGCTATTGCTGCAGACAGCCTTGCCTAGTGTTGTTCATGGAAGCTCATTATGCCTAACTTTGAAGTGAAAAGGTAGGGTTAAAATACTCATGTATTTTCTTTCTCCCATTCTAAAAATGTGCTTATATACTTTCACATTTCTTCTTCTTGTACTTACATTCATGGTTTTCATTTGACGTCATTCCTTACACAATAATCTTTCCATTAAAAGAACACAAGTAGGTGATAACTGAAAGTGTAAAGCAGCATCTCATGTCAAGAGAACCAAATACATGCACATATGCATACACACACACTCCCTGCAGTGCCTCAGGTATGAAATGATACTACCAACCCACTGCTAGCAAGACATACACTTGAGAGGCATTTGCAGAGTGAAAAAGAATATACAATGACTCATCTGTGACCTTTCATCTGGTCCACATGTGTGAAAAGCAGCACACCTGGACAAGTCATATGAAGGATGAGACCACCCTATGTGGCTAGATATTAGAGATGACAGGTCTCTAAAGGGACAGATATTGCAGCTCTAGTTCAACAGATTAAAAAATAGGTACAAGAACCTGTCACCTACAGTACTATGGGACTTAACAATAGGACCTAGAAAAGCAAATGGTTATGGAAATGACAACTGATAAGACAACATAACTAATATTCTCCCCATCCTTCTGAAAAATGTCCAGAAAATCTAAGGTTCAGGCTTTCTACCAGTGTTTTGAACTAAGGTCCTTTTTTCCCCTCATTTTCCTGTACTTAAAAGAGTCCAGAATAATAGGTTACAAAGAGATTTCAATGATAAAGTCACAGTTTGGATAAGATACCAGCAGGCTTTTTTGGAGCCCATGCTATAAGAAGCATGGAAATTCTACTCTGGGAAGGAGTGAGCAGCAGACCTGGTTTCCATAGCACTGCCATGGAAACAGCTCTCTGTGACTCTGTGCCTCCAGGCCTTCTGAAACTAAAGCATCGCTCCAACACCCACCTCCATATCACATGCCCCCAACCCCCTCACAAATGATTAAAGAGTGTCTTGAGAAAGTGGGGTCCTAACAAGATAATATACGTTATATGTGTTATGTGTGTGTACAATAATGTCCTTCAAAGAAGATTTTAAAATTCAGATGTTTCTTCCTCTTTTATTGGGGAAAGGGCTGGTAAAGAAGAGAAAAATAAAAACCTAAGCAATCTAAACCTATGTCAAAAAACCCTACACTTGAAATTGGAAAAATACAAATCTTGCCAAGCAGTATATTAAAGAGATGGGCCTACTAATCCCATGCATTGGGTTCTTTTATCTTCTTTAGTCTGCCTGGAATGCCAGTATACAAATACAAAGGACTTAATTAACTGTTAGAGCCAACAAGAGGCTCTTTCCTATCTTTATCACTGAGGGTTTGGTACAGGATTTTTTTTTCTCAATTTCTATCCCTTGGTCATAATTTTGCAAGAACAAAAGTTTGGAAATGGTTTTCTAGAATCAGAAAAGTCCAGCAGAAGAAAGCATGGACTCTTTAGCTAGCTTTGTAGCCCTCGTGCCTCCTTCTCTGATGTCTCCAAGAGGGTAAATGACAGCCAGACAGCGGTGCAGTGGTCCAGAATCTGGCTCCACAGTGTGTACTCTAGCTGGGCTGGAGCAATGCCCACTGACCAGGAGCAAACCAAAGGTCAGGAAGCCTGTTAGTCAGCAGATGCTCGGGAACTTGACGGGGCATATCAGAAAGGCTCTTAGACCAGCAGCATGGTCCACACACCAGCCACAGGATTGTAGCTAGAACCCTTGAAATTCCATTCCTGTTTTCAACTCTTTCTCCACCTGATAAAATAAAATTGGGATATTAATTCTAGCACATGTGGAATGCAAAAATGCACAAAAGCATTATATCCGAGAAGAACCTGTTGCTACAGTTGCTGGTCAAATTGTTGAGAGGAAACTTAATAAAGGAAAGTTTCAAAAATTTGCTGACTGGAGAATGGTTATTATTTTTTTAAATGTCTCCAGAATAACCCAATGATGAGTAAAGACCAAGGAGAGCCCACATACATAGGCAAAGACATTTCAAGTCAGGCCACGGGTTTCCAACAGCTCAGAAATGCTTCTTCTGGGTCAAACAACTAAAATGCTCTGTCATTATTTCTATACCCAACAATTCTCCTCTGTCTACCTTGCTGAGTGCTGTGAAATGGAAAGCAAAGCTGGGATCAGTCAGAGTTAGACAACGGGGAGTAAAATAAGACAGGAGTTCTGAATTATTCATTTTTATTTATGTATTGTAGTGGCAATTGTTATAGCTTTTTTGTTTCTCCTAGATGTTGAGATTGTAAAAAGAGGACTGAATAATTCAGCGTGACTCAAGAAATCATAAATGGAATGCTGTCTGGGCAGTGAATGCCTATGAAATAGGCTCATTTTATTGTTATTCTTAACATTTGTATGCTACGTTGATTTATAATTTAATAACAACCTGTGATGGCACTAATGAATGCAATATTTGCAAGGCATTTCAATATTCTAAACATGAAAAGGACTGAATCGTCCCACTCCCTTTATTTTTACCAAAGAGCAGGAAGGAGCCAGCGACCCGGTGGGAAAGAAAAGGGGACATACTGGAACCAAAGGCCATTCCAAGAAGAAGTCAGAGCCCACACATGCCACAGGCACATTTCTGGGTACTAATTCATGCCCTGGTTGGTTGAGCACTTGTGCTAAGCTCTGCATGCAATTTTATTTCATACCACTGCAAGCCTAGAGGCAAGGCAGGATTTATTTTTTAAAAGGGGTATTTCAGTATAAGAGTCACAGGTAAGTTGGGGAAACACAGAAAGTATAAATTTCTCATTATTCTTAGAGACCGAGAAGCCAAAGCTCCAAGTCAAACCTCATATAGTTAAATCTCTTTGTTCATTATACCTGTTTCACAAAGGCCGGGAATGCTGCTTGAGAGAACCAAATAAAAATGAGTAAAGAAGAGAGAATAGAAAGTAGTTTTAAGAAGAGAACATCCATTCTCTTAAGATTACTAGCCCTCAACTTTCCACCAAAGACAGAACCATCATGACAGCGCCTATCCCAGGGACTGATCCAACCCTTTCTTTGGAGCCTTCATGAGTGTTTCACACCAGAGATGTTGACGGCCTTTTGTGGCAGACAAATCATCATATAGGGGTGTTTAGCACCCTAAAAGCTGTTTAGCAACCCTAGCCCTGCCCATGAAGAGAGAGTAACACTCTACAGCCACATAACCTCTAAAGAATACATTCACACATTTCCAACACCTATGAGAGTTTTATAAGCTCAACTGTGTCCCTCCAATGTTTATATGTTGAAGGCCTAACCACTAGGACCTAAGAATGTGACGGTATTTGAAGATAGGGTCTTTAGGGGGTGATTAAGTTAAAGTGAGGCTGTTAATCCTAATCCAATCTGACAATCGTCTTTATAAAAAGAGGAAATCGGGACACACAGGAAGACACCAGGACATAGCTGTTTAGAAGAAAGACCATGTGAGTGAGGACACAGAGAGAAGGTGGCCATCTACAAGCCAAGGAGAGGCCTCAGGAGAAACCAAATCTCCTGACACTTTGATCTTGCACTTCTAGCCCTCCAAACTTTGAGAAATATATTCCTGTTGTTTGCACCACCAAGTCTGTGGTATTTTGTTACTGGAGCCCTAGAAAACTAAAACGGGAACAATACCTCCTCCAACTAAGAACCAAAACAAGGTTCTATGCATCTTCAAGACTCAGCTACACTCATCTTGTCCAAAAACCCCTACTAATCCCTGAAAGGAAATATATAATAAATCCCCACTTCTTTAAGATCCTAGGAAGAGGATGTGTTTCCTAGTTCAAAAATTTTCAGATTTTAAAAAGGTAATAGGATGTATTTACCAAATACTACCTAGCACTATCCTAGAGGTGTCTGGGGCAAGACACTATAATCAAACACATAAATATTTCTCCCACAAAACATAAAAATATGAGCACTTTTAAGATTAAGTTAAGACTACAAACAGTTTTACATCACTGTATGTCAGATTTTGCTGTCAAATGCATTCACATTTGTTTGTATTTTAATGCTAAATAAACTACAAAAAAAATCCTTTGCTTTTCAGAACTTGTTGGATTTCAGAGTGGCAATTAAGAGACTGTGGACTTGGTCAACTTCCCTCAACAAAATGAAATCCAGAAGGTCCAGGGTCCATACATAAATGGAGACTTCCAGTGAACAGGAGCAACCAACAAACAACCTAAACTTTCCTACACTGAGGTTTCCTTTTCCTTATAGGACTCTCCCACTTGGTTCCTGACCTGAGGTGAGTCCTACTCTCCTTGAATCTCTGACCCAAGTTTAGACAACACCTCTCCCTTAGTTTCCCTTATCTCTGATCAACTAAGCTAAGATTTTCCAAAAGATTTTACTAAATTCCAAGAAATGCCAAAGAGAAAACAAACACAGCCATGCTGACCCTACTCTTGCTAGCTAACTCTCAGAGACTTACAGTCCTGATGGAGCCCACATGAGCCCCCAAGAGAAGTGAGACAATCAACAGCCAAATACCAATGCCATCCTAATCTCTACCACCTGGGGACACAACCCTATATATTTGATACTTCTCTGCTCTACAGTAAAGTGGAGAAGAAGTTGTCATTTCTCTGACCATGTATAGCCACCTACCCAAGCTCATATATTTATTCAATAAATATTTATTAAGCACCTATTAGTTTCCCCAAGTCAACTCTTAGTTGACTAGTGATACAACAGTGAGTAAAACACTGAATTTATCCTCATGGAGCTTCTTAGAAATTGTTTTTCTCTGTATTCTGACAGCACGTAATGTTCACCCCTGTTATAGTACTCAATTCATTTTAATTGTTAAGTGTCAGCTTTCCTTACTAAAGCTTGAGCTTGTTATGGGAAGCAACCGTGTTCTATTTATTTTTCAAGCATATAGCACAATGCTTGGCCTACATTAGGGAGCTAGATAAATGTTAATTGAATTAATGAAAAAATGAACTGGGATGAGGGCAAACCTGATTGCTAAATGCTATCCATTTTCTCTTTTAACTATCTGAAAGGAAATCCTTCCTCCTTTTCCCCACTGCTGAGCCTTTGCTATCTCTTGGCTGAGTTGCTTTAACAGCCTGGTAACTAGTCTCCCTGCCCACAAAATCCGCCCTCCACACTGCTACCAAGAAGAGCTTTCTATAATAGGAATTTGATTCTTCCCCCTTTTAAATTCTACTGCCCACAGAATGAGGATTAAACTCCTTTGAATAACATACATGGCCCTTTACAGTCTGCCCCAACTTGTTTTTTTCTTATTTTCCAATTTCCTTCTACTTCCTACCATACAAAGTTTGCCCCAGTTACCGAGAACTACTCAATGTGCCTAAAATACCCTCTGCTCTTCCATCTCTGTACCTCTGCTCATGCTGTTCCATTTTTCTCGAATGCTTTCCTACTATTTCTCTCTTCCCACTCTGTCCCCTACCCTAAACCACCTCCCAACCTGAAAAACTCAAGTATTGTTCAGGGCCCAGCTTAAGTGTCATTTCTTACATAGAGTTTCTCTAATTCCTTAGGCAGTCATCTTCATCCTCTGAAACCAAGCAATAGAGTAAAGGTGGATCCTAGGACAGAGGGCTCTGTTCAGCCATCACACACACACATACCATACGGCTCAGAGGAGGTAATTCTTGGCCCCAAATCTGAACTGTGAAATGCATCCCTTTGCCTTTAAGAGGCAGTGACTAAAATGCAAATGTCTGAAAGATGCCTCATATGCAAAGGCTAACCTGATGATCCCTTCCATCTTATCAGGGTTTAGTTAATGGCCAGGTGAGCAATAGAACGGAACTGGTATTAAGAAGAAGGCAGAAGACAGAAAGGAGGAAAAGTGCTACATAAAAAGAGGTAGCATAAAACAAACTTTCCTTATTTCACCATTTGTCTAGGATCAGTCCTGGTTCTATGTAGTAATCTTGATCATTTTGTCATTTAGAAAAATTGTAGCTCCAGGCACTGGGCAATGTTCCTTTGGAGCCATATATGATTGACAAAGACATGTCCACTATTCTCAAACAGCTTACAACCTAGTGAACTATTGAATTCACAAGAATTTCAAGTCCATCATTCTAACCAGGGCCAGATGTTCTTTTACCAACCAAACTTAAAGTGAAGAAAATAAATTCCTTGAAGTTTTCCCGACTTCTAAACATTACTTTCTCTATTACACAGAATAAATATGGGAGGCAATGAAGCAGTAAGAAGCCTGCCATAAATATTCTCTATCTCCGCCATGAAATATGTCCTAATTCTAATATATATAAAGTATCGAGTCAAATCAAAATCAGGGAATGATGCTGAAGACAATTTAATTTCCTCTGCTTTTCTACTCTGCCTTCTGAACTGTAAGTATTTCCTAAAGGGCTGGTCCTAAAGTCTTATGGAATTTTTAGCACAAGAGCTTCAAAGGGAATTTGGATGTGCAAAAAGAGAAGAAGACAATACCTCTACAAAAAAATGATGGAATCACACTTTTAATATATTTGGTTAAAAATAATGTTACCACTCTTCTAATATATTAGGTCAAGAGAAGCTGAACAATCTAACAGATTCTGAAAGGTATCTGCAAAGTAGGTCCACCCTCTCAGTTAGGCAGTAGTAAAAGATCTAAACATAATCAATCGGGCACTGGAATGAAGCTGTGAGGGTTAGAAGTACAAATAACAGTCTATGCACTTACAATCTATTTGGTAAGAAGCAGTATGCCAATGAAGAAAGGCAAATATGATAGAATAAGACAAAGGGTAAAGAGATAAAACAGTTAAGAAATGAAGATATGGGGTAATACTAAAAACTGTTCATTGAGAAGATTCTACATGCCAAGCACTTTACAATACCTCGTTAAGTCCCACAAAACCATACAAAAACACAGTGATAAAAAGTTATCTTACCTGACAAGATCAGGACAAACAAGAAACTTTGGTTAAGCAAAAAACATTTACTCTTTACACATTTTAAGTCAAAATATATAAATGTGCATACATCTGCCAATCTTTTGATATAGGAACAAAGCCTTCTTTTGATCACTGACTTGATGACTGGCGTTGCAATCTTTCTTATATAAATGACACCCAATCCTAGTTGTAATTCCTTAAAGATACTTCTAAGGGTTGAGGATCATTTCTTTATTCCATATGGATAGCCAAATATTTCAATATCATTTATGGAAAAGCCTTCTTTTTCCATTAAATTACCCTGGCATTGTTATTGAAAATCAATTGAACGCATAAGCATAGGTTCATTTCTGAGCCCCATTCTGTTCCATTGATTTGCATATCTGTTCTTATGCCAACACCACATTGTCCTTTATAGCAAGTTTTAAGGTAATGTAATTCCCCCAACTTTGTTCTTCTTTAAAACTGTATTGACTATTCTAGGTCCTTTGTATTTCCATAAATTTTTTATAATGACATCAACTTCTACCCCTATGTTGAAAAAACTCCACTGGACTTTTTATTAGGATGGAGATGAATCTAAAGATGAAGGTAGAGAGTTGAAATCTTAAAATACTGATTCTTTTGATCCATAGGCACAGTTTAGTTTTCCATTTATTTAAGTCTTCAATTTTTCTCAGCAAGGCTTTATAGTTTTCAGTGTAGGGGTCTTGAATATGTTGAGATAGATATATATATAATTTTTTCCATGGTTTTGATGCTACTGTAAATAGTATTTTATTTAAATTTTTAAAATTGATAATTCTCCACTAGTATATAAAAATACAATTGATTTTTGTATATTAACTTTGTATCTTATAATCTTCCTAAATTCATCCAAGTTCTAGTGATTTTATGTAAATTCCTTAGAATTTTCTGCATAGAAGATTATGTCATTTGTGAAGGAAGATGGTTTTACTCTTTCCTTTCTCATCAATACTGTATTTCTTTTTCATACTTTATTCCATATGCTACAACCCTTTGTATAAGGCTGAGTGGAAGCAGTAAAGGCAGACATCCTTGCCTTTTCCCAAGCTTGGGGAAAATATATTCACTTTTTCACTATTAAGTATGATGTTGGCTATAGGTTTTCCATACATATCTTTTTCAGGTTGAGGAAGATGTTCTACATTTAGTTTATTGAGAATTCTCACCATGGATGAGTGTTCAACTTTTTCAAACTGTTTCCCGCATTATTGAAGTGATCATATATATTTTTTCATATTAATATATTGAATTACATTAATTTTCAAATGTTAAACCAACATACTGGGATAAACACTTCTTAGATATGATGTATTATCCTTTTTATATCTTGCTGGATTTCCATTAACTAATGTTTTTTGAAGATTTTTGCTCCTACGTTCATGAGAAATATTGGTATATAATTTTCTTATAATATCTTGTCACTTATTGGTACCAAAAGAATACTGATAAGAAGTTAGAAAATGTTCCCTCCCCTTCTATTTCCTGGAAGAGTGTGTGTAGAATTGGTATTGTTTTTTCTTTATACGTTTGGTAGAATTCACCAATGAAGCCATTTGGGCTTGGCATTAACTTTACAAGAAAGATTTTACCCAGGAATTCAGTTTCTTTGATATATAATGACTTATTATTTTTTTCTTCTTAAGTTAACTTTAGTAGTTTTGCATCTTTCAAGGTTATTGTCTATTTACCCAAGTCATCAAATTTATTGACATAAAGATGGTTATAATATTCTTTTATTAGCCTTTTAATTTTGATATGATCTGTAATGATATCCCCCTTTCTTGCCTGATGTTGATAATTTACATTTTATCTCTTCAGTTCTGAGCCAGTCTTGCTAGAGATCTATCAATCTTATTGATCTTTCCAAAAATCCAGCTTTAGGCTTTACTGATTTTCTTTAATTTGTCTATACTCTATTTCATTGATTTTCCTTCATTTGTTTTCCTTCTGTTTATTATATGTTTGTATTACTCTTCTTTTTCTAGATTCCTAAGGTAGAAGCTTCAGATCACAGATTGTACATCTTTCTTCTTTTCTAGTATAATCATTTAATTTTATAAATGTCCCTTGAAGCTCTGCCTTAGCCATATTGTACAAATTTTACTATGTTGTTTTTCATATATTTCATATATTTCAGTCCAAAATGTATCCTGAAGTCCTTTGTGATTTCTTTTTTGACTCATGCATTACTTAGAAGTCTAATGTTTAATTTCCTAAATTTACATATTTTCTAGCTATAGTTCTGTTTAATTCTAATGTGATCACAGAACACATTTTGTGTAATTTCAGTCAACTTACATTTGATAAGACTCATTTGATAGAATACTATAAGACTTATTCGATAGAATAGTGTCTATCTTGGTAAATATAACATACAAACTAGAAAAGAATGTATATTCTCTCTCCTGTTGTTTGATGGAATATTCTAGAAAGGTCAATTTGGTCAACCTGATAGATTTTATATATATATATATATATATA